>NW_008346900.1:1715735-1724333 GCF_000622305.1 Nannospalax galili | reverse complement strand
AAATAAATAGGGGCTGGAGAGATGGCTCAGCGGTTAAGAGCACTGGCTGCTTTTGCCGAGGACGCAGATTTGGTTCCCAGCACCCATAAGGCAGCTAACAACCCATGTAATTCCAGTTCCAGGGGATCTTCTGACCTCCATGGGCATTGCACAACATGGGTGCACTTACATACATGCAGGCAATACACTCATACACATAAAATAATAAATAAAATATTATAAATAATCTGGGCATGGTGGCCCATGCCTTTAATCCCAACACTTAGGAGGCAGGCAGATCTCTGAGTTCCAAGCCAGTCAGGGCTACACAGTAAAACCTTATCTCCAAAAAAATGAATAATGGTGCTGGAGAGATGGCTCAGCAGTTTAGAACACTGACTGTTCTTGAAGAAGACCCAGGTTTGAATCCCAGCACTTACATGGCAGCTAACAACTGTCCGCAACTCCAGTTCCAGGGGATTCGACAGCCTCTTCTGTCCTCCGTGGGCATTGCACGACATGGGTACGCTTACATACACGCAAGGGAATATACACATATGCATAAAATAAAAATATTTTTTTGAAAAAATGATCCGCTGGGCGTGGTGGCACACGCCTTTAATCCCAGCCGGCGGGAGGCAGAGGCAGGTGGATCTCTGTGAGTTCAAGGCCAGCCTGGTCTACATAGTGAGTTCCAGGCCAGCTGGGACTAGGGAGACCCTGTCTCAAAAAGACAAAAAAAAAGTTAATTTTTTAAAAATACTTTTTAAAAAAATTAAAAGAACTATAGAAAGAATATATACCACTTATCTAATAATAGAAGAAGAAAGGTGGAAAGCTAAACCCCTTGAATCTGGGTGTAGACACCCCCCACCCCCACCCCTATTCTCAAGGGCAGCCTCAGCATGGGGCTCCTCACGTGGCTATCCTCTCAGGGAGCCTGACACAGACTTCTCAGTAGGCAGAGGCCTCAGGGCAGCCCTCAGACTCAGAGAGCTGCAGACGCTGCTACCTTCCCTCGCCATGTCTCTTGGCCTCCAGGAGCCTGACCTTGCAGCTCTGCTGTAACTGTCATTCCGCTTGCGAATCTTGTGGCAGGGACCCAGCTCCTTCCTGCACTGTAGTCTCAGCTCACTTTCTCTTGAAGCCTCTTGGCCCCACACCAGCCCTGTCCTGCACAGCCCCAGCAGTAGTTCAGCTCTGCTCAGGAAGGCTGGCTGTAACAGCATCTCCTCTGAGGCCATGATGTCTTCCCTACAGGAGACGAGTCACATCTCAACGCTGCTCCCTCGAATTTCTGGAAGATGCAGTGGGATGTGCCTCAGTACAGAGGTACTCACCCCACCTGCCCCTGCTTGAAGGCCCAGCGTTCCAGATGCCTCTGACCTCTGGGGACATGAGAGGGTCTCAGGAGGGCAAGAACGATCTGCTTTTTACCTTACAGAACCAAACATGCATCTGGATCACCTAGACACAAAGGCCTGAAGAAAACCCACTTCATCAAGAACATGAGGCAGTATGACACGAAGAACAGCAGGTAACAGCATGCAGGGCCAGGGCCATCCTGGGACTGCGCATAGTGCTCCCTACCCTGAAGGTCCAGGCCATATCCCTCAGGCCAGCCATGTGAGGCCCAGGCCCTGCCCTTGTTGACAGCAGCATCTTCAGTTCATGGGTTCCCTGCTTCGTGAACTACCTGTCCCCTGATGTGAGAAGTGGGCATTTGTGTTCTTCACTTTAACTGAGTGAACACTGGCTGGTGTGGCCGGGTCAGCAAGACTGCTCCTGTGCGATCCTAGGGAAGAGCCGCCAGTTGGATGCAGGAAAGGAGAACTGAAAGGCAAAACTGGGGCTCCACCCCACATGTGCCCGGACAGAAGACATGGTCACATTGCGGGGCACACACAGGATAAGGCTTGGTTGTACTGGGGGGCACATGGGAGGAAACATGGTCGCATTGAGGGAACACGGAAGGAAATGTGGTATGTTGGGAGGCGCTAAGGGAGGCTGAACTCAAATCAATGGTCAGCTCCCTGCAGTAGTAGTAGGCTGGGCATGTGGCCCACATTACCAGTCACTCTGACCCAGAGGATCTCACAGAATCCCTCTTCCCACTGGAGGCCACCCCTCAAAATATCCCCAGGGATGGCCGTAGGCTTGGACACTTTCTCTCTGGGGACTGTCACCGCAGGGCCTGGCCAGGAGAAGCACCCTTTACACCTGACTTCACTGAGGCTATGGTTATAGCTCTGAATGCCCAGGGGCCCTGGTCTTAACCCTCCTGGTAAGGCAAACTCTGCATCAGATCTGAATGCTTTCTGGTGGCATTAGGCCCCACCTTTCCCTGGACCACTGAGGCCTAGCTCTGATGAACTTCAACTTCACTACCCTGTAACTTCTGCATGTGCAGACAAGGCCTGACCTTTGTGAGCTGTGCTCTGGACATGAAGCCTCCAGCCCTGACACAGAGCCAGGGGAGACCTGCCCAGTGGCACTGTAGTGCTCCTCCTGTAGCAACATGCCTGGAGTGGGATACTAAGTACCACTCGAGAATCAAGCCCAAGTGCTGAGATGGCAGGTCCAAGAGTTGGCCCTGGCTCCCTGAATCAAGTCCCCTCAGATAGCTCTGCAGTTTCTCATCACCCAAACATAGCAGGACAGAATCACTGCCCTGCTCTGACCCCAGCCTCCCACAGGATCGTGCTCATCTGTGCCAAGCGGTCCCTGTGTGCAGCCTTCTCAGTCCTGCCCTATGGAGAAGGCCTACGGATCAGGTAAGAGCTCAAACCCTCTACCTCAGTAGTATCCAAAGCCCTGGTCCTTCTGAGCCCAACTCACACAACATCAGTACTGCCCACCATTGGGTGCAGCTGGGTCCTTCAGACTAATAGGGTGTAAATACACTGTGCCACCACAACCACAGCCCAGGAACTCATGTTTCAGGTCCTCATTCTCTGGGGACCACAGGTTCTGTTCAAACTATATATAGGTTGGCTGAGATGTTCCTGTCCCTCCCTCAGACATGCTCATATGTTCTTGTGACCAGCCCAGGCAATTGTGTCCTGAGTGTAATTCAGGGAAGGAGGAAATGGCTGCTGGGGTGGGGTAGTATTGTTTGTGACCCACAGAACAGTAATCGACACAGGGAAACCTGTCCAGAGCAGGAGGTAGCCAGTTCCCAGGATGTCAGCCCTGATGCAGAGGCCTGTGAGCATAAGGGAAGAGTTAGAGGCACCCAGGAAGCAAATTTGGGCCAGAGTTCAGGTAGGTACCCAGGGAGCAGTGGCTTCTGGGTGCTTCGACAGATAACATCTTCTACAGGGCAAGAAAGAGGCACAGACAGCCTTAGGGTAAACCTCCCTGCCATGTACCTCTGAGGTCATGCCCGTGGATTTTGCCTCCTATGTAAGGGACTGTGTGGCCAGTAGCACTTCTGCCCAGTGCCCACCCACTGGTCGCAGGCACAGAGACTACAGCCCTCCTCTCTCCCATACATTGCAGTGACCTGAGGGTGGACAGCCAGAAGCAGAGGCACCCATCCGGCGGCATTTCTGTTTCTTCCGAGATGGTCTTTGAGTTGGAAGGCGTTGAGCTGGGAGCTGATGGAAAGGCAAGAGCCCTGTAGCCAGCGAATGGCCAGCAGAGCCAGAACCAGGCAGACGGGTGGTAGCAGCCCTGGGGTTATACCCACTGACAGGCACCAGAAGGTGCCTTGCACATTAATCTGAGACACAGTGTGGGGAATGAACCACACAGCCCATCAAACCTGTCACTAGCTGCCTGTGCTCCCTGAGAAGGGCTGAGAGTACACCACATGTGGCCGCCTCCAGTGTGAGTGACACACCCTGGGCTCTCCAGACCTACCCCTGCCTCTGGACCAAGGGTCTTGCAAGGCAGGAACAGCTGCCCAGCTGCTGACCCCAGACTGGGGATGGACTGGTATTCTGGGATCTGGAGACATGAGAGCACCAGCTTCAAGTAGGTAGCAGCGTAGCACTGGCTCCTCCCTGCCAAAGCCTGTGGCTGCTTCGTGGAGGGCGGAAGGAAGCAGAACTTGCTTGTGTCTTCTTACCTGGAGAAGCAGGACTGAGCCCTGATATGATTGCTTTTCCAGGTCGTGTCTTATGCGAAGTTCCTGTACCCTACTAATGCTTTGGTCACACACAAGAATGACAACCATGGTTTGCTGCCCCAGCCTCGGCCCAGCGTCCCCCGGGCTCCTCCAGGGTCAAGACATAAACCTGTGCCCACCAAGTCAGCACCAACTGGCACAGAACTAGGTAGCCCAGATGCGCTCCCTATGGCACAGGGAAGGCAGCACTGCAGGCCAGGCCAGGGACAACCATGTGTCAGCAGACAGCAGCACTAAGCCACATTCATGCCTCTGCACTGAGGCCCCTTAAGAGGGAAAGGACTCCAGACAGTGTAGCCCTGGGCTCTGCTCAAGAGAGGAGAGGATCCATATACACAGGTTGCTGTGGGAAGAGCTCTGTCATTTCCTGTATTCTGGCTCTGGCCTGGAGTCCCTCTTGGACCCAGGATCCTTGCTACCTATTCTTTGGGTGGGGTGGAGTGGGGTGAGTTCCAGTGAGGATCTGGGGGTTCAAGAGCTACCTCTGCTTTCAGGGAGCGATGGGGGTGATGCAGTAGAGTACAACCCCAACCTCCTGGACGACCCACAGTGGCCCTGTGGGAAGCACAAGCGTGTGCTCATCTTTGCCTCATACATGGTGAGTGCCTACAGCCCAACATGGCTCAGGGTTCAGGGAGTAAACCAGGTAAGCCTCCCTCTGCACCCGGAACAGACAGCCCAGGGTGACTTGTCTGCACCCAGAACACCAGCAGCAGCAGGTAGGGAGCCAGAGCCACAGGCACAGGTAGTGTGCGAGGCAGTACAGCCAGCCGTGCCCAGCATGCTGTCCTGGGCTCAGCCCCAGGTGGGTGCCTGGCCACCTGGGCCTACCAGAGGAAGGCAAGCTCTGAGCCTTCTTGTCCTCAGAAACACTCCACATGTTCATGTCTACAGACCACAGTGATAGAGTATGTGAAGCCAGCAGACCTCAAGAAGGACATGAATGAGACCTTCAGGGAGAAGTTCCCTCACATCAAACTAACATTGAGCAAAATCAGGAGGTAAGGAAAGGCCAGGCGCATGTCCCCTGCCTGCCTCTGGCCACCCAGCCATGTACCCTGGCTCTGGGCTGGCTCCTCAGAGGACATGGGACCTTTTCTAACAGCCCATGGCACACAGCACAGCCATAGAAGGGTGGTGCTTGTCATAGCCTTGTGGCCATAACTCTGCCCCAGGGCCATGGCTCTCATCCTGCCCACAGTTTGAAACGGGAGATGCGGAACCTGTCTGAAGAGTGCAGCTTGGAGCCCGTGACCGTGTCCATGGCCTACGTGTACTTTGAGAAGCTTGTCCTGCAGGGCAAGCTCAACAAGCAGAACCGCAAATTGTGTGCCGGTGCCTGCGTGCTGCTTGCCGCCAAGATCAGCAGCGATCTTCGCAAGAGCGAAGTGAAACAGCTTATTGACGTGAGTGCGAGGTGGCAAACAGCATGAGCACCCTGGTGCCAGACGCTGAGCCTTGTGGGGCCTTGGATGGGGCTAACCATTGATCTTTCCTTCTCTACAGAAGCTGGAGGAAAGATTTCGGTTCAACAGGAGAGATCTCATCGGGTTTGAGTTCACGGTGCTTGTGGCTTTGGAACTGGCCCTGTACCTTCCTGAAAACCAAGTGTTACCTCACTATAGACGCCTCACCCAGCAGTTCTAGCCCAGGATGGTGTGCCCTGCAGGATGTCTAGCAGGAAGGCATGTAGCTTGTAGGACACAGAGGCCACTGGTGTCCCTGTATCCAGCCTGCTTCTCCTGTGCTGCACCTGCCCTTCGCAACCTGAAGGGCTCTCCTTGGCTTCCTTGGAAAGTTGCTTTCATTCCAAAGTGCGCCACACCTCCAAAGGCACTTCTGAGAATTTTCTTGAACTAAACGAACAATATGGGGCTTGGTTAGTTTTTCATGTGCCTGGGACCAGCCTGGTTTACGTCATGTGCTGAATCCTGAGATCCAGCCAGCTATCTTCACTTGACCCTGCAGGACCACTCCTACGGAGACCTAGGTGTCCAGATCTTATGAACATGCTGAAATTGCCAGGTTTCCCTCGTTTGTCCGGATGTGGCAGTGCAGACCAATAGTCTTTCTTAGTGCCCTATGTCTACCCTAGCAGAGCTCTCAAAGAAATGCACAGCTTTTGGTGCCAAGAGCAGCCTCCTTGATCCACTCTGATCATTCTTCTCACCTTTGGCCCTCTGCTGAAGCATCCTGCCACTGTGAAGCCCTTCTGCCCTTCACATACCCAACCTTCACATACCCAACCCCTCCCATGCTAGGACCACCCCCTGCCTCCTGACAGAAAAACCCTTTTCTCTGCAGCACTGGACCTTTAGGACAACTGCATACTCTCGACTTCCTTAAGCAATATTGTGACAGTGAAAACCTAATTTGAGACGTGGTTAAGTTTCTAAAGGAACAAAAGTTGGTCCGATGTGCGACTTTGAAAACACACTTGACCTTCGGGCAGGAAGGCACTGACCCTGCCTCCTCCTAGGCCAAGTGCCCACCAAATGGGACCATCTGCTTTCCCAGGCCTGTACCTTGTTACCCCACCAACACTGGAAAACCAAGAACCCTCTCCTTGTGGGCCCACTCCTCCCAATGGACATTCTGGCTGAGCCAACCTCCTTGTCTACAAATCTGACACCAGCCTGGGCTCCTACACATCAGTTCCCTTGCTGGCAGCCATTCAGCACCACCACACCACCAACCATGAGTGGCAGCTCATGGCCTCAGGCCTGCCCCCTCCAACCACCTAGACACAGAGAGTTAATAAGACTTGAATGCACAGGAATTTTACAGGTCACAAGTGAGTCCTTTCATCCTTATGATGACATGATCAGGCCCCTGCTCCTCAGAGAGTGCTGGTCTAAACCCAAGGCAGCAGTCCAACCAAAACATGTCCATCAGGAGCACTGTTCTGGTTTACAAGCCACCTTTGGGGGGATATGCCCCTGGTGTCTTCCTCTAGTAGTTAACTATAACTTAAGTTTGTGTGTTTATGTAGGAGTTTTATTCGTTTATCAAACTGGTTTCCTGGAGGTCCCTCCCACCCTGTCTTCTTCCTTAATACCAAGAGCTGCCACTGTGTGGTACTGAGAGCTACAACAAAGCCAATCTGTAACTATGACAGACTGAAGCCCAGATCCTCTAGACTGAGCCTAGGAGTCTGAGCTGTGTTCCAGGTGTCCAGCTGGACTGTGACCAAGTGACACAGACCTGGTGATGCATCCTCAGCACCCAGCGTGAACATACTAAGTATCTGACCTCAGAATGTTTATGTGTCAGGTTGTTCTCAAATGGACAGTGTTAAGTGTTGTTCTTGTTGAAGTAAATTTGGTTTTGCAACATCCCTCAGCTTGTCTCCTCCTAGCTGTGTGCTGCCCCATCCCAGTTGTCCATTCACAGAACACCAGCCCTGACCGCACACCTCCTAAGTGCAGAATGAACTGACACAGGTGGTTCTCACTGTTTATTTATGACAAACATTCCCCAATTTCCTCTGGTCAGAAGTTCCTAACAAAGAAAGAAGGAGAAAATTAAAGGCCTTTTCTCTTGTGAAGTTCCAGGCCACTCAGCCCAAATTTGAAGATCCCTGCTTACTTTGAAACGATGCTGTCCGCCTTTGCCAATCGAAGAATAGAATCATCTGACTCACCCTTTAGTTTAAAAGAAAATAAAAAATCGATCCCTGAGTATCCCCACAGGGCTTCCTGCTGGAAAAGGCAGAGCACACACTACCAGATCCAAGTCTACCCACACCCTGGGGGTGGACTGGGGTAAGTATCCACAGCCAACCCCCTCAGTCTTTAGAGCTGGCCTTCCATGGCCTAAGAGCCCCAGGAAAAGGCCAGAAACAAGGAACCTATCCTGCCAGCCATTTGTTCCAAGGCAAGGGACACCATCACAAGCCCAACAGCCCACATAAACAGCACGCCGAGGCAGGGGTCTTCAAACCCAGGGAAACTCACCATTCTCCGAATGGCTCCGCAGATAGCATAGGTTTTAAACTGACCATTAAACCTGCCAGTTACCTTGTCAACCTGTAGGGAGAACACACTGGAAGCTCGCCTCCCCTCCTCAGGCCATTCGCTCCAGCCTGGAGTTAGGAAACAATGCAGAAGCCGGGGCCTCCTTCCCCACCGGACTCCCTGCTCACCTCGGCCACATTCATCTGGATGGATGCGTGGTCCTTCGCACCAATGATGCGGTTGCTCGCAGAACTGGGAAAAGAAGGCGCAACGCGTGGAAGGGACCGCAGATGGGAAAAGAGAATTAGCCGGCGAGGGGGAAGGCGGGAAGGGGCCGCGGGACCGAGGGGAAGCACCGGGCACTCACCATTTCCGCGGGACGTACAGATCCACGAACTCGCCGGCGTCGTTCTGCATGTCTAGGCCGCGCCTGTGGAATCACCGAGCCAAGCCATGAGGTCGACCGCACAGACCCGCGCCCAGTCCGCGCGCCCCGACGAAACCCCTCCACCCCTGCCCCGCCCGGGCATC
>NW_008346900.1:1710227-1715101 GCF_000622305.1 Nannospalax galili | reverse complement strand
CGCGGCCCACCTGCCTCCTCCCAGTCCAGCACCAGCGCAAAAAGGAAGTTGGTGCTCCCCCGGCAGCAATAATGTGTAGGTGGGGGCGGGGCCTCGACGAGCGCTTCCGGGTCACCCCGCAACGGACGGTCCGAGGAGCGCTCCACAGCGACCAGGCTGACGCTCTTCGGCTTCCGTTTCCCGCGCGAGGAGGCCCCGCCCGGCCACAGCCAAGCCCCGCCCCGCCCTCCTGCCGAGGCCCCGCCCAGCACCGCCCCTCCTACCCCTCCGCGCGGTCCCCGCAGCGTGCGCGCCTCCACCTGCCGGCCCCTCGGACGCGGTTTCGGGGTGCGCACTCCCACTGTGGGATCCCGCGGGAACACGCCAGCCGCCCTCGAGGGTAGGACAGGCGAAGGAGGGCGAACCCGTGGGAGAAGCCGCCGACGCCCCGCCCCGCTGGGAGCCGTGGAACCGCGCTGAGCGGGACTGGAGCAGCCGCGCAGGACAGGGAGCCCCACCGCTCCGTGTTCGCCAGCTGAGGCCGGGGACGGCCCGGAACGGAAGGCCCATCCCTGGGGAAACCGCGCTCTGTTCCGGAGGAACCGGGCCCAGGCTTCGTCCCCACCACGGACCCGTCATTCAGTGCGGCCCAGGCGCCCTCCTCAGGCTCCGCCTCTCTGTTCGGCTCCGCCCTTCTTTTTTTTTTTCCTAGATTAAGTTAATTGATGTGGGAAAACCCATCCTAACTGCCTGACCAAATAAAAAGAAAAAAGAAAAGAGAACGGGAACTGGGTATGATGGCACACGCCTGTGTCCCAGCACTCGGGAGGCAGAGGCAGGCGGATCTCTGTGAGTTCAAGGCCAGCCTGGTCTACATAGCGAGTTCCAGGACAGCTGGGGCTACAGGGAGACCCTGTCTCAAAAAGACAAAAAAAAGAAAGAAAGAAAGAAAGCAAAAAGGGAGGGGCCCGAGAGATGGCTCAGTGGATAAGAGCACTGACCGCTCTTGAAGAGGACCTGGGTTCCGTTCCCAGCACCCACATGGCGGCTACGAACCGTCCTTAACTCCAGTTCCAGGGGAATCCGAAGCCCTCTTCTGACCTCTGCGGCATTGCACGACACGGCTGCACTCACATACACGCAGGCAATACATTCATACACATAAAATAAAAAAATATAAAGAAAAGGAACTGATTATGGTGGTACATGCCTTTAATCTCCGCACTCTAGGGGTTAGAGGCAGGCGGTTTTCCCATCTCTGTGGGTTGGAGGCCAGCCTGGTCTACATAGCAGCCTATCAGGGATACATGGTGAACCCCTGGAGAGAGAGAGAGGAGAGAGGGGGGGGGAGGGAGAGAGAGAGAGAGAGGAGAAAGGAGAGAGTGCTGAACACCAGCATTCACTTAAGTATTGCAGAATATCAATACACAAAGGAAACTAGAAGCAATTCCCTGCTATCACAGAATCTTGCTTTATAAACCAAGAAACACTGCCACGTAAGGAAACCTTATTCCTTCTTTCCCCTCCTCTCTGTACATGATTTGCCTCCCTCCTCCCTCTTCATACATAAGTAAACAGAGAAGTGTCTGTGTATTTGGTGCTTTTTCTCCTTTGGTCTTCATAATCAAGGGCTATTACAGCAATAGATCTTATCTATGCAATGGCAGTCCCTCTGCACCTTCAGTTCAGGTTTTTGTTTATGCTTGGCTGCCATTGTGGCTGTTCCTGATAGTTTTAGGTCAGCCATGACAGACTATGGGTGACACTAAATAAACAAGCTGGTATCTGGGACCAGCCAGGAAGGAGTGGTACAGGGGCTCACAGTTTGATTTTCCTTGATTAATCACCCCTTATATTTAGAAGAACTTATTGTGTACAGTACCTGCTTGTCTGGCTAAGCAAATTACACCATCAACAGGCAAGGACTTGGAAAACCTCATAAACAAAGGGAAACCGGGAAGACAAGTACAGTTTACTCAACTGCAAAGTGAAGCTGCAGGCTTTAGGAGCATGATCAGAGCTGTTTTTTTCTTTTCTGAAATAGCTCATAGCTCTTTCTTCTGCTGCTTGTTATCCTGTGCTGACCTACATAACCTTGTCAAGCCACCGCCCAGGTTGCCCAGATCTCCACAACCAGCACACTAATCATTCTGAATGATAAGAAGGGGCATGATTTCCCCATGATGATCACTGTTGCCTATCCATTTTGACTCCGCAGAAGTTGTGTGGTGTGTGTGTGTGTGTGTGTGTGTGTGTGTGTGTGTGTGTGTTTGTGTTACATACACGTGCTGGGAAGGTACTGATCAGCTGGCAAAATCCTGGAAGAGCCCCCACTTCTCCCTGCACTGCCCCTACTGGCCGCTCGGGGCCACCCAAGAGTCATACTGGCACAAAGGCAGGCTCACCTGTCTACTAGCAGCTTCTCTACTGACTGAGCTCCTTCATCCCAGGTCAGGCAGTTTGCTGTGGACACAACCTCCTGCAGGGTCTCTGGATGGGAAAGGGTCAGAGGCCAAATGGGAAGGAGGGAATGGAAGCAGAGGACAAACTGGAGGGCACGGGTGGCTGTTCCCTGAACCTCAGCAGTCCCAGTGCTTCAGCTGTGGTTTTTGTTTCATTTTGTTTTGGTCTTTTTGAGACCCAGCCGACCTGGAACTCACTATGTAGACCAGGGTGGCCTCGAACTCACAGAGATCTGCCTGCCTCTGCCTCCCGAGTGCACCACCACGCCTGGCTGCAGTTGTTTCTATAAGGCAGTCTTGGTCAGGGTCTCTTGAGTGTCCTGGGTCTTCTCCCCAGAACATGCACACACCTGTTCTTCCTCATCTTACCCCCAAGTATCCTACAGAATCTTTTTTTAAAAACTTTTTGTTGAATTTTTGTCTATTTCATTCATAAAATCATCTTTATACCCCTTCCCCTTGGCACCTCCCATAACCTCCCCGCCATGGAGTTAACATTCTGTCATTTGTGTTCAGGCCTATCATGTAAAGTTAGTGTCCCCAGATGTCCTTCAGTGCAAGTTCATCCTCTGGGATCTCGTCAACCCCTCCCTTTAAGAAGATCACCTCTTCCTCACCCAGCAGTAATCAGCTGCCAATAATTCTACTAAAATTGGGGCCTGCTGTTCATTTCCACAGTTCTGGGCTGGGTTTTTGTCTGCTTAAGTCTGCATG
Organism: Nannospalax galili; assembly: GCF_000622305.1. Lineage (NCBI taxonomy): Eukaryota > Metazoa > Chordata > Mammalia > Rodentia > Spalacidae > Nannospalax > Nannospalax galili. The sequence continues at coordinate 1,711,946 of NW_008346900.1, read as the reverse complement.
GGTCTTGTGCAGGCTGACACCATTGCTGTAGGTTTGTATGAGAAGGGTTCCAGGCACCTGTAGGACTATTTCCCTATGGTAATGTACCTCCTCCCTGGCTCCTACAATTTTTCTGCCCCCCTCTTCCACAATGGTCCCTGAGCCCTGGGTGGGGGGGGACCTCAATATAGGAGACCCGTCCAAGGGCCCACACTCTGCTGACTCTTATTCTCTGCATTTTGGCCATTTGTGGCTTTTTGTGTTCCTGGCCCTCTGTTGCATGAGGGAGCTTCATTAATGAGAATAGAGAGATACATTAGGGGTGTTCTCTTCATCCCGTGTGCTATGTTCTGTGAGTCTTAGGTGTAGAGGTTGCATCCTGGATGTGTCACTTACGCTTGGGCAAGCACAGAGACTCTCTGTGTGTGACCAGTGGTGTAACTGCAAAAATCTCTGTTGAAAAAGAAGCTACTTTGATGGGTGGTGACTGGGATATTTGTCTGTAAATATAAGGATCCGTATTTTGCCTCTAGTAAGAAATTACATTTGTCTAGGGATGTGAGAGCCTTGGGGTTTTCTCTAAGATCTGTGACCTCTCCAGCTATGTGTGTTTGGCTGTGTTTATAGTACCAAACATGAGTTTCCTCCCATTGAGTGGGCTCTAAGTCTAATTAGGTAGCTGTTGATTACCCCCAAGATAAAAGTGCCACTACTGCACCAATGTCGTTTCCTGTGCTGGTCATTGGTGTGGTTTTTAGGCCTTGAAGCTGGGGTTAGACATCGATTGATGTTCTCCCTCAGCAGCTTGCATAGTGCTCTCCAAACCTGTGAGAGCAGCCTTCAGGGGAGGGGGCTTCCAGGTCAGTTCAGCGCCATTGTTCCAAATCCTGTGTTCAAAGTATGTCCTGTCTTAAGCCGTAGGGTCTTATCTTCAAGTTCTGGGAGGCAATCAAGGACGGCAATAGCTTATATAATTTTGGGAGGTGGATGATTTTTTTTTTTTTTTGATGTGTGTCTGTATGCGGTTTGCAAGTATTTTGTGGAGGATTTTTGTATCTATGTTCATTAAGGGTATGGATCTATAGTTTTCTTTTCTGATTGTCTTTACTGGGTTTGGGTACTAGAGTGATGCTGGCTTCATAGAAGGAATTTGAGGGTTTTCCCTCTGCTTCTATATTTTTGAATAATGTAAGTATTGATTGCAGATCTTCTTTAAATGTCTGGTAGAATTCTGCTGTAAATCCATCTGGGCTTGGGCTTTTTTTAGTCAGGAGGTTTTGTATTACTGTTTCAATTTCCTTATATGTTTTGGGTCTGTTTGAACTATTGATCTCTTCATGGTTTAGCTTTGGTAGTTCCCAAGATTTTAGATACACATCCATTTCTTTTAGGTTTTCAGATTTAATAGAGTTTTTTTTTAAGTATTCCCTTATCTTCTGGGTGATGTTTCCCCTTTCATCTCTGATTTTGTTTATTTGGAGTTGCTCTTTTGGGGGGGTGGGGTAACTGGGCTAAGGATCTGTCTATCTTGCTTTTTTTTTTAAATGTGTATGCATGTATTGCCTGCATGTAGGTAAGTGCACCCATATCATGCAATATCTGCAGAGGACAGAAGAGGCTGTCAGATCCCCTGGAACTGGAGTTATGGACAGTTGTTAGCTGCCATGTGAGTGCTGGGATTCGAACCCAGGTCTTCTGCAAGAACAGCCAGTGCTCTTAACTGCTGAGCCATCTCTCTAG
>NW_008346900.1:1687102-1710186 GCF_000622305.1 Nannospalax galili | reverse complement strand
TATCTTGTTTATCTTTTCAAAGAACCAGCTTTGAGATTAATTGATTCTTTGTATTGTTTTCTTTGTTTCTATTTCATTTATTTCTATAGGATACTGTTTTATTTCTTTTCATCTGCTGGGTTTGGGTTTTGTTTCTTCTTGCCTTTCCAGATCCTTGAGTTGTTCCACTAAGGCACTTAGAGCTATAAACCTCCCTCTTAGGACTGCTTTTAAAGTGTCCCAGAAGGTTGTGTTGTGTTGTACTGTCCTTTTTGTTTAATTCCAGGAATACCTTTATTTCTTAATTTCTCCTTTGACCCATTCATCATTCAGGAGTGTGTTGTTTAATCTCCATGAGTTTTGTGTAGTTACTAGGGCTTCTTCCAGTGTTGATTTTAAGCTTTATTGCATTGTTTTCTGATAGAATACGTGGAATTATTTCTAATTTTTTTGCATTTGTTAAGGTTTGTTTTGTGCCCCAGTATGTGGTCGATTTTTGAGAAAGTTTCATGAAGTGTTGAACAGAAAATGTATTCTTTGATGCTTGGGTAGAATATTTGGTAGATGTCTGTTAGGTCCATTTGATATATGGTATCATTTAACTCAGATGTCTCTATTTATTCTTTGTCCACTTGAACTGTCTAATTTAATTTAGACAGTGGGGTATTGAACTGTGTCTTAAAGTCCTATAGTGGTGTTCTTATGAATTTGGGTGCACCACAGTTTGGTGCATGTATGTTCATAATTGCAGTATCTTCTTGCTTAATTGTTCCTTTGATCAGAATGAAGTGACCCTCTTTATCTCTTCTGATTAGTTTTAGTTTTAAATCTGTTTTATAGTGCCATTTGCTTGGAATATTCTTTCCATCCTTTCACCTTAAGATAGTGCCTGTCCTTGAAGGTGAGATGGGTTTCTTGAAGACAACAAAAGGATGGATTTTGTTTCTTAATCCATTCAGCTGGCCTGTGTCTTTTGACTGGGGAGTCCAGTCCATTGATATTTAAAGTTGTTGGAAGATGTGCACTGTTGCCATCACTTTGATTGCTGTTTGCATCTTTGTCCAGTTTTGTGTTTCCACACTCACACCTTCATTTAGTTTCTTTCTGCTGCCCCTGGGGTGCAGTTGTTCCTCTCCCCGTTCTTTGTGTTGCTTCAAGTATTCTTTGAAGGGCGGTTCTGTGGACATGAATTCTTTTAGCCTATTTGTGTCGTGTAAAATTTTTCTTTCCCCTTCAACTATAATAGACATTTTTGCTGGGTAAAGTATTCTGGGTTGGCATTTATGATCATTTAGAACTGGGAATACTTTGGTCCAGGCTCTTCTGGCTTTCATAGTTTGCATTGATAAGTCAGCTGTAATTCTGATGGGTTTCCCTTTATATGTGACTTGTTTTTCTTTTGCAGCTTTCAGTGTTCTCTCTTTGATCTTTACATTTAGTGTTTCAATATGATATGTTGTGGGGAATTTCTTTTCTGGTCCTGTCTATTTGGTGTTCTATATGCTTCTTGTATTTGTATGGGGATGTTTTTCCTGTTTAAGATCTTGTCAATACCATTAACCTGAAATCCTCTCCTTCCTCTATGTCTGTGATGCATAGAGTTGGTCTTTTCGTGGTGTCGCACATCTCCTGCATATTCCATTCCTGTGTTTTTTTTAAAAAAAATTCATACTCTTTGCTTGAGTGGTCCAGTTCTTCAGCTTTATCCTCCAGTGTTGATATTCTGTTTTCCATTCATTCAGTCAGTGAGGCTTTCCCCTGTTGTTTCAAGTTGGCTTGTTGAGTTTTTCACTTCCTTCTTCATATCAGCCTGAGTTTTCTTCAATATTTGTTTCTCTTTTGTGAAGTCAGTCAGAAGTTTATCCCTTCTTTTAGTTCTTTGATTTATTTTTGTGTTCTTTAAATTTGCTGAATTCCTTGATCATGTTTATGACTGTTCTTTTAAATTCTGTGTTCAGGGTTATCACTAGGGACCTCTCTTTGCAGACTCTTCTACAGGACTGGTGCAGTTTGGTGGGAACACACTGGTTTTGGTTTTCTGTATTATTGTTTTTCTGTTGTGATTTTGGCATGTGGATTTCTTTTGTTGTTTGTGATTCTGATATGAAACTCAAAACTTCTTTGTTGAGTTGAAGTCAGCTTCTTTTTGTATTATTGGTGTGCCTTGGTTGTTTTCTTATTGAGTATATAAAGCTGGTTGGTCTAGGTTTCATGTTCTCTCAGATTTTATATTGGAAGGAATGGATGGCTTCAGATCATCTACTCAGGAGCTCCCACAGAGGCCCAAGTCAGGCTCCAGTCAGCTGTGCTCAGGCTTCCTTCCAATCTGGACCTGACCCCTACTAGTGGGCACTCACAGCACATTTGGGAAGTTCACTAAGGGGAGGCCAGATCCAGGCACTCTCAGGTAGTCTGCCGAGGTCTCAGCCCCTACTGTAGAGAAGGCTAGCCCTGGCAAAGTGGGAGGGGCCTCACATGGTCCCAGTGCAGGGGATTGGGCATGGAACAATTTGGGGAAGCTCACTACCATGTGGAGGCTGGTTCCAGGCGATCTCAGGCAGTCTGCTGAGGTCTTGGCCCCTACTGTAGGGCAAAGAGGTCTAGCCCTGGCAAAGTGAGAGGGGCCACATGTGGTCCCAGTTAGGGGGTTGGGTATGGCAAGATTTGGGGAGGCTCACCACCATGCAAACGCTGGATCCAGGCACTCTCAGATGGTCTACAAAGGTCTCAGCCCCTATGTTACTGTAGGGCAGAGAGATTCTTACGTAATTTTGACTGCTAGTATCACATAGAGGTCATGGGCTGGCTTTATACGCTCATGCTTCTTTGACTGTGTGGGGAAAACTTATCTAGTCTCTTACCTATAGAGTGAATTGATTATAATAAAGCCATGCACTTCAAGCCTGGAGTGGTCTACATTCAATTAGTCAGCACATGTACTTGTTCAGGACAGGTATGTACTCAGAAGGTGCTGCGTGTACCAGCATTCCCACCATCATCATCATCATCATCATCACTGACATCATCATAATTATCACAATCACTACCATCATCACCACCACCAATATCACCACTTCCATCATCACCATCACCACCATCATCACCATCACCTCTATCTTCATCACTATCATCACCATAATTATCATAATCACTATCACCCTAATCACTATCACCATCACCATCATTACTATCATCATCATCATCACAAACACTACCACCATCATCACTGTTACTGCCATCACCATCACCACTCTCATCCCCACCACCATCATCATCATCAAACCATCATCACCAACATCACTATCACCAACATCATGTTGGAAATAAAATCTGAGGTCCAAGGACCGGTGAGTACTGCATGAAGAACACAGACAGTGAACGTGAAAGGCAGCTTTTACTTGTGCATTACCTCATTCAGGTAGCAAGCAAGCACACGGGGCGGGAACTGTTGGCTTTTTATTTTAATGCAAGAATAGTGTGTCAGTTTTAAAAGAATTGCTGCAGAGGAAAAGAAGGAAAGGAGAAGCAGCTAGCTGCTCCAGGCCTTCAAGTTCTGGGAATGCAGTGGGACTTTCAGGCAAGCAAAACATTTTACCAAGTGGGGAAGATTACAAACTCGCATTACAAAGCCTACAACCCTGCCATGATTCTTTTGATAGAAAATATTTGAAGCCAGGTAGGTGGCACATGCCTGTAGTCCCAGCACTCGGGAGGCAGAGGCAGGCGGATCTCTGTGAGTTCAAGGCCAGCCTGGTCTACGTAGTGAGTTCCAGGACAGCTGGGGCTACAGGGAGACCCTGTCTCAAAAAGACCAAAAAAAAAAAAAAAAAAAGACAATGTTTGAGTTCTTTGTAGTTATTCCCTTAATTCCCCTCTTTATTATACCACTGAACTCCTCCAATTTTAGTGACATTTCTTGGCTTTCTCGGTCTATTGTCTCTAATAAGAGCAGGTTGTTGTTAGGATAAGTAATGGGCTTGTTTAGTCAGAGCTGTTTCTATAAGACCTTGGACTAAACCTCAAACACATGGGATTATGCCACACCCTACTTGAATCATGACTCCAGCCCTTAGTCAAGGATGTTAAAACCAAGGCCCCTTTTGTTTGCCAGACCATTGTCCCACTAGATTAGTAAAGGGGCCATCTATTCCTGAATTTTCTGTTAGTTCATTAACAAAAGCACTGAGACCTTGGAGAGCCCTGGTCCCATCCAGAGCTGTGTTATTAGTATGAAGCTGCAACACTGTGCTCCCAACATCACACAGCCTCTACCTTTTGTTGCTCAGGCTGGATGAAGTCTAACACTAATCTCTTCTCCCAAGCCATTTTGCTGGTGAGCTAAGTTGTTCAGCTTCCATTGCTGGCATCCCAGGTATAGTTAGCAAACCTTTGTAGATTGTAATAGAGTTGACCCAGTCTACATTTCTGTTAATGGTTAATCACCAAAACAAGGCAGACTCAAAACCAGCTATTAAGTTTGGGGCTTTGAATTCATTTGGGACCCTCCCCCAAGGAGCACCTCTGTAAACTATGTAAATATGGGGTTCAAATGAGCCTCCTGGAGTTAAGAGTTTCTTGTTTCTTAGCCTGGTGCGGTGGTTCACACCTTTAATCCCAGCACTTGGGAGGCAGAAGCAGGCAGATCTCTGTGAGCCTGGTCTACATAGTGCTAGGCCAGCTGAAAGAGTTCATGTTTCTTGTGGAAAGGGCCTTGAGATGGATCATAATGTCTAAATCTCAACTGGACTAAAGCGTAAATTCCACTCCAGCCAATGGGTAATGTCTGTTCATGTGACCACCAGGGCTAACTAGTCATCTCTCTAAAAGACCTGCCATTATGTCACTGCACCCTGTTACATCTTTCCCTCACCTGGGGAGGCATGATGTGAAATTACCCCTGGGAGATGGAGGCTTTGTGACCCCTGAGGTGGTGGATGTCTTTAACCAGGGGAAACAGCAATGACAAGGTCTGACATGACTCACTGCCCCAGGCCTCTTGGTCTTGGAAGAGAGAGGTCATGTAATGCATGCCATTGGGGTTGAAGGACTATCTCAACAGGAAGGGGACTATTTGAGCCTTAGGTCTCCCAGAAGCACACACAAAACAGTTATGCATAACACAGTTATGCACAATTTTTTGTCTTTTTTTTTTTGGTCTTTTTGAGACAGGGTCTCCTTGTAGCCTCAGCTGGCCTGGAACTCACTACGTAGACCAGGTGGGCCTTGAACTCAGAGATCCGTCTGCCTCTGCCTCCCGAGTGCTGGGATTAAAGGCATGCGCCACCACGCCCGGCTAGGTTATGCACAATTTTTATTGAGTATGTGAACCAAATGATCTGTTCAATCCACCAGGCATTTGTGTCTCCATATCCTGTCTTGGTGTTGATTATCTGCCTCAAACTTTTTACTTCTATGATTGTTAGCTTGGGAAGTCATTCCTAAAAGGGTTGGTAACATTTAGTGGTGAGGGGGAGGAAGAAGGATCTGGAGGTGAGATAGGAGAAACCAGTGACAAGATAGGGTCATCACGTGGGCCTGATAGCTCCGGCCTTTAATCCCAGCTCCTGAGAGGCAGAGGTAAACAGATCTCTGAGAGTTCAAGGCCATCCTGATCTCCATAGCAAGTTCCAGGTCAGCCAGGCATACACAGTAACCCTGTCTCAAAAAAAACAGAAAAAAAAAAGAAAACAACAAAACTCTACATTATAGGTTCAAACAAGAATATTAAATTATTTGTTGACTGAGCCAGGTATGGTGGCACATGCCTTTAATCCCAGCACTCTGGAGTCACAGGCAGGCAGATCTCTAAGAGTTTGAGGCCAGCCTGGTCTACATAGCCAGTTCTGGGCCAGTTGGGGCTACAGGGAGACCCTGTCTCAAAAACACTAAAAGTAAATAAATAAATAAATAGATAGATAGATAAATAGATAAATAAATAAATAAATAAATAAATAAATAATAAGGGTAGAGAGATGGCTTAGCAGCTATAAGCACTGGCTATTCTTGTAGAGGACCTGGGTTTGGTTCTAAGCACCCACATGGTGGCTAACAACTGTTCATAACTCCATTTCCAGGGGATCCAACACCTTTTCATGACCTTCTTGGGTATTGCACATACTCCTGTACTTACATACATGCAGGCAAAACAGTCATACACGTAAGAAAATAATTTTTAAGGGGCTAGAGAGATGACTCAGCAGTTAAAAGCACTGACTGCTCTTGCAGAGGACCCAGGTTTGAGTCCCAGCACCCACATGGCAGATATCAACCATCCTTAACTCCAGTTCCAGGGGAATCCGATGCCCTCTTCTGACCTCCTTGGCATTGAATGACACAGTGTACTCATGTACATGCAGACAATATACTCATACATGCACATAAAATAAAAATCTTTAAATGTTAAAAAATTAAATTTTTTTAGAAATTTTAATTTAATTTAAAATACATTACTCAAATAATATTTTTTAAAAATTTTAATTTTTTAAAAATAGGGTCATTGGTTAAGGTTACAAAAATTCTGCCCAATGGTTCAGGACCAGGGGCATCAACCCTTAGTCCATAAGTCCACCAGGCAATGGGTTTCTGTAATAGTGACTGGGGACAATATTATTAGAAGGGGATTATATTGGGGGTCTAAATACTTAGGAAAAGATGAACTCCCTACTAATTAGAGTTTTTCCTTTAATGATATATAGTTTGGGGATTGCCAGTCAACAAAGGAGGGCCATCCCTGAGGCTGAGTACTTCACCAAGCATCATTCCAGGTTGGGCAAGGATATTGGTACCAAGTGAGGGTTGTAAAGGAAGGCTAGGTTCAGGGCACACCCAGGTACCTAAGACTGGAACTTTCTTTGGGAATAGACATCCTCACAAGGTATAACAAGACAGGCATCAAACTTAATGGTCACTGGACATATGGTGAAACAGGTTGGGTAAGACTTCTTCCCATCCCAGTGGTATGGAGTGAGTGGTCCAATTGTGTCCTGTCCTTTCTTAGAATTTACTAAGGGTAAAACAGAGCCAAAAAGAAAGGTGAGCCCTAAGTTCACCTTAAGGTTAATTTAATGGGGGAACTCCTGGAACAATTTTCCATTCTTTGGTGAGCCCTGGCAGGGCTGAGATTTTTTGTTATTATTTTGTTTTATTGTTTTGTTTTATTTTGAGACAGGGTCTCCCTGTAGCCACAGTTGGCTTGGAACTCACTATGTAGACCAGGCTGGCCTTGATTTCACAGAGATCTGCCTGTCTCTGCTGTCCATGTGCTAGGATTAAAGGCATGCACCACCCTGCCCAGCTGGGCTGACTTTTTAAAATATTTTTTATTTTTTTAATTTTATGTGTGTGAGCATTTTACCTGCATGTATGTAAGTACATAACATGTGCTGGGAACCAAACCCCATCTTCTGCAAAAGCAACCAGTGTTCTTAACCACTGACCCATCTCTCTGGCCTTGGGTTGGCTTTTTAAACCAGTGTAGTAGGTCCAACCTCTTTCAGCCATCAGGGCTGCCGTTTTAGCGGTCACTAGTACCTGGTGGGGTCCTTTCCTACTGGGCTCAAGCTTGTCTTCCTTCCAGAACTTAATCAAGGTGTAGTCTCCTGAAAGATGGGGGTGTACTGGAAATTCAAGAGGGGACTTGGCCAACAGGCACTGTTGCCTGAGAGAGGATAAAACAGGAGACAAACCAAGTACATAATTCTGCAGGAACTGATCTTTAATGTAGAAGGTCAGTGGACTGACCCAAATAGGGCAGCCCATAGAATCAGGTCAACTGGGGAGGGAAGTTTGATCTTTCCTAAAAGCTGTTACAAAACCTGTCCAAACAAAGTAGGGGAATCAGTGATCCCTGGGGAAACGCTGTCATCAGTATTGCTGTTTCCTACCAGTCTGGGATAATCCTACTCAAAGGCCAGAAGCTTCCGGCTATCCTCTGCCGAGGGAAAAACCCAAATGCATCTTTTAGGTCAACAACATGAACCAAACATGACCACATGAAATCTTACTGAGGACTGGATACCATGGGGTGTCTGGACTATATGTTTACTGCCTTGAACTAGTTAATTTACTGAGGTAAGAACCATCAGGCTTTCTCACTGGCAAGATTGGGGAATTAAATAGTTGACATACAATGCAGGGCTCAAGGAGGTCGTCTCATACCAACCCTTTAGATGGGTTTTAATCCTAATCTCCCTCAAAAGATACAGGATGTCGCCTTTGTCTTACTGATTCTTCTGGGGTTCTCAGAGTAACATGGATCGTTGGGGGAGTCGGGGACTTTAAACCCCTTTGATTTCCACCTTTGTTCCAAACCCCCAGGAAAAATATCTTCTCATGCTTGTGAAGTCAAAAGGTTAAGAGAGACTAGAATTTGGGGCTTTTGTTGTTGTTTGTTTGTTTAGCAAGAGTTAGCTCTATACCCAATTTAGATATCAAGTCTAACCTCTTCAAGAGGTTAATTCTGGCCTTGGGCATAAACAGAAACCTTATTTTGGCCATCCTCCCTTGAAATAACACCTGGGCTTTCTCAAAAAACAGGGCTGGGGTTGGGGCTGGAGAGATGGCTCAGGGGTTAAGAGTACTGACTTCTCTTGCAAAGCACCCAGATTCGCTAACAACGGTCCTAACTCCAGTTCCAGGGGATCTGACAGCTTCTTCTGTCCTCTGACCTCTGCAGGCATTGCACGACACTGGTGCACTTAAATACATGTAAGCAGTACACTCATACTCATAAAAAAATAAGCATAGTTGGGCCTGGTAGCGCACGCCTTTAATCCCAGCACTCAGGAGGCAGAGGAAGGCAGATCTCTGAGTTCAAGGCCAGCCTGGTCTACATAGTTCCAGGACAGCTGGGGCTACAGGGAGACCCTGTCTCAAAAAGACCAAAAATAAAATCAAAACAAAACAAAACAAAAATGGGCTAAGAATCCTTCTCCCTTCATTCCTGAAATGAGTAATTGTTCTGGGGAACATTTTAGGCCAGGGGATTGTGTGCAGGGGAGGAGCTGCCCCCACCAGAGTCCAGTCTACACCCCACCTGTAGGTTTACTCTGTTGGCGGGGCAGGGTCCACTGGAGCCCCTGACTCTCATATTCCTTGTTGAAAATCATGAGAAGGACTGAGTTCTCCTGTCTTCTCCTTGAACAACTTCCGTGTACCTACAGCATTGGTTTTCCCATTTGTGGGTCTGTTTTTATTGTTCCTTTTCTGGAATGGGCTGCTAGAAAGAACCTGAACTTTGGGAGCTGAAGTTTGTTCGTTCCGAGCCTTGGGACCACTGCAACAAGGCCATGCATGGGACACTTCTGCCCAAAGTTGGGGGTTTTGAACTTCTTCCCAGATAGAATTAGAATCCCAGATGAGCCGTCAAATTGTTGGAAATAAAATCTGGGGTCTAAGGATCCCACTGGCATTGCCCAAAGAACACACAGACAAAGCAAAACTAAATCCACAAAGCAGCATCTGTTTTGGCAAAAGGGTACATTGCCTCATTTGGGCAGCAAACAAGCACCCAGAACAGGAAATGTGATAAGTTTTTACCCTAACACAGCAGTAGTGTGTCTTTTCAACATTATCTGGGATCCAACCTCATAGTCTTTTCATGGTAGGCTAATTTTTAAAGAATCAGGCCAAAGGAAATGAAGGGAAGGGGCAAAGGGCTGGTGTCTCCAGGCCATGGAGTTCTAGGAATGCAGCAGGGCCTTCAGGTAAAGAAAAGGTTTTACAAGGTGGGGAAGATTACAAAATAGCCTTATAAAGGTTACATTCCTATGATCATTTTTTTCCAATAGAGAAGATTTGAATTCCTTTTAATTATTTCCCTCAGTCACCACCATCGTAACTATCACCATCAGCAATCATTACCACCACCGTCCTTACTGCTGCCATCATCATCACCATCACAGGATCATCACCACCATCATCACCACCACCACTACCAAAATCATCATCATTACCATCACCATCATAGTCTCCATCAGGATCACCACTGCCATCATCATCATCACCACCACTATTATCAACACCATCATGATCATCACAGGGCCATCATTACCATTATTGTCATTATGATCATCATCACCACCACATTATCTGAGTATGACTATCATGATCATGGTCATCACCATTAGTATCATCACCATCATCACTCTCATGATAACCATCATCACTATCACCATCCTCACCCCCATCATCACTATTATGATTCCTCAAGTTTTATGGCCAGATTAGATCCTTGACTGATGACTCTGAAAGCCATGTAGTACTTGCCTGAAGGTTGTGCCTACCCCATCTGGATTGCCTGGTGTCTGTGTGCGGTGGCCCTCGCCTGATTCCCTAGCTCCATCCTGCAGGTCCACCTCACACATGTGTAAACTGAAGCTTCCAGATGGGTTATGGAGCAGCTGTGTCTGGGCCAAGGGACAGAGGCCAGCAGTAAATGCATTGTGTGAGGAAGGGAGCTGGCCCAGAACAAGGAAACCTACTACCAGGCCTGGACTGGAGTCAGGATGAATGGCAGGTGAGGGTAACTTCTCCTTGGGCAGGCCTGGCCAGGGGCTGCAACAGCTCTTCCCTCAGCCCACTTCTGGGTAAAGACTCAGGCAGTCCCTAACTCAGGGTGGGGCTCTTGGTGCCACTGTCTCCCAACCATGGTAGAGACAATTCTCTGGTCTCCAGTAGACAGGCAGTCACATAACTCTCACCCGCAAGTACAGAGGGCTCAAGTGAGGCTCTGCTAGGTGGTGCCAACAGAAGGCCAGCCACACTGTCTGGGGCTCAGAGGACTGTCATGTCATTAGTCACAGGCCTGGGGAACCTGAGTATTGGGAATGCTGGCCTGGGCTCCTGTTCACTACCTGCCATTCAATTCTGCTTTATTCTGTTCTTGTATTGTGTCAACGTGACAGAATCTAGACTCATTTGTCAGAAGGGCCTCTGGGCATGCCTATGGGGGATAATGGAGAGATTCCATTCATTGAGGTGGGAAGACCTGCTCTCTGTGGGTAGGTCCACTCCCAAGGCAAGGGATCCTGGGCTGTATAAAGAAAGCTGACCAAGCACCAGCATGCATTATCACTCTCTTCTTTTGACTGTGGAGATGAGACCAGTTGCTTCAAGCTCCTTCTGCCTTAAGTTCTCTATCTTGAACTGTGAGCTAAAATAAACCCTTCCATCTTTCAGGTGTTTTTGTCAGTGTTTTATTATAGCAACAGGAAAAGGAACTAAGACAATCTCACTAGGTTGTTCTATTTTTAAGTTTTTATTGGAGTTCCTTCAGTGAGACTCAGCTCTAACACACTGACCAAGAGTATAAATACCAGGTCTTCCATCTTGGGTTTACCATTATTATTATTATTATCATTATTATTAATTTGGTCTTTTGAGACAGGGTCTCCCTGTAGCCCCAGCTGACCTGGAACTTGCCATGTAGACCAGGCTGGCCTTGAACTCACAGAGATCTGCCTGCCTCTGCCTCCTAAGTCTTGGGATTAAAAGCCTGTACTGCCACATCAGGCTCCATCCTGGGTTTACGTCCATAGATACCCAGGAAGGTAGGCCTCCCTGCTAACCACCCCAGGGGTTGGTCGGGTTCTGGGTGGGCCACCCATATTCCCCACCCTGATCCCAAAGTACCCCCTCCTTTCCAAGCTACAAATGAAGAGGGTGGAGAGGCTGCACCCTGTAATCCAGTCTGGCCTAGGCTCCCTGGACTGGTCTTATTACAAGTATACTCACTGTGGCTCATCCAGGTGAGAGTCCATGAAGTCAGAAACTACTTCTCCCCATGTCTCATTTTGTCTTTTTCCCTTTCCTGGGGCTGACTACATAGCTCTGAGCTGAGTGACTACAAAGGAGCCCTTGTAACCCAGCAGGTCCACTAGGGCCCTGATGCTGGTCAGTAGTGGAATGTCAGTTCGAAGCGAAAAAGTGCTGGGTATGGTGATGTACACCTCTAATCCCAGCACTTGGGAGGCAGAGACAGGCAGATGTCTGTGAATTCAAGACCAGCCTGATCTACATAGTGAGTTCCAGGCCAGCTGGGGCTACAGAGAGACCCTGTCTCATAAAGTCAAAAAACAAACACAAAGCAAACAGGAGAAAACACCAGCAGCTGTATTCTAGGACTGAGTGTTGCCGGACCCCAAGCTGACGTCTGATCTGGGCATACCTCCAAGGCTGACTTCTGACGTTAGGCACAGCCAGCCTTCACACTGAACCCCTCTATTCCCAGGCAGAGTAGCAACGTGAAGACTGCTCTGATTCTTACCCAGCTCCTCACCCAGCTCTTCTGGGAGAAATGTGCAGAAAGTCTTGAGTTGAAAAGGAGATTCATCCACTGGGAGTTGCTGGGACACACTGGACACGGCTCCTCAGGATCAGGTCCCCGGTGCCAGCTGGTAGAACAGCAGCGTGCTGAGTGTATGAGGTCCATGTCATGTTCTGACTACCAGCCTGGCTTCTGGGTGAGGTCCTGTGGGGTTCCAGGGTAGCTCTGAGGAGAGATACAGCTGTGATCCCATTTTACAAACCAGGAATCAGTTTTGAGGGGGAGGAAGTCACTCTTGCCCAGTCAAGAGATAGACAAATGGATGGCCCAGGACACACTGAGCCTAAAGGAATGTTAACAGGGGCATTCAAAATTTGGGGAACTTCGTCTCTCACACTCTGGAGATGCCCAGCTGGGAGCCTGGGAGGGCTACAGAGGAAAGTACCCTAGAGTCTGCTGTTCAACACCCGGCTCCCCAGGGTCCATTCCATTAAACAGCATCAGTCAGCTAGGTGTGTTGGTGGCTGTCCAAACAAGCCTGAGGCCAAAGTTTGCTGGTGGAAAGTGAGGGAATCCAAATTCCTGCCCAGGTGAGCTGCCTGGGCTTGTTTCTCTCAGCCTGGCGCCCCAGCTCCTCAAGGCTTCTTCCCCACCAGCTTCACAGGTCCCTTTGGAATGCTCTCAGAACCTAGGAAAAGCAGCCAGAGTCAAGGCCCTGGAGGAAGATGCAGAGCGTTCTTCTGCTATGTCCTCCTGAGGACGCCTAAAGCAGGGAGTGCAGACAGCTCAGCATCGTCAGATGCTGCCCTGGGCCCTGGGCAGCAGTGGACCAAGCTTGCTGATCAGCCTGCTGAGTGCCAGTGCCAGTGTCTGGGGGGTGAAGCCAGGCTGGGCTGCAGGAGAGGGAAGCAGGAACACAGGGCTCTACTAGCCAGCGGCTGCACTGCATACCGCCAGCGGCTGCACTGCGTACCACCTGGTTATGCTGTCGCAACCAAAAACTGCACTGCAGAGGCCATCCTCAGGTCCATGAGAGAACCCACATGGTTCCCACAGTGCCTCCGCCACCTCACGCTCCTGTCGGGCCACCATTTTCTATAGGAACCTTGCTCCCTTCCCGGGGCCTCATGGCCACAAAGCCTTTGGGCACTGTGGTCCTCACTGGATAATAAAACCTGGACACCCCTCCCACCCCATGCCCAGCCAGGAAGGAGCTAGGTCGAGTTTGGGTTGAGCCTACAGGTCACCTACCTGACCAGGGCTTGGTGCAGCCCTGCTGTCTGACCATCATCCCCAGCTCCAGTCCCAGGGGTCTTTGAACCATAGCTTGTACTCCTTTGTACTCCTTTAGACATCAGTTCACAAGTGCTCGACAAGTTCCTATGTGCCGAGGTCTGTGGTATTCAGGGTAGGTCAGGTAGCAGTTCAGGAGGGTCTAGGGCAGGGGACTCATGGGATGGGGGGCATTCCCGCAGGACAAGTGGCATTGTGGGAGACATCTGTGATTGTCACAACTAGGAGCGAGTACTGCTGGGCTCTTGTAGGTGGAGGTCAGGGTTGCTGCTAAGGGCCATCAGGCAAAGGCCACTCACTGTAGGTTTATGACCAGCCCAGACAGTCAATAATGCCTACTGGACAGTTTTTGTTTTGTTTTTTATTTGGGTTGTGAGTACTAGGGATAGAATTCAGGACACTCTGCATTCTGGACCAACATTCTAAAGCTATAGCTTTAACTATAACTAAAGCCCTAATAGTGTGTAATCAGAAAGTTTTAAAGGGCGATGGGTCCCCTGAAGGAGCTACATGCCTGTGTGGTCAGGCAAGGCCTCTGAGAGGAAGAGACTTTGTTTCCAAATAAGCAGACTTGGCTGCCACTGTCTCCCTCTACCATGGACACAGGCCTGGCCAGGAGTGGTGTTGCCACTGGCCACAGAGGGAGAGCTCTGTAGGCTCCTGGTGGTGCCAGGCCTGGGTAATTCCAGGAGGAGGGCCACTGCATTCCTCTACCTGGGTGAGCAGGGGTGGGGGCCATGTGCATTCCTGGTGGAGATAGGCCCGCAGTCTGTGCCAATGTGAAGAGGGACCCAGATAAACTCTGCCCAGTCTCAGCTCAGGAGTTGGACTGGACCTTGCCAAGGACAGCAGGGGTCCCCACCTCTCCTTAAGGACACCACTAGGGACTGGAAAGAGGCCAGGCTGATAAAGTTAGGGATTTTCCAGCCTGGTGGGCAGAATTGGATGGAAGTGGGGAGTCCATGTCACTGGTATCTGGAGTCAAATAGCCACATGCAGCTGTCATGCTTGGCCTCTCTAATCCAGTCTGTCCTCCGAAATGGGGTCTGGTGCAGCTTCCTCCAGATGACAGCTCTCATTAGGCCAGACACAGGAACCTCCCTAGGGCCTGCTGAGGGCGTGAGTGGCCCCCAGCTCTATACACAAAGGAGAGGTGGTGCTGGGGCTGGGCCAAAGGGCCCAGGCTAGGTGAAGACAGAGGTGAGGAAACGCAATCTGCCACTGTGTCCAAAGGTCCCAGGGGCCATGCTGGCCTGATAGCACACACAGGCTTGACAGGGCCAGGAGAAAAGCAGCATAGGCAAGTGGGGGTCCAGGTCTTGTCAGGAAACTGCACAGTGGCTCTCCCTCCTAACTTTGGCTTAACTGCTGTCCAGGTTCTGAGAGGAAGCCCTCAGGGACAGACAGGACAGTCCTCCAACCTGCCTGCTGGGACATACAGACCCCTTGTAAGAAGCCTGCACTCACAGTGGACCCCACCCCCACCCCCAGCAAGCAGGAGCCTTCCAAGTCTCCATGTGTTTACATTCCCTGGAAATATTTCTCCACAAGAGCCACAGGACAAATATTTTGCTAATGTTGAAACTTGGGGCAATTAGAGGCCTGGAGTAGAGAATCCATCTTCGCTCTCCCAGTCCACATAGGTTAGGGTGGCAGCTGCTCCCCAGGGGCACTCAGCTTCCTTACCTGGTCTCAGAAAGCCAAGGCAACCCATCCTGGCCAGGAGTGACCTGCACAGCTTAGGGGGCCGTGAGGCAGCCACCTCTCTGCCTGAGCTGGACACCCCAGGTTTCTTGCAAAGCTTCCCCTGACATTGGATTTCAAAGCCCTACTCTGTGAGTTTGGGGTGACAGTCATTGTACCTGGCTATCACTTGGCAGTTTGAAGCGCTAGAGACCCTAGGCAGACATGGGTCTGGCCTCCTGTCCATGGGATGGGGTCAGGGCTTTCCAAGCAGGGCCCAGACTCCACAGGAACCCGGGGTGGTAGTTCAATTGAAGACAGGTGGTGACTCTCCATGATGACTCTCTACAGGCTGAGTCAGCATAGGGGTTGAATGTCCTGGGTTCACTGCAAACATAAACATGAGTGCACGTCTCCCAGTGCAGACAACAGGGCCCAGCTGGTGTCAGCGGTCTGTCTATGTTATCGTGGTTGCTGGGATGTAGCCCTGCCTCCACTGACTATCTGATAGCCGCTGGGCACCCATCCTGCCTAAACCAGTTTCCATTTCCATGACCCCCAGTTTGTTCCAACGCCAGACCCAGTCCTTGGTCTTGCACAACTGAGCTTCCTTCTGACACCCAGGAGGGCCCATGGCCACAGCATACAGTGAGCTACTTTCTTAGAGAGCTGGCCCTCCAGATCCTCCACACAGCAGGTAGGAAACTCAAGTTTTCCTGTGCTGGTCATGGTTGACACCCATTGGATTGTCTCCACCTTTGGGCTTCGGGGATTGGTGCTGTTGCAGACATGGATGCACAGGCTCTGGTTCTCCAGTGGTTTCCAAGAGTGCATCTGGAAAGTGTGATTGTGCTTAATTCTACAATTGTCACCAGTCTGTCCACATAGCTGCCCCTGCAGCTGTGCACAGAGTCCCCCCACATTCATCCTCATCATATCTGAATTCTCTGGCTTTATGGTTCTGCTCAGGGGCCACAGAGTAATGACCACTCTGTAGACCTTGGGTAAGCAACAAAGATGACGTCTATGTCCAAGTCCCCAGCCCACTTGGCCTGTCCCATCTCAGAGCCTCCAGCACCTGGCATAGTAGGGGACACCAGCCTCCAGGTCAGTGTGAAGGTGATGATAGAATGAGCATCTGGTCATTTGGCCGCTGTTGTCCAGCGGTGGCTCAGCGCCTGGTTTAAGCTCAGAGAACTATCCCACCTCAGAGGCTCCTGTGTGTGAAGCTGAGTGAGTCAGAGCAGCTAACCCTTTGTTGTGATTGATATTGTTTTTAAATGTAGACATACAGTGTTTTTTAACAGGAAAAGCTTGCGCATCCTTCTTGGACACACGCATGATTCAGCTACTGCGGCAGTGGTCTCTGTGGGCGTACTAGTCTTGCACGCAAAGGCCCCCGAAGAGGAACAGCCCTCCATGGGCCCTCATCTTCAGTCGCTCCAGGTTTTTATGAAGGTTGTCATCCAGGCAGTGGCCTGAGCCTGGCTGTGTTTTCCAGCCTCTGTTTCCAGGGCCTAATATTGGCAAGGATTCTACATAAAGGTGGTCACACATGCCACCCCAGCTCTGAGTACCGTCCAGCACCCCCGACCCCCCCAACTCCCAGTAGGGCCAGTGTCATTGCCACACAAGCACATCTTGGCTGCCACCCGTGATCTCAAGGCTGTTACATGCCTCCCATCAGTGGTGCTGTTGAGTACTCACAAGATGTGCTGCAGCCTCTTAGGGACCACTGGAGACATGCGGGCAGTGCCAGTCCCCTTGGACTCCCAGGGATAGATAGCATACTGTCCTCCCTGAGCTCGGGTAGTGTAGGACCTTGCTGGAGGTGTGAGGACAGGAGGCCAGCTTGCTGTGCAAGGAGCCAACGTTCCACGATCTGTGGAGTGAGAACCCAACCAGTCCCACTCAGTGAGAGGCAGGACCTTGGTGACCAGTTGTAGCCCCTAGAGTGGCCTCAAGCCACCTGCAATATTACATTACAGACAAGGAGCAGAATAAAAACATGGAGCCGGGCGTGGTGGTGCACGCCTGTAGTCCCAGCACTTGGGAGGCAGAGGCAGGTGGATCTCTGTGAGTTCGAGGCCAGCCTGGTCTACATAGTGAGTTCCAGGACAGCTGGGGCTACAGAGAGACCCTGTCTCAAAAAGACCAGAGAACATGGACATGTGAGAGATCTGTGTACCCTGGGGTGGTCTCTGAGGCTGGGGGAGAGGCAGTGATCCTGGGGCATAGGACAATGAGGAGGGGCTCCCAGAAGTCTGGGTACAGAGACCTGGGGGCAGGGCACTGGCAGGCCTTGTAGGCCTGGGAAGCTTCTGGAAACCCAGCCCTATGGCAGCTGCAGAGCTCTGGCCTGTCAGCTCAGGGGCCCAGGGTGTCTGTGCCCTCCAGCTGGCCCACTGCCCAGCCCAGTCCTGCCAGGGCCACACCAGCCCCTGCGGCTGAGCTTGGCAGGTCTGAGGCACTGGGCAGGGGGGTAGCCAGAGACAGAGAGACTGATACAAAGAAAGAGCTAATGTCAGAAAGAGAAACACAAAGAGATAGAAACAGAGACAGAAAGAGACAGAGGTAGAGATATAGAGGCAAAGTACAGAGAGGCTGAGTGCGGCAGAAAGCAGCCTGAGAATGCAGCCCCACCCCCAGCAAGTCAGGAGTGAGAACTGAGGGTTAGAGTTTGGAGGGATGTGGGGGGAGCCTGTTGGGGGAGGAGCTGTTCTTAGCAGAGAGCTAAGGGCTGCTGGGCCCAGGCAGAAGAGATCCTGACTGGTGCCGGTAGACATGGGGTGACCTCCAGTTATTGTTCTTGTCAGCACAGGAAACCTGGCATGGTTTGGGTTCAGGGACCCTGTACCTCTCTTTCCTCTCATGCCCCTACCAAAGCTTGTGAGGGTCCTTATTAAGCAGCTCCCCGGGTGGGCTGTGGCCCAGGGTTAGGGTTAGGACCCCTTGGAGGTGGTCATAGCTCAAGAGCTTCTTCCCTGCTTCAGTCAGGTTCTGCCCTTGGGTCTTCCCTTGGGAGAACATTCCTCCTGGGCTTGAGGCCTCCTGGCCATATAAGGCTGCCTGTGGGCACCTCTCACAGGCCCTCATCCCCGCCCACCCCAAGGGAGCCAGTTTGACCAGCCAGGGCAGGGAGGGGCCTGTTGGAGCATTGGTGATTGGGGGGAGGGCAGGGCAGCCTCCAGCTGGGTGCAGGGTCCCTGGGTGCTACCAGTCTCTGGTTGTATCAAGAGCTCCCTCTTCCTCTTTTCCCCAAAGATTCTGGCTCTCTAGGGTCCCTATCTGGGAGGTGGTGAGGATAGAGTGGGGAAGGAGAATGGATCCCCAACCTTACATCTCAGAGGTGCTAGGAGGTGTCCTTTTGGGTCCTCAACCTGATCATTTCCTGGTCATTCCTAGGAGCAGGCTTATCAGTGGAAGGACAGGCCCTTATCTTTGTTGATCTCTAGGTTTCCCAGGCCTCTTACACTGTTCTCTTGCATGTGGCTGATGGGCCTGGAGGGATCTGAAATTTGCATAGGTCAAGGGCTGAGGGGCCAGAAAGGGGCCTCTTATGAGCTGACAGGTAGAGGCAATGTATCACCTACATGCAGGGATGTCTATCTGTACCCCACTCTGGCAGGACTGTTTCTGTAGAGGACCCTCCTTCCAGCTCTGGGAAGCGACAGGATAGACAGGAAAGGAATTTGGGTGCAGCAATTTGAGGTTTCCCTGGGGACCCAGATCTTCCTCTAAACTCCTTGAGGGAACCCTAGGAGCTGGTCCGTTCCTCACTGGGCTCGTGCTCCCTCCTGTCTGCAGCTGGCTAGCACGGCAGACAGGTTAGCTCAGACTTGATGGAGATAGATCGAGCTGACAAACCACAGGAGAGGCCAGTGAGACTCTATCCAACAGTCAGCATCCAACAGGTACTCAGATATCAGCTGCTGGTGCTGGGAATTCCCATACTTAGATAAATGCCCTAAGGCTGGGGTGGTATCTAAGCTGGACCCTGAATTCTCAGTCATCACACAGACCACTGCGTGGAGGCTCCTCCCCGTTGGCTGAGCGCCCCAGGCTTGTGTAGTTACTTATTCTAGGGCTGCATCTCTCCAGGGTACCAAGCTGAGATCACCCCTTCATCCCACCCAGAAGAGCTGGGTGAGGAGAGAAACTTTGAAGACTGCTGTAACAAGCCTGAAGGCTGAGGCACCACTCACCTGCTCTATCACCCCACCTATCAGGCCTCTACTCTTAGAGCAGTGAATGCTTTGGATTAGGCCTGCAGTGGGCACAGAGGGTGCTGGGCAGGTCCCAGAGCCCATAGAGGGGATGGGTCTTTTACAGGATGCCCAGTTCCTCCTGTGAAAATGAGACAGTAATACTGTCTGTGCATGGTACCCCAGCCTGTGAACCTGCCTTCGCAGCTTGTGAGCTGGATATGAACAGCAGGGATAGGAGGATCCCAGAGTTGGAGGCTGTAGGAGCAGGGCCCCCCACCAGGCAGCTTGCCTGTCAAAGTGCTTTGTTCCTAGCTAGTCTTCGTAACTATCAGGATCCCGGTGGGGGTGGGGGCATGTTAAAACAATAGGAGAGAGAAGCCCCTCTTTTCAGTGCAGCCAGGGGCTGTTCCAGAGCCCCTTTCAAGCCAGAGATGCCCAGTTGCCTTCTGTTCCACCCTCGTGAAGGCAGGAGCCACGAGATCCTTGGGAAGTTAGGATGAACAGCTGCCTGTGGTAACAGGGTGCTCCCAGCCTGGAGGAGGGTCTCTGCGGTCTGCCCTCCCTACTGACTTCCTGCCTACCAAGATCCTCAGGCTGTCTCTCACAGTGGGCAGTGCTGACTGAGGGACAGGACATGGTGTGCTGTTCTGCCAAGCGGTGGCCAACAGAGGCTGATGCTATCCCTGTAATGCTGGGTTTATAACACCCTCATGCCAGCTTCTCAGGACTGTTATTCCTTCTGGTATCTGGTTAGTCTGAGTCCATGAAGGACAGAGCTGGACCCTGCTGACAGCAGCCATCAGAATCAGCCCTGCCACTGGCTCCTGGCTGCCTGCCATGGACAGAGACAGAGGTTCCCCCATTGGCTCCTTGGAAGGACCTTGTTGAGCCCCGGTAAAGGGAGTGTCATCTCCACAGTGGCTCTCCCTAGGGAGATAGGCATCCTGGGTCCCAGACCTGGAGCCTCTTTCTGGCTGGTTCAGGCAGACAATAGCCAGAACCCAGTCCCTGTGAGGGTATGGCAGCCACCTGAAGGCTTTGGACTGGGATTTTTCTGCTGTTGCTTGTGATGTCTAATGACATGGCTGATGAGTGAGAGGTACCCCCTGTCCCCTGTTGGCCCCCCAGAGGCCTCCAAGGTAGACTTCCTAGGGCTGAGTCAGATAACCAGTGTCCTGTCTAGTTTCCAACAGCTGCCTCCAAGTGGGTGGCACAAGTGCCTGAGGGCATTCCTGGGGTGCTGGAGTGGGAAAGCATCTGCCATAGCTTCTCTCCTCCCATGATCCTGAGGCTAGGAAGGAACTGATCCAGATCTTGGGCTGTCCTTTGGGAGGGCAGTAGACTCTGGTAGGACAGAAAAAGGGCTGCCTCCATGACCCTTCTCTTGGCCAACTTACTCCTCACATCACCCCAGACTGGGCACCCTCTCTGTAGGTTCAGGACAAAACCTTCTGGTCCTGCGTGAATTGTCAACAGTAAAGGGTTGACTTTGAGGCCTGGTACCCAAGAGGTTCCCCCAATACAAGGTATGAAAAGAACAGAAGTAACTGACCAGATCCCTGTCTCTTCAGAACTGGGCTGTTGACAGCCACCAGCGTTGTGGCCTCAGTTTCTCCATCCAAAGTAAGGAAGGTGGAGAGTTGCGAATAACTCAGAGGAAGACACAGACAGACACTGGTTCACTGTGCTGATGACTGGAACCAGACCTGGTCACCAGGGGGTGGGGCATGAGGGTGAGAGTTGGGGTGGAGCGGCAGAGAACACCCTGCCTCCCTGCCCAGGCGGGGATATCCCCTCCTGGTCCACTCCCCAAATCCACATTCAAGTGCCCTCTCCTCAACCCAGGCACACAGGCGGGCACAGAGCGGGGGCAAAGTGTGGACACCTCACCAGTCCTGTGCCACACTGTTCTTTGCCCACTTCACCCGCCCCTGCCAGCCACCAGTTGCTCTTGGGGCAGCTGTCTGCCGGGAAGCAGCTAGCTTGGGATTAACCCTCTCGGTGCCAGCTGGCCCGGCTGACTCAGCACATTCTCAGGCAGCCACCCCTCCCTCCTCCTGGCCATTCCTCTGGGACCAATCCCCAGTCCACCTGGCCTGGCCACTAGGGGGCTCAGAGGGCTCTAGGCACAACCTTTGCCCCCTGAACCCTCAAGAGATTCTCATGAATCAGCAGACCCCAGAAACCCTCCGCCTGACCCTACAGTGGGGGATCTTAGCCTCAGGCGGTCAGGACTCCCAGATGTCAAGGGGGTCTGAGGCCAGAGCACGCTGCCTGACCGGCATGCTGGGGAGAACCTCCTCGCAGAAGCAGGGTGGGGCCAGCCATCTGGGAACCTGCTCTACAGTCCCAGTAGTGCCTCGCAGGGAATCATAAATCAGCTCTGGAGCCGGATTCCGGATTCCTCCCGGTCTCTCGCCCTCCCGGGAGCCAGCCCCGCCCCCACAACAAGCCTCTGCAAAAGGGAGCCGCTACCTCTCCCTCCCCCAGGTGGAAAACTAATAGTGAGGTTATAGAGGAATTCCGGGGAGGGAAAGTGGAGGGAGGGAGGGCG
Source organism: Nannospalax galili (assembly GCF_000622305.1). Lineage (NCBI taxonomy): Eukaryota > Metazoa > Chordata > Mammalia > Rodentia > Spalacidae > Nannospalax > Nannospalax galili. The sequence continues at coordinate 1,688,204 of NW_008346900.1, read as the reverse complement.
GCTTGTCCGGGCTGGTCCTCACCGCCCATTTCCGACTCTGAGAAAAGGGGCCGCCCAGCCCCTTGGGGGTTTGAGATTTGTAGGAGGCTGGGGACAGCCAGGAAGATGAGATGATGGTGCAACCTTCCTGTAACAGCTGCTGGTCAGGACCCCCGCCAAGACGGGCTGGCCAGTGCCCCACCGACTCACGCGGACCTCTGGGACAGTCCAGAAGGCCCGTGTGGGATGATGGCTTAGCCCGCCTGGCTTAGAGAACAGGGGAGCTGCCAACTCGGCAGCTGGGCCCCACCCCCACCCCCTCGGGGCTTCCCTTGAGACTAGGTTGGCTAGGAACCCTAGGGAGGAGACCCTGTGGCTGAAGCCTCCCGAAGGCAGAAACGGGGCGGGGGACGGCCGGACGCTATCTTGCTGTCTAGAGCTTCAGCCTCTAGGACCTACGGTATTTGCAGTGTCCTCCAACTTCCCAGAAGGGCAGGGAATGTGGCCTTAGCATGGATTCAGAGCCTGGTAGAGCAGTTGGACTCCACAGAGCTCAGAAACTCAGGTGCTCGAGGCACAGCTGGCTTAATAGCTGTATAACCAGGAGTCTCAGCTTCCCAAGGAGCCCACCTGACTGGCACCCACAGGGCCATGAGCATCCTTGGAGAGGGGTTGCTCCTTTCCTGTTTCCCTATCGGAGATGATTTTTAAGCCCAACAGGGGCAGGTAGGGCTAAATCTGGGCTGGCATTTGAGGAAGCAAAGGATCACCTTCTGGGCCTCCACATGGCCACTCACTGTTGGTAGAAACACCATCAGGGGAGGAGGAGAGTTGCAGGATGGGGCAACCAGGAGGCTCCAGGTGCCGCGCCAGGTGCCCCAACTTGTCAGAAGTTAGGGAAACAAAGGGAGGAGCTTCAGGGCGGGTACTGGGGGCCGGCGCAGCCCGAAGGCATGCGAGAGGTCCGGCTAGGGATCCGAAGGCACGACCTAGTAGAGCGGAGAGGTACAGTAGCGCCGAGCTCCCACGGCCCGGCCTGGGGCCAGCAGGTGCCCCTTCCGGGAGACTGGTCCGGCCGGGGTCGGAAGGGTTAAGGTCTCCCGGCCGCCCCTCCCCCTGCTCT
>NW_008346900.1:1673401-1686833 GCF_000622305.1 Nannospalax galili | reverse complement strand
AAGACGCTGCCCCAGCCAGAAGATGGCGAAGCGCGGCGCGCGGCTGTGCAGCGGGAGCGCACCGCACGTCGGTGGTCCCTGGGGCCCCGCGCCGCCGCCGCCGCTGCTGCTGCTGCTGGCCGGGCTGGTGCTGCTGGGCGAGGCGCGGGCCCCCGCGGGCGATGGCTTCAGCCTGCACCCGCCCTACTTCAACCTGGCGGAGGGTGCCCGCATCGCCGCGTCCGCGACCTGCGGCGAAGAGGCCCCGGCTCGCGGCGCCCCGCGCCCCACGGAGGACCTCTACTGCAAGCTGGTGGGGGGCCCCGTGGCCGGCGGGGACCCCAACCAGACCATCCAGGTGAGCGCGGGGAGGAGTTGGCTGCACCGTCCAGCGGTGTTCCCACCGGAGCGCCGGAACCCAGCCGACTCCCGGGGGTGCCCGGGCCCCAGGAGAGTCCAAGCAAGGGTCCCGACTCTCCCGCCCGGACTCGGTGGTTCCGCATTGAGGGACCGACCAAAAAGTACCCCAACGCGGCTACTGAAACTTGCGCAGAAACTGCGCGTCCTGCTGGAAAGGCCAATGAAGCGTCCCTGAGGCGGACCAGGAGCCCGCGGGGCCGGCGCAGCCCGGTGGCGGTGACCTAGACTGGAGGAGACCGGTACCCAGTCCCCGGTGGCTCCGAGTCCGGGATCCCAGGGAGGGCGGAACTTGGCTAAGTTCCTCCCACGGTGCACACTTGCTGTGGGGAGGGGGCGGGAACTCTTTCTTCCCCCGGGACCGGCTGGAACCTGTTGGCCTCCTGATGGGAACCAAACGTGCGCAAGAGCCGCGCGGCGCCCTTAGGGCTACGGTCTCTTGGTCGCTCACTAACCCAGCAGAGGATTGAAGCTTCTCGGTGGGAGGTGGGCGAGGGCCGGCAGGCCAGGTGGAACTGAGCGGGAACACCTGTGGGCCTTCGGGGCAGGGCCCTGCTCAGCAGGTGGTGGATCTGTGCGTTTCAGGCTCCTAAAAGACTCTCCCGAGGACTGACCCTCAGGCTGAGCCTGCAGGTGGGCCAAGTGGCCCTGCAGCTGGACCCCATCACCGGGAGAGCTGACCGATCAGATACTCTGGATTTCTGTCGGGGCTGGGGTCAGCCTTGCCGGCGAAGTCTAGCGCTCCAGTGTTCCCTGCAGTCCATCCTAAGACAGACTGCTCATCCTTGCCCCGCGTTAGGGCGAGTCAGGGGCCATCAGGGCCTGTGTAATTCAAACTGCCTCTTGTAGGGATCTGCTTCCACCTCCGTGGAAGGAGGCTGGGGAAAGAGAAGACAGCTGAAAATGAGTTAATGGTGGTGAGGAAAGAGCCTAGCTCTGCCCACTCCTTACCAGGCCACCACCCTCCTTGCCTGCCCACTCGGCGACCCCCCCCCCATGGGCTTCCAAGTCGGGAGGAGGGAACTGAGAGAGACCAGGATCCCCCGTGCTCTGGCCTCCTACATTCTGTAAGAATAAGTGTAGGGGCAGCTTCCAAGACCGGGAACCTGAGGCCTGGAAAGGTGCAGACACCTGCTTGAAGGCTTACAAGCCAGAATGGGGTCCAGCTGGAGCAAGCAGTCAGAGTGGTGTGCCCCTTGACTGGGGGCTCCCTGCATGTGGTTGTAAGGAGGGTGGGTCTTAGGAGGGGGCCCCTGAGGGGAGCTTCGTACCTGCTGAAGAAGGACTGGCTGGGCTCCGTAGACCCTCCTCACTGCTTAGCTAAGAGTTTGCTGTTTCTTGAGGTGGGAAATCAAGTCCCAGACCACCACCCCCTGATCCACCTGTGCACTGGCCCACTTGGAGGATTATCTGCTGTATGGTATCATCTCTCTGTATCTCTCTGTATGGTATCATCACTTCCTTATAGTGAGTGGTACAGGCCCAGCTTGGGAACCAAGTGGCCTGGGGCCGCATCTCAAGGGCCCACTGTGTCCAGCATGGGGTGGGGAGTGAGGCATCGAGGACACAGGTCCTAACCCCACAGCATGGCCCCAAGAAGGCAGGGGCCCTCTGTGCAACAGAATGGGACCTTGGCATCCCACAGAGGAGCCTGGGCGAAGTCCTAGTGGGCCTCTGGACAAAGAGAGTAGGTACCCAGGGCAGACAGAGGGCAGCTAACACTGCTGCCGGCCCAGTCTCAGGTGGGCATCAGAGAGGAACTGTGCCACCCTGGGCCAGGCCAGCTGGTGACTCACTAGGAGAGGAAGTCCTAATCAGCCCCTGTATTTCCTAGTTCTGTTCCCGTCAGGACCCTGTGGAGCAGAGGGGTGGAGGGAGTCTGGTTTTCCAGCCCTGTGTCAGTAGGGAAACACTGGCCACCAAGGGAGCTTGCTGCTGAGCAGGGACTTGCACTGCTGTTCTCTTAACTCTCCAGATCCTCTGTCACCTGGAAAGGGTCACACACTTACTTCTCTGGGCTCCTGGAAAACTAGAGGCCCCTCTTGCATCCTTGACCCTTGGCCCGGGTTCTGGGGGTGCTCTTGTGTCCCACTGGGTCTGGACCAGCAAACAGCCTCCATGGGAGGCCTATTCAACTACATCCTTCTGCCCAGCCCCACCCTGGCCAGCACCCATGGGGTGTCTTGTCATTGAGCCTTTTGGGCCCCTTTTTGTGTCCCCTGAAGCTCTGTAGGCCGAGGATACCCAGGTTTTTGCTTGGGCGGGGGGTAACCACTTAGACTTAGTCTGGCGCAGACAGGCTGACCATTCCCGTAACCCCTCTGTGCAACAGTTCCGGGTGGTGGAGCAGGAAAGGTGTGCCGCCACTGCAGAGCTCTGGGGGCCCTGGTGGGACTAGCCAGATGGTTGTTGGGATAAATATAGCAGGCAAAGCCTGGCAGGATGCAGGTCAACTTCTTGGGTGGTCCAGAGCAATGCCTTGCCCAGGGACTGACATCTAAACTAAGATGGAGGACACAGCTAGCATGAAGTCTTACAAAGACTACCAGGCAAGAGTGACCCAGATGGCAGGCAGCACCTGGGATCTCCAGGACCACAGACAACATGGTGTCTGCTGCCTTCTGGATTGAGTACACACAGTGGGACTAGCTGGAACTCCAGGGAAGGGTCTACTATGTCAAGTAGGGGCTGGTTTTGCAGAGACCTCCTATACCCCAACCCCCTCTTGGGAGAGGAGGTCTGTCCCCTACCCTCAGCCTGGGAGGGGTAGGGCCACCTTCTGGGCCAGGTCTCTAAAGCTGCCTTTGTGTGTAGGACAGGTAAGGTTTCCTCATGGGGTGAGGGGGTGGGCTCTCATGGCCCTGCCCCTGACCCTCCCACACCAGAGTTAGCAGTCCAGGACTCTGCTGTAGCGTCCCACAGGCCCCAGCAGGTGACTGGGCTGTGACTCTAGCAGCTCAAGCCTTGTGTGTATCTGTTCATCCCAGTGAGCAGGTGCCCCATTATCCCCACCCTGCAGATGGGGACACCAGGGCTTCTAGGGAGCTGTGCTGTGTCCCAGGGCTCAGTCAGGAGGGCCAGGCCTCCTGCCATTGCCTCGAACTTTTGTCTTCCAGCCCAGGCCCCACAGACTCCCCGTAGCTTAACTCTGTCTCTGGAGACCCTCTTCCATAGGGTACACGACAGGAGGCCCAGGTGGGGCCTCTGGGGACAGGCTTGCGGGGGGGGGGTGACTCTCCTAGGATCTTTCTCCACCAGGTGATCTTCCTGTAGCTTACCCTCCTCATCCACCTTACCCCACACTGCTCAACCCCTTATAGAGTTCCTTGCAGTGGCCAGCAGGGAAAGTGGTGGTGGGAGTGGTAGAGTGCATCTTGTCCACACTTGTCCCTTTTTCCTTTGGCTCTAACTGCACTGGTCTGAAGGCCTCTGCAATACCCTTTGTACCATAGCGTAGTCCCTTTGCCCTGAAGGTCTCAGATGCTACTGCCTAAAACAGGTGTCCACTCCCACCCTAGTTTTTCTGTGATGTGTGTGACTTGTCTCACAGGAGCCATAGCCCTTGAATTGACCTAACACATGTGGTCGATGAGCATCTGAAGGTTGAGGATGGAATCTGGGGCTCATATGGCAGGAATGTGGCTCTAGAGGGGACAAGGGGTTCCCAGACCTTCTGGGTCATCTGACCGTGCCCTCCTCCCTGCAGGGCCAATACTGCGACATCTGCACAGCTGCCAGCAACAACAAGGCACACCCTGCGAGCAATGCTATCGATGGCACCGAGCGCTGGTGGCAGAGTCCGCCTCTGTCCCGTGGCCTGGAGTATAACGAGGTCAACGTCACCCTGGACCTGGGCCAGGTAAGGTCTGTTTTTGCCTGTGCTGCTCCAGTCACATAGTTCACCTCAGACAAGACAATGGGATTGGTGAGGTCACCACAGAGAGAGACTGAGTCTAGGGCAGGACTGCTAGGGGCAGAGCAGGCCAGTGGTAGGTGTCTTTGTTCTTTCAGCATCCCTGGATGGACAGGAAGGCGAAGGCTGAATGGGCACCACAAGGGCCACCCCAGAGTTGGCAGGGAACAGGTGCTGAGTATGTAGCTGGGAGGTACTGCAGACATGCTAGGAGCCCCTGGTGCCCTCAGAGGCCTGCCTGTGTTTACTTTAAGGAATTCCTAATGGGGATGGGAGGGGTGCAGGAATGTGGAGGAGGTCTGGTAGAAGTGGACATTCCTGAGATACCTGTGCTCTAGTGACCACCTTTGGGTCAAGAGATCAGTGCCTGAAGCAGAGTGCCAACTCTGGGCCCTCATTGGCCTCCAGGTCCCTGTGTAGGCAGGGCTGTGGGTCAGAATGTTTCTCCGTGATGAGCAAGCCCACTCCGAGATGGATAGGGTCTGGGAGCCTTGATCTTGCTCCGGGACTGGGTCACACTCATAGCCATGTCCTGCTCTGTGTAACGGCCCAGGTGTTTAGCCTTGGGAGCCTGGTTTGTGGAAGTGGTAACCATATTGGGGCTCCCTGGACCAGAGAAAAGTGGGTGGATAAGGCTGGAGTTGGGGTCAGGGTGGGGCAGGCTACAGGACTGCTTCCTTTATAGCTATCATCCTGTCAGCCCTGAAACTTGTGTCTCCTGCCACAACTCTGCTGGCCTCTGCTCTGTTCTGGGCCTGTACATCTGCTGCACCCAGAGGTGTGGGAGGAGGCACAGCATGGTGGAAGGAGAGGAGGCAAGGCCAGGCCTCCATAGCCAGGCTATGAGGACAGGCCTGTAGGACAGGTACTTCCTTCCCTGCCTGGCAGCTCGTGGGCAGGCAGCTGGGGAGCAGACTGGGTCCCAACAAGAGGTCTAGAATTTCCAGGGGACCTGATTCACAGTTGTGCCTCAGCATCCAGGGTAGAAAAGGAGTCGGGGGCTGCCTAGCTGGGCTCTCCTGGCCCATTTCTCTTATCTCCCAGCTTTTCACCTTCCGAATTCTCATCTTCTGGAGTCTCAGGGGCCTCAGGAGTCCCATGGGCCCAAGGCCACCCACCCCCTGCTCTGGCACAGCAGCAGGGTACTCATAGGAAAGCGTGTATGTGAACCCTCACTTACTGAAAGCAACAAGGGGTGCTCGTGCCCTCCCTCCCAAAGTCTTGCCTGGTTGAGCCTAGGGAGGAAAGAGAGGGCCGTGTCTCCATGGCAACCCCACAGGGCCTGCAGAGCAGGTGGGCACTGTGCCCAAGTGCTGTGTGGGAGGGGCTAGGGCAGTAGACTGCCTGGCTGACCCCGTGTGGACTTTGCTACCTCTAAGGCCCAGAGTCCTCTCTGAGCCTCAGTCTCCATATCTGTCTGTTGGGGCTGCAGCAAGTCCACCTTTAGGTTTTTCCAAGCTAGGAGAGTGTTTCTTATATGGACACCTTATCTTCCCAAGCCTCAGTTTTACCAGCCACAGAATGACACAAGGGAAAGGGAACCCTTTCCAACTACATGTCAGAAGAGGCTACCAGCTTTTCACCATCTTTCCTCTCTCCGATCTCCCTATCCCCCACAACCCCTGCTGGCTGCTGGCGGTGTTCGAGGCAGGAAGCTCTGGGGCTGGGGCAGGCAGTCTGATTCCATCTCTCTATGCTGGGAGAGTTCTTCCCGGGCTTCTGAGATGCAGCCCTGGGAGGTCCTCCTAGGTGCAGGCCCTGAGCTCAGACTCCTTCAGGAAGCATAAGAAGTGCCTGGCCGGCCGCCTTTGTTCTTGTGAAAGCGGATGCCCTGGAAGGGGGTGGGGGTAGCTGGCACGGACACTCAAGTTCTTCCTAGGGGGGGTGGACTGGGCTGCCAGGATCTTAAGCCCGTAAGTGGGCCCAAGATTGGCACTGGACTTGGTAGGCTAGTCCCCATGACATCCATCTAAGAGCAGCCAGGGCCCCTGGACAAGACTCCTGGGAGAGCCTGGGCCTTTACTAGGGCCTTGAAAGAGGATTCTTTCTGTGGGAGGGTCCCCAGGAAGAGGCTTCTGCTGGTAACAAAGGGACAGTTTCCTGAGTCCCAGCCTGACTTCCCCGGGGGTCTGGTTCAGGGTGGGGGGTGGGGTGTCAGGCTCTTGTATCTCCATGTCCTCTGGACCCTTCTGGGGCCCAGTAGTCAAGTGGCTGCTCTGGTTTCCTCTTTCCAGAGTCAGACCCTGCACTCACGGAATCAGGCTAAGACCACGTGGCAGAGGAGCCTAACCTGAGTACCACTTCCAGCCCCCACCCCCCCAGCTCACCAGCATTGTGCACCCAGGTCTTAGAAGCAGGCAGGGATAAGTTGGCTGACTGTAGACCACCTCCATCACCCCCTGGTGATCTGGCCCCTCAGGGTTCCCCTCAGTACCTCCCCATTACCTGTGGTGTCAGCCCCCCTTCCCAGGTCAGCTAGTCCCCTTCCTGGCAGGGAGCCAGGGCTTTGTTCTCACCTGTTGCTATGCAGACTCAGGTGATGCAGCAGCCCTTGCCCCAGCCCCAAAGGCCCTGAGCTACGGGATGACTGGGGATGCCGGGCTGATGGCAAAGAGGGGCCAAGATGTACAGGGACACTGAGGTCACTTGGGATGTGGACTGGACTGGGTGGACCTGAGGCTAAAGTATTGGTAGAGAATAGGAAAGGCCCTGGGTGAAGAGCCTGTCCATCCCCCCACCCCCACCCCCGGACATGGAGGGCATGTTGGCTCTCAGATGTCCTTTAGGCCTGCCCTGTCCTGCACTCTCAGGAAAGCTAGTTTGGGGATCTGTGGACAAGCTTGCTGGTCCTGGGTGCTGCTGGTAATCATGAGGGTGAAGCTGCTGTTACAGCTTCCTGAGCCTGGCCGGACTCACAGCCATGTGGCCAGTGCCCTGAGACCAGCTGGGTTGTCCAGGGAAGTGGCAGGAAGTGTACCCATAGTCAGGCTTAAGTTACAGAGTCCAGTGGCTGGGACAGGTGCAGGGGTGTGCCAGCCTGACCCCTTCAGCTGGACTCCAGGGGCGGGATAGAGTAGGCAGGTTCTCAGGCCGAGCCTGAGCTGGCCTTTCCTTCCCTCAGTGGTTTGATGCATGTGCACAGGGCAAGTGGCAAGCCTTTCCTTTTCCTGGGTCTCCTTCCTCCACTTCTCCCCTCCCCTCCCTTTTCTCCTCCTCTATCCACCTCCTCCTCTCCCTCTGTCTTAATCTGATACCCCTCCCTTCCCTTTACCTGTCCCACCTAGCCCTCCTCCCTCTACCTCTCTTGTCTATACCCTCCCCTCCCTCTACTTGCCTCCTCCTCCTCCTCTCCCCACCCCCCCCACCCCCTTTTTCTTTTTTGGTCTTTGAGACAGGGTCTCCCTGTAGCCCCAGCTGTCCTGGAACTCACTGTGTAGACCAGGCTGGCCTCAATCTCACAGAGATCCACCCGCTTCTGCCTCCAGTGCTAGGACTAAAGGTGTGTGCCACCCCAGCTCCCCTCCCTCTTCTTACTCTTCCTGCTCAGAGGGGGACCCTGGCTGCTCCTCTGCTACCACACTGGCTGGCGCTCAGTAGCTGCACGCCACTGTCACACACTGGTCCCCTTCCTTACTCACTCATGGACAAAGTGATGCCCATGTCTGCACCACCCGTCCTGACACTCCCCATGCCGTGGCACCCCCCCACCCCCGGTGCACCCCCTCACCCTGCCAAACGCTTCCTGTGTTCTGTGTTTTTAAACAAAGTCCGCTGTGTGCTCTTCTGTCAACTCTCACTGCACCTCTTGGTGGAGACTAAACTGTTTGGGTTTCAGCCATGGGGTCCCCTTGGGGTCAACTCTACTTCCTGTGGCTCCCCCCGCCCCAGCTGACCATTTGGACTGCCAGGAGGAGGGACAGGGAGCTCAGGCTAGTTGGGGTGCCCAGGGTCCCTGAGCCCATCCCAGGTCCCCCTGTTGCTGTCACAAGGGCTGTTTAGCATCTGTCTAGCTGGGATCCCTAGCTGGCTACCTCCTGTCCCCTGCCAGGGCCGTCATCTCTGCCTGTTCCCTGACAGCCTTTCTGCATGCTCTGGACACACCTGTTGCCTGTTGCCTCAGCAGCGTTGGGGTTCCTGGGCCTCCTGGGCCTCTACCTGTTCTTGGTACATCTCATGGTTTTTGTTTTTCATGTTTTTGTTTTTATCACACAGGGTCTTGTTTTATGGAACAGGATGGCCTCAAGCTTGCAGTGTAGCTGAGGATGAGCTCAAACTGCCTGGTCCTCCCAAGTGCTCAGATTATAAGCATGTGCCACCATACAGGCTTCCACCCCATGTCTGTATTTAATAATTTGACTCACTTTCAAAGTTCTGGGGACAGAGCCCGGGTCCTTGCATATGCTAAGCTAGCACTATACAACTGAGGTTCATACCAGCTCCCATGCTCGTAGTTTTGCTCCTGAGTGGTGGGCTTGTCCGTGGCCCCCTAGCCTTTTTCACTCCTCCACCTCTTGGGTTGGGGTCCATATGTGATCTGTTTTTTGGGTTCCCTGGTTTGTTGAAGGGATAGCTCTGCCTTACCCAGCTGTGAGTCTGAGCAGACCCCATCACAGCCCCTGCTGCGATGGCCTCAGGTTTCCAGGTAGGGTCTTGGTGAGGTGGAAAACATTTGGAGAGTGGACAGAGAGGCTGGCAGATGGACTGGACCACTCACAGCCTAGAAGACCCAGGGAGGACCCAGAAAGTCCACGTTCCCTGGGGTTTGATCTGGAGGGGTGGTGTTAGCCGGATGCCTAGGGCTAGGAAGGGCTTCCTGCCTCCACCCAGCACCACCTGGGACCCTGGCCTCTTCCCTGGAATTAGCATAGGGCCTTCTTCCTGCAGGGCTCAGGCTGAGTCACAGGCCTCCTGCTGAGTCATACCACTGAAAGGGCAGGTCATCCCCCTCAGCCCCAGGATGCTACAGTTGCCTGCCTTGGTCTCCTCAGTCCTCAGATGGGACAGGGAAGGGTAGAGCTATGGACTTAGGAAACAGCACTGCTCTTCCCTGAGGTGCCTGCCCCTTGGTGATGCGATGTCTGAGTCTGGTTGCTGCCAGCTAAGAGACTGACCTTCTGTACATATCCTGGATGTGGACATCTCCCCTCTCGTCCTCAGGTGTGATGTCCAGACCCAGCCCGCCCCTGCTTGTTTCTGCTTGGGTTCAGGGGCAGCCCCTCTGCCAGGTGGCTTCTATTCTACCCACCCAAGGGACACGTCATCTTCCACCTGAGGCTCTGGAGCCTTCACACCAAAATGGCAGTGCCTTATTTGACCGTCCCCTCTGAAACTCTTCCTGATGCCCTGTGCCTCGGGTGGAAAAGTGGCTGTCCAGGGCCACATGGTTCCTCAAACCCAGAGCCTGCCTTGGACTTCTGCCCTGGATGACCAGCCTGGCTCATGGGGCCCTTGCCAGCCTGTCAGGCAAGGTTATAGGGCAGAACCTCTCTTTTGGAGTCTTGGCCCTCTGAGGTCAGGCTGGGCAGAAGTAAAGGGGCATTGGTAGCCAAGAGCCTGGCCTGGCTGCTGCCCTGGAGACGTGCCTGCTCAAAAATAGCCAGATTTTTAAAAATAACCAGCAGCTTTTGTTTGCCTTTTGCTTTAAAAGACATTTTTTCCCTCTGCAAAGAGCTGTGCAGTAGCAGAAAGGTCAGCCTGCCTTGGCAGCTGAGTAGAGGAGGCGTGGCAGGGGAGGGCTGAGGCCAGGGGTCTGTGCCCCTCCCAGGTCACACCTCGGCCATTGCTATGGCCCTCGGAGCAGTGACCAGGTTGGAGACAGATGGGGAGTTACTAGGGCACAGCCTTCCCTGTCTTCCAGTGTCTGCAGCCAGAAGGCCCTTGAGGATGGCTGCCCAGGGCTCCTATGTGACAGACAGGCCTAGCCGGACAAGCGGGCAGAAGGTGGGATGGTTAAGCGCATCCCTGAACAGTGACAGGAGTTTCCATGCCCCTGTACTCTGCCCATCAGTGTTTGTGAAGTGTACTCAGCTAAGGAAAATGCAGGGCCAGCTGACTGGGGAGAGCCAGAGCATCCAGCAAGTGTGCAGCCTGGGGTTGGCCCAGGGAAAGGCGGGGGTGGGCCCCAGGGACTCATGAGGGCCAGGCTGCCAGCTCCCAGGAGCAGCCAGTGTCCATATCTGCCATATCTAAGTGTCCCCTCCTCTTTCCCCATTCTTCATGGATCCCTCTGTCCTGGCACACCGTCCCAGACCTCCTGGGATTCCAGTTTGGGCCCACAGGGTACAGAAGTTGAGGCATGGTACTGGGTTGAAGGTTGTCCTTGAAGAGGCTGGAATTCCTCTCCCCGCTGGGTGGGGGATCTCCCTGCCCTCCCCCCATAGGGAAGTGAGCAATGACCTCAGAGCTGGCAGCTCATGAATAGGCCTGTGCCCCCACCCTGGAGAGGCTGTGCTTGGCCCCACCCCTTTGTCTGGGGGTCCTGGGACTCTGCCCCACCTGAAGTCTGAGCAGCTTGGGTCTCCCTAAGGCTAGAGCCCCCAAAAGATGTGGTTCATCCATATAAGGTACCAGGTGGCTTCAGGTTGACTCAAGCTGGAGTGGGAGTGCCTCTGAGCCTTGTTTTGAGTCTTAGGGCACCTGTTCTACTTCCCCATGGGATCCTAGGCACTTGGGTGACTGGCTGCAGCAGGTGACAGGAGGGTCTAGCCTACCCACACTGTTGGTTTTCTTAGCTCTAACAGTAGGGGCAGAGCCCAGCCTCGACAATGGCCTCTCCCCTTTGTTGTTCTTGGTACAGCCTTCAGGACTTGCAGGGGGCGGGGCATTTCTTTCAGCTTCCAGGCTCATCGACAGGATGTGGAAATCATGTCTCTCTTCTTCAGCATATGAAAGGCTGAGCCTGGGGTGGGTACTGGTGGGTTACCCTAGAAGCATATGGGGAGGGACAAGGCTGGCCTGCCAGCACTGTTGGCACAGTAGGGATAACCTAGGGCATGTAGGTGGCAGAGGAAGCCAAGCTGCCAGGTACTGCCCAACAGTGAATGAGGGGCTCCCATGGCACAAAAGCCTGGACCAACGGAGAGGGCCATTAGCCTTTATGAGGGAGCTACAAGTGGGGTGTGTGTGTGTTTCTGGGGCTGGATTTCAGGATCCCATGAATGCTTGACGAGTGTCTTACCACTGAGCTACAGCCCTAGTCCTCAGCACCTCTGAACGTGGGCAAATTGTCCACCCAGTGCCTTCACCCCTTCAATCCTAAGGGATTCGTTTCTGACAGGCCAGGTCTCGGCATGGATGACTGAGGAACCACCTGCTTCATCTTACTCTTTGGGTAGATTCAGTCTGTGCATTCTTTCTTTCTTTTTTTTTTGTCTTTTTGAAGCAGGGTCTCCCTGTAGCCCCAGCTGTCCTGGAACTCACTATGTAGACCAGGCTGACATTGAACTCACAGAGATCCGCCTGTCTCTACTTCTCAAGTGCTGGGACTACAGGCGTGTGCTACCACGTCTGTGCATTCTTAACTCCATAGTATCACTGTAGGTAAGCAGAGATTGGTGGTAATAGAGAGATTGGGGGTGTCTCAGGTGAGGAGGGAACCCAGCAGGTGGGCAGGAGCTTTAGCCTGTGGAGAGAGGATAGTCCTTGGGGACATCCAGGGCTAAGGTAGTTGGTCAGGCTGCAGTCAAGGGAGGGCTTCCTTCGGGAGGTGTCCTGTAAGAACTTGTCATGTGGTGCTGGGGCCCCATGGCTGTACCCTCATAGTTTGCTGAAGAAGAGACCCATGAAGTCCTCAGGGTTAGAGTTAACAATTCCAGCACTATTCAAAAGTTCAAAGTTCAAAGTACCAATACTTAAGGCATACTGTTAACTGTGAGTCTCTGTAAAATCAAAAAGTTAAAAACTTCTAGTATATATTGATGCTTCCACTCTGAAAGGGAAGAATGGGACAAAAGCCAGAATGACAGGCACCAAATCCTATAGTTGGATCCTCAGCATTTGTAGTGACATCATCTGGGCCCCAACAGGCTTAGCTAGCTCCATCCAAATGGCCTGCGTTTATAGCCTAGGTGGCCTCTGGGGCTGGCTGTGCTTGGTGCTTGTAGCTCTTCCTTATAGATCTTCCAAGTTTCTGGCATCTCAATATCCTGGGGTCCCCACTGCTGCTCAGCCCACACCCAGATAGCCTCGTGTGTAGCCCTCTTAAGCCCTCCCTGCAGGGAGTCTGACCCTCTTACACATTGCCTGGCCTTACAGGCTTTTCTCAGAAATCTTGGGGAATGCCTCCATGACCCCCATAACTCTTGTGTTCTGTGTGGCTGTAAAAACCAGTATCATGTGAATTAGTGCCAGGTTCTGTCACCAGCCTAAGCAGTAGATTGACCCCCTGGAATCACAGCTCCAGTGGCTTCTAAGTGACTGGGTGGTAGAACCAAGGAAGAACTTCCCTGGGCAGCCTTGTGCCAGAAGAGTGCCCTAGAAACAGTATAAAGAAAGCCTTTCAATGAGTTTGTAGTTTTACACCATGGAGCCCAGGGTGGGCAGTGCCTCCTCAATTCATAGAATGCCTTCAAGGGAACTTTCCTATTTTTCCCAGTGCTAATTGTGTAATGTCTTATAAGTTACTAATCTCTTTAACAATTACACTCAGATGAGCTTTCTTTCCACCTAGGCTGCACGTTTTCCACGTTTGCCCCATTTTTCACTCCTGAGTCTCATTGTAAAGCTGGCTAAAAGCAGCCAGCAATAACCATGACGCAGCCTGAATGTTATGCTGTCTTGAAATTTTTTCCACCAAATTAATTGGTCCATTACTTTGAATTCTGCCTCATTCCTATTTTCAGGGTGTGGACATAATGTAGACAAACCCTTTGCTAGAACGGAACACAAATGGCCTCTAGTCCAATTTCCTGTAGGGTGGTTGTTGTAGTCTGAAAGCTCATGAGCCTTCACTGTCCACATTTCTTTTGGTGGGGGGATCTTTTTTTTGGTCTTTTTGAGACAGTGCCTCCCTGTAGCCCCAAATGTCCTAGAACTCACTATGTAGACCAGGCTGGCCTCGAACTCACAGAGATCCGCCTGCCTCTGCCTCCAAGTGCTGGGATTAAAGGTGTGCGCCACCACACC
>NW_008346900.1:1643587-1673292 GCF_000622305.1 Nannospalax galili | reverse complement strand
GTGGGGGTGGGGGGGGGCGGGGGCGTCTCTTTGAGACAGAGACTCCCTGTAGCCCCAGCTGGCCTAGAACTCTGTAGATCAGGCTGGCCTTGAACTCACAGAGATCTGCCTCTGCTTCCTGAGTGCTGGGATTAAAGACCTGTGCCCCCCATGCCCAGTATACTGTTGTTAGTATTACTGTTATTTGTGTGTGTGTGTGTGTGTGTGTAGGCATGTGTACCACAGTGCATGAGGGGAAGTCAGGCAACTTTGTGGTATCCGTTCTCCCCTTCCACCTTTACATGGGTTTGGGAATCAAACTCAGGTTGTCAGGCTTGCGTCCCTGGGTGGCCAGCACTTTGCCCACTGAGCCACCTTGCTAACCCCCATCCACATTCTACTGGGATTCTGGTCTTTCACATTGCCCTCAGAATGGCCCAGATCCTAGGACTTCTATAACCCACATTTCCCAAATTTCCACATTCCTCTTTCAAACCAGTTCCAAAGGCCTAAAAACCACATTTAGGTTTAGCAGCTACAGTGGCTGCAACTGCTCTCGTATCAATTTTCTGTATTGGTAATACTTGACTGACCAGAAGGAGCAAAGGTTTACTGACTCCTGATTTCAGTCTATCATGGCAAGGAACGTGTGGCGGAAGAGCTCAGCTGGTGGTGGCAGAAGCATGTTGGTAGAGGCTGGTCAGGTCACAGCAGACCTGTAAGCCGAGGGTCATAGAGGATCCAGGACCTTTGAAGCCTGCTCCTAGTGACCCACCCCCTCCAGCTATACCCCACCCCTAAAGGTTCTACAGCATCCCACAATGGACCACCAGCTAGGGACCAAGAGCTCAAATCATGAGCCTGTGGGAGCCATTTCAGACTCCAACCAGAACGCTCCTCACAGGCATGAGGCTTGGGGCTTCTGCGTCACCTGCTGTGGCCTCACACCTGAGAGAGCTGGAAGACACATTGAGGGGCCCCGGTGCCTGACATCACCCTCATGGTCCCCCTGCAGGTGTTCCACGTGGCCTATGTGCTCATCAAGTTTGCCAACTCGCCTAGGCCTGACCTCTGGGTGCTAGAGAGATCCACGGACTTTGGCCACACCTACCAGCCATGGCAGTTCTTTGCTTGTGAGTGTACTAGGGAGTCCCTGCAACCTGGGCTCCCTTTGCTACTCTTTCTCAAGGCCCCAGATGCCAAGCCCCACACTTACACTAGCCTCTTTGTGGGTTCAGCACTGTGAGAGCCACCAGGGTTCGATGGGAACTTGTTGACTTTCATGCCTGATATTGGGCATGGCTGGTGTCACACTGGCATATTGCCAGGAATCTTTGGGCCATCTCCTGGCTCCTCTGGACTGGCTTCAGCTCAGGCAGCTCCCATGGTGACAGAGCGGTCCTGGGAGCTGTGGGGTTACATCCTGCCAGCTTGTTGCCTGTGGCAGGAGAGAGCTGGAGTCATTGGCTGACCCTGGCCATATGCGTCCTGACCAGTCATGTTGTCAGGGTGCAGATGCTTCAATTAGGCCTAGTCCTATGCCCCACAAAACTCTCTGACTGAGAGTTGGAGAGGGCTCAGGAAAGGGTTGGGGGCACTTGTTCTTTAGCCTGACCTAAGGAGAGAGCCGGGCACCAGGGAGGGCTAATGCAGACTCTGTAGTCTGGCCCGGCTGCCTGGGGCAAGGACTCCCCTATTAGCCAGGGTTTGGCTCTCTCCAGTAACCCCTGCTGGGCGGCTGAGCAATAACTGGAGCCAGCAATCCAGTTACAAGGATTGTGTTGGGACCCAGGGAGGGAGCATGTTTCTGGTGGCACCTGCCCTCACATTCCAGTCCACTTCCTGCAGCATCCAAGAGGGATTGTTTGGAGCGATTTGGGCCTCGGACACTGGAGCGTATCACGCAGGACGACGATGTTGTTTGCACCACTGAGTACTCTCGGATAGTTCCCCTGGAGAATGGCGAGGTGGGGCACGCAGCCTTGACCCAGGTGGTCAGATGTGGGGGGTGTCCCCGAGTGGTCATAATCAGCCTCACCTGCCACGTCATCTGCAGATTGTGGTGTCTCTGGTGAACGGGCGCCCTGGGGCCATGAACTTCTCCTACTCACCCCTCCTTCGAGACTTCACCAAAGCTACCAACATCCGCCTGCGGTTCCTGCGCACCAACACACTGCTGGGCCACCTCATGGGCAAGGCACTGCGGGACCCCACCGTCACCCGCCGGGTGAGCATGAAGCGTGGCTCAGGACTTGGTTGTGGCATTGGGCTGGTGGAGCTGGTTTCCTCTAGAGGCTCTGGGGAGTGGGGGGGTCTGGGTGAGGTCAACAGGTGCCTGTCACTTATGGTTTCGACTGTAGTACTATTACAGTATCAAGGACATCAGCATCGGTGGCCGCTGCGTCTGTCATGGACACGCAGATGTCTGTGACGCCAAAGACCCCGCGGACCCTTTCAGGTGAGACCTGTGGCTCCCTGTCTGTCCTCATCTTCCCTGCCTGGTTCCATTGCCGACTTCACTTCCCAGTGGACCTGTGCTGACCGCTGCCCATCTGAAGAGGCCAAGCCCTGGGAGCCTCTCTAGTTGCCATGTCCTTGTTTGGCAGCTCACCCTGAACCTCACAGAAGTGAGGCTTTCTTGGACCCAGGGCCTATGGAGGGGCATCAGTGACAGAGGTGACCCCTGACGGCACACCTGTGCCCCCAGATGGTAGATACCTACCACTTGCCCCTAAGCCTACCTAAGCTCCCTTGGCGTTTCCCCAGGGAACAAAGACACTTTGCTGCCCCCCACCCCTGACCTCTAACACTCTGAAGGCAAAGGCAAAGGCCAAGGTCAAGGATGGGAGCAGCCAGTGTTCCCCCTCTAATGTGCCCAGTGCTCATGTAGCCAGGGCTAGCCAAGGGCTCTGAACTTTTGGGAGCCCATAGTGCTTTGCTTGGCCAGGGTCCTGGCACATGTAGCTTCCTGTGACCCACTCAGAGCCAGCTGATTAGGCAGGGCCCCAGGATCCATACCTATCACCACATACCGTCAGATAATTTGTATCTGAAACCAGATTCCCCAGTGTCCTGAACCCCAGTGAGCCCTTACTTAAGTGGGTGACTGAGCCTGGCCCTGGGTAGGGTTCACCATGGTTTTTATTCTGCCCTTCAGCTCCGAGACATGGCCTGTCTCCTTTCCTCCTTTCTTCACCCCCTTTTCCTCCCTCCCTCCCTCCCTCTCTCCCTCCCTACTTCTCCCCTTCCCTCCCTCCATCAGTCCCTCTCTCCCTCCCTCCCTTTCAACCTCTTTCTCTTTCTCCCTCCTCTGTCTCCCTCGCTCTATCTCTGCAACAGCTGTGTGTTAAGCTTCTAACAAGCCAGGCTCTGTTCTTGGCACGAACACACCTGTTCTGGAGAGGCAGCCAGCACCCATTACACCCCCCGCCCACCACCAGCCACATGTCAGAACACAGCAGGGACTGGACTGGATAGGGCTGCATGGCAGAGCGGGTACTGGGGGCCCATGATGAGTCTCCCATGCCCTCACCCAATACAGGCTGCTCCTACAGGATGCTGGCAGCTCACCCTGCCACTTCCATTGCCTCAGAGTCCTTGGTTCCTGTGCCTTGAGTTCAGACGTATACCTTTGCTGAGGTCTTGCGTCCCTACCAGACCTCTAATTTGTGGGGAAGCTGATAAAGCCAAGGTGCTGGGATGGGAACTCACCCCCGCTCCAGAGCTGTCTCCCACAGAGGTGGCTGATGGGTCTGAAGGAGGAGTGTTATATGGTCTCTCTAGCTGGAGGACTCAGGCAGGCTGCTTCCCTGAGCCTTGACCATGTGGGAATGGGTTCCTGCCAGTGCAGCTCCAGGCTGTGCTAATTACCCTGGGAAATTGCGTACCAACTGGGAGTACAGCTCATATGGGCTGGGAGTGGATGGAGCCTGTCAGAAAACTAAACTGGCCTTGGAAGAAATGGGGCCCCAGGAGCTGGGCCTGTCCTTACCTGCTGGGTCAGGTGCCACCATTGCTCCTGATTCACAGGCTTGGGCCCAAAGTGGGCTCAGCCCATCCTGTAGGGCATGAGGGATGGTATAAACTGGCATTTTCCCCAGAGCCACAGACGTCAACAAAACCACTCACCAGTGTCCCCAAACCAGCCCAGGCATTGTCCCCGTACCCATCCGTCACTCCTGCCCCTCCTCCAGGGAAGGAGGATTCCAGTCCCTCCAGCCGGCTCTTTTCTGTCCCTTTGCCCAACTCTCCTTCATTCAGTTGCCCACTGTTGGCCCTGCCTCCCACTTGCCAGTACCATGGCCTCTCCCTCTCCCTCTCTCTTCCCAGTAGGGAGGTTGGAACCCAAGCTTTATGCATGCTAAGAACATGCTGTACCACTGAGCCACATACCCAGCACTTTTTTAAAATTTTTATTTTGCACAGGCTGGCCTTGCACTCACTGTGTAGTCTAGGCATGCCTTAAGCTTTCAATCCTCCTGCCTCAGCCTCCTGAGTAGCTGGGATTATAAAGCTTGGCAGCCTATACTTTGTCACAGACTTGCCTGACTTAGCCAAATCCAGACCTGGTAAGCTGGGTCCCTAGCTCACGTTACTCCTGCTGGGGCCATAGCGCTCTCTCACATGCCTCAGTCACCCTCTGTTCCCATTCTTTGTTTTACTGGCCCTTTGCCTCTTGGCTGTCCTGGGACTGTTTGCTACTTCCTGAAATGCACTCTTGGATGATTTATTTGGTAACCATCTGTCAGTTGTCAGAAGATGACTGTTTGCCTTCATTCGTGACCGACAGTGCAGCTGGCTGGGATTCTTGGTTGATGACTGCATCTCTAGCCCTTTGGAGGAAGTCTTTACCTACCTTAGCATCCCAGTGCTCTGCTGAGTCCTCAGTCCCTCAGGCTGTTGATATTGGGGTTGTCACCCTGATGCCTTGCAGGTCTAGTTGAAAGTGTTGAGGGCAGTGTGGGGGATGTTTCCTGAGACTCTGCTCTTTGGCTCTGAGATCTGAGAATGTACGTAGCCAGTAATCATAATCGCTAGTCAGTGGCCATGGCTCTGTCCTCCCACCAGGTGAAGAACATGGACACAGCACATTTCCTCACTGAGAACACCTTGTTTTCCTGTTTGTCTTAACCGTCTTCCCAGTAGCTCCCTCAGCTCCGCCTCTGCCTCAGAAAATCTCTCCTTGGCTCTGTTTGATCTGCTGTTCAGCCGGTTCATTGGGTCTTTAATTCCATAATTACATTTTTTTCATTTCTAGAATTTCTAACTGGTCATTTTTCACATCTGTTTATTTTTAGATTCTTTTGTTCATAGTCTTTCACACTGTCTACCAGATTGTTCCATTTAAATGGAGATCTTGGGCCCAAACCTGCTCTGTGTGACATCTGCTGGGCCCTTTGCAGTTCCTTTGCAAGGTTTTTGTTTGTTTTTTGTCTTTTTGAGACAGGGTCTCCCTGTAGCCCCAGCTGACCTGGAACTCACTATGTAGACCAGGCTGGCCTTGAACTCACAGAGATCCGCCTGCCTCTGCCTCCTGAGTGCTGGGATTAAAGGCGTGCGCCACCATGCCAGACTCCCCTTTGCAAGGTTTTATCTGTGACTCAGGTGAAGGCACCAGGGTGGATTTGCAGCTTTCACCAGCAACCCCAGGGTGTAGCCACCCTGGAACCATTTACTACTGACTTCCCTTATTAGCTCGGGTAATTTAACCATGTAGATCACTCAAAAGTAAGACCCACTGTGGACGTCGGGCTCTCCCTTCTCACAGCTTCACGGACAGGCAGTTCATTCCCTAGTCCTCTTCTGCAATGCTGAGGTTTCTCCAGATGCTTTTGGGTTAGGGGAGGACCGGGACTGATTCCCAAGGCCTTGTAGGCCCCCATGGGAATTGATGGGTGTAGAGCTTGGTGGTTTGAGGTTCTGGGCCTCTGATCTGCATCTTACTCAGGAAATGCACAGTAGCCAAGAGCCCAGATTTGATTATGACCCTCCCATACCCTGGCCAAAAGCCTGAGGTGTTAGTTCTGAGTGGCAGGCAACTCCAGCCTCACCCTCATCTCCAAGCAGCTGTCCTCCTGCCCACTGGGACATCAGGCAGCACTCCAGCCTTCTGACCTGGTGTCCACCCTCAGCTGGAAGAGGAAGTGGTTCTTGGCCACTTGCCCCTGGGGAGATGCCCTAGACATTATGGGGGTGTCTGACAGAACAAGATTCTCACAGGCTAAGTGAGACCCAGGTCTCCATGGGGAACAAATGTGTGTCTCCCTTGGAACTCTGGGAGGACCTGGGTTTGGGCCTAGGCCATGTTGGAAAGGCCAAGGCTCCAGGCCATGTGGGCCGAACTCCAAGGCCCCGTTCTTCCAACCAACACACACCCCTCCCCCATTCTCCACCTTCCACAGAGGCCCTGTACCACAGCTATCACAGAGACCCCACCCACTCTGCTTCCACAAGGAGCCGGTCCCCCTTTGCCTTCTGCCCCTTGGGCTCGTTCTCCGAGGCCATAGCAGTGTGCTGAGCCACTGGGATGGCGGCACAGAGTCTGAGCCAGAGATCACCGCATGAAAGTCAAGGGAACTGAGGGCAGGGGAGACTGTCCGCACAGCAGGCCAGCGGGCCCAAAGATGTACCACCCATGTGTGTCTAAGCCCTCCGCTCTGGTGTGGGTCCTAGCTCCTCTGCCCCTTCACAGGCTACAGTGTGCCTGCCAGCACAATACATGTGGAGGCTCCTGTGACCGATGCTGCCCTGGCTTCAACCAGCAGCCATGGAGACCTGCCACCACTGACAGCGCCAATGAGTGCCAGTGTGAGTGTGTTGCATGCCCGTGAATTGTCAGCACCCATGTCCCATGGGATGTGTTTCCAGGGACCCTAGGGTCATGGAGGGCATGCTAACTGCTGGCCCTGTCTCTGTAGCCTGCAACTGCCACGGCCATGCTCACGACTGTTACTATGACCCAGAGGTGGACCGACGCAATGCCAGCCAGAACCAAGACGATGTGTATCAGGGTGGGGGTGTCTGCCTTGACTGCCAGGTGAGCCAGGCAAGGGCCAGGTGTGGGTGGGAACTGACAATGGGGGTGGACATGCCTGGACTTAACAGGCTTTTGTATTCCCTGTATCCCCAGCACCACACCACGGGCATCAACTGTGAACGTTGTGTGCCTGGCTTCTACCGTGCCCCCAACGAACCACTGGACTCACCCCATGTCTGTCGCCGTGAGTAAGGCTGTATCCCTGAGCTGTGGAGTTTCAGGGTCTGGCCAAGAAATGGTGTTGAGAAGTCCTAGTACCTCAGCTCCTATATCCTGACCCCCACACCCTGGGAGACCAGACCATAGCTCTCCCCACCATTTGATGACTTTCTTACCCCTGACTGCTCTTCAGGCTGCAACTGTGAGTCAGACTTCACCGACGGGACATGTGAAGACCTAACAGGCCGCTGCTACTGTCGGCCGAACTTCACAGGAGAGCGGTGTGATGCCTGTGCCAAGGGCTTCACTGGTTTCCCACACTGCTACCGTGAGGACCAGATGGGGTCCTGGGGTGGGAAGGCTCAGGGTCACTGTTTGCGGAATCCCGGGGCCCAAGAGGGGTGGGGGGAGGACCCAGAGACCAGGGGCTTGCCAAGCAGACCTAGCTGATCATGTGTGGTGTTTCTTCCCTTAGCTATGCTCTCATTCTCATACAATAACACCGGGGAACAGACTCTGCCTGCCGGACAGATCGTGAGTAAGTGTCCCTAAGCTCACCTAACTGGGGCAGGAAGAGGCTGTGCTCAAAGAGTGTTTTTGTCATAGTCATTTTTAGTCCAATTAAAAAAAAAAATAATGCATAGCCACATTGGAAAGCCTTCAAAACATAGGTAAGCTGCAAGTTAGAGAAAAGTGTTACTTGGAAGCTTGCCACATGGGATCAACCCTGTTGGGGCTATGGGTGTAGCTCAGAGATAGAACGCTTGCCTAGAATACACAAAACCCTGGGTTCCGTAACCAGCACTCCAGCAAAAATGAAAAGCAAATAGCCTTCTGCACGGGCTCTAACAACTCTCCATGTCTGTGTATGCTTCTTATAAACACCGATGTGTACCTTGTACACTGTTTAGGGACTGTGTTTTCCTTCCACCACAGTCTCATAAACATGGCCTTTCACAACTCATGTCATAGGGGCAGATGGAACATCGATTTAACCAACCTCCAATTGTCGGAAACTAGGTCTTTCCCTCCCATCCTCCCTCCTTTCTCCCCTCCCTTCCAAATGATGCTATGATAAACATCCAGGCAGCAAGGACCTTTTGTGAAGTCATGTTTCCACAGGGTAGTTCTCCTAGAAGTCAGATGGCCCTGGATCATCAGCCATGCATATTTACAGCCTTTTGGCCCCAGGTTGCCAAGTTGCTCTCTTAAATAGGACAGATGACTGGTGTACTGGCTGTGTACACAGCCACTGGCTGAATACTTGCTCACCTGCACAGTAGCATCTGCTGTTGGCTTGAGTGCTGACCTCTCTCCCGGTACAGAAACAGGTGCTGCTTTTCAGTGCATTTCTGGGGTTGGGATGCGTCTTTTGGGTGATGGTGCTTTTGGTCTTGTTTACAGGGTCTTCCCCTTCTAAGACAGGATGGAAGTAGACTGTGGGTTTTGCCGTGGCTGGGGTCTTACCTGAGCTGATCTGTGGTAGTGTGCATGCCAGGCTTTGATCTGCTTTTCTTTAGATGATTTGTAATGTCTGTGGTGGGCATTTTCCAGGTACTCTTCACGTGACTTTACCATCTACTGTCTTTGCCCTTCCTTTGTTTAGGGTCAGGCTTGCCTTTCTCAAAGATTTTGTTTTATTCTATGTGTATTGGTGTTTTGCCTGCATATGTATCTGCACCACGTGAGTGCAGTGTCCACAGAGGCGAAGAGAGAATGTCAGATCCCCACTGGAATTACAGACATTTGTAAGCGTCTGTCTGGGTTCTGGGAACTGAACTGGGTCCTCTGCAAGAGCAACAAGTGTTCTTAACCACCGAGTCACCTCAACAGCCTCCTTTCTTTTTTTAATTAAAAGTTTTTTGATTTCTATGAATGTTTTGCTTACATGTATGTATGTGTATCATGTGTGTGCAGTACCTACGGAGGCCAAATGAGGGCGTCAGATTCCCTGGAACTAGAATTTCAGATGGTTGTTAACTTCCAGGCGTGGTGGCGCATGCCTTTAATCCCAGCACTTGGGAGGCAGAGGCAGGAGGATCTCTGTGAGTTCCAGGCCAGCCTGGTCTATATAGTGAGTTCCAGGCCAGCCTGGGCTACAGGGAGACCCTGTCTCAAAAAGAAAAAAGACCAAAAAAAAAAAAAAAAACCCATAAAAAACCCAAAACAAAACAGATGGTTGTGAACTGCCATGTGGGTGCTGAGACTCAAACCTGGGTTTTCTGCAAGAACAGCCTGTGCTCTTAACCACTGAACCGTCTTTGCAGCACCTCCCTGTTTTTGAGACACAGTCTTACTATATAGTTCTGGCTGGCCTAAAACTCAGAGACCCACCTACCTCTGCCTCCTGGTACTGGGATTATAGACATGTACCAGCTTTCTTTCCTTCTTGACAAGGTCTCATGGAGCCCAGGGTGATCTTGAACTAGTGAGCTATTGAGGATGACCTTGACCTGATCTTCTTGCCATCAGGCCTGGTTTATGCAGTGCTAGGGATGGAACCCAGGGCTTTATGCACACTGGGCAGGCACCAACTGAGCTCCTTCCCCAGCCCCCCTAGCATATGGGTTTTTGTTCATTGCTAAGTACACTTCCCATATTTACGCTAATATCCATTTCTACCAGATGGCTGTTTTCCTCCCCATCAGGCATTTGAGACTAATTTTTTTTAGGGCTGGTGCTTTGATTTTAGGTGGCTTTGCCAGCACTGTTCTTAGGGTCCAACTTTGGGGGCATTTAATGACTCAAGTATTTGCACCTATCTGCTGGCTCTTGGATGGTTTCTTTTTTTTATATGGAAATGTTTAGATTTGTAGCAGTAATGCAAACCAGGGTTCAGCTAAATGTCTGCAAAGACCAGGCAGCAGGTGTCTCAGATGTGGGGTGGGGGACCAGGCAGCCTCTCTGTAGACCATTCTGGAACAAAGTGGGCTGCCTTCCAATAAAACTTTATTTACAAAAGTAGGCAGATGAGCCCTTGCTCTGTATTTGCTGCTCCATGGTGTAAACAATTAGTGATTCTTCCTTTCTCCACAGGCCAGGCTACAGTTAAGTACACAATTGGTACCCAGGGTCATCCTGTATTCTGCTCTTCATTGAGACTGGTTGGCACCTGTGTGTGTGTGTTGTCTTATTGGGGTTTTATAAAACACTTGAGAAATGTTTGTGCTTTGCTCTGCCGCAGATTAGCTTAAAATCACAGGGCTGTGCTGTGGCTCAGTGACGCAGGGCTTGCCTAGCAGGGGGGTGCGCATAGGCTTATCTTTCTTTTTAATTTTTGTTTTGTTTTGTTTTTTGTTTTTTTATTTTTTTGTCTTTTTGAGACAGGGTCTCCCTGTAGCCCCAGCTGTCCTGGAACTTACTATGTAGACCAGGCTGGCCTTGAACTCACAGAGATCCGCCTGCCTCTGCCTCCCAAGTGCTGGGATGAAAGGCGTGCACCACCATGCCCAGCTCTTTTAATTTTTATTGCATGTTTGTTTATTTATTTTGTGTGCATGTATGTGAGAGAGTGCACACACCATGGTACATGTGTGGTCAGAGGACAGCTTGTGGGAATTGTTCTTTTCTTTCACCACGTGGGTCCAGGGGCTCAAACTCAGGTCCTCAGTTTCAGCAGCAGCACCTTTACTGACTGAGCCACCTCCAGATGGATTATCTACTTGTTAAATGTTAGAGCCAGGCCTAGTAGCTTGCCTTTTGACCCAGCTACTTAGGAGTCTGAGACTGGAGGATTGCTTGAGCCCAGGAGTTTGGGGTCAGCATGGGCCATGCAGCAGGACCTCAACTCAAAAAACCAAAACAACAACAACGGAAATTCCAAAGGCCTAAAGCAATTTTATGTCTCAGTCAAGGGTGGTGGCTCAGCAATAGATAGTTGCTGGTCTTTGGAGACTGCTTGGGAGCTCTGATTGGCAGCTGTCCTCTAGAGGGTAGAGGCCAAGGAACTCTGGCTTCAGGCTGTGAATATTCCTCAAAGTTCAGCTTTGGTTCATGAATCTGGAGGTCGGCGCGCACTCATTATTGTTCCTTTCTAGACAGCCTGTAATTTCTGTTCATTTTATTTTTCATTTTGATGGGGATTCCTCTTCCTCCGGAGTGCTCTTGGCGTTGTTGTCCTTTGTTGTGTTTATGCGGTTCTCCTTCACTACACCTGAGTAGGAGCACTGACTGGTTCTGTCTTTGTCTTTTACATTTGAAATCTTTTTTCTGAATGTGTCCCCTTTAGGTCACGCTTTGGGCTTCTGATAGGAATACTGTTTTGTTGGGCATTGCTTTCTGTGTATCAAAACAGCCTTTTTAAAAAAAATTTATTATTTTATTTTATGTGTATGCATGTATTGCCTTCATGTAGGTAAGTGCACCTGTGTCGTGCACTGCCCACGGATGTCAGAAGAAGCTGTTGGATCCCCCGGAACTAGAGTTAAGGACGGCTGTTAGCTGCCATGTGGGTGCTGGGATTTGAACCCAGGTCTTCTGCAAGAGCAGTCATTGTTCTTAACCACTGAGCCATCTCTCCAGTCCTCAAAACAGCCTTTTAAATTATGCTATTTAAGTCCATTTGGTCTTTGGTTAATGCTCTCTGAGCTGACACATTTTGTGTGCACATGTGTGTGCATGTGCACACATGTGCATGCATGTAGAGGTCAGAGGACAATCTCAAATGTCATTCCTCAGACCCTTTTTTTTTCTTTTTTTAAGACAGTTCTTCACTGGCTTGGGACTCACCTATTAGGTAGGGCTGACTGGTCGGCGAGTCCCCTAGGATTCCCTGGCTCGGGGAGTTCCGCATGTACTATGGTGCCTGCTTCTCTTTTACTTGGGTTCTGAGGATTGAACTCAGTGCCTCATGAATGCAAGACATAAGCCGACACATTCTAACAGAGAATTCAGACTTTCTAGGATGATGCCTTTGCCATTCTCTTCAGTTTGGACAGTAGAGCCAAGTTTATCCTGCTCCTGCGCATTCCTGTGAGCTCTGAGTCCTGCCTGGTGTCCATGGGTTCTTAACTGCAGCGTCCTTCCTCAACCCTGCCAGCACCATGGCCTCGCGTTCTACCTGGGCTCACATTGCTGACCCACAGATTCCTCTGCACTGCCTGACACCTTCTCACTGAGCTCACATTCCCATCTGAGTCCCTGGCTCTAGAAGCATTCCCCGATTGGAGTTTCCTCGCAGTCAGTCTAGGGACACCTTTGATGCTTATATTGGAGAAGGAGGTGCTAGAGGGATGCTCAGATGGCTCTTGCAGAGGACCCGGGTTCGATTTCCAGCACCCACATGGCAGCCGACAACTATCTGTAACTCCAGTTCCAGGGGAACCCATTGCCCTCTTCCGACCTCCATGGGCATCACATGACACGGGTGCACTTATATGATGCAGGCAATGCACTCATCCACATAAAATAAAAATAATAAGCATTAGGAGAAGGAACTCGCCAGCCGTCCCTGCTGCACTGTCTAGGCTACACCTGTTTCTAGTGCCTTTCCCACTTAACTCTTCCTTTCTTAACCTTGGCTGGCTCAAGCAGCAAAGCATGCTTTGTTTGGGCTTGGGGTGGCTTTGCGTCAGCCCCTCGGAATTTCTGACAAATCCCGAGCCATCATTCCTGTCCGTAACGAACATCAGAGGGTGTTGACAACGTTCCTTTCCCACGTGACTCGGGGCACCTGACGGGCTTTTTTTCTTAGACCATCGTTTGGGCCTTTGTTCTCCCTTCATTTGGGCTTGTAGCTAACTGGGAACCTGTTACCAATGCCTGTGTGACACAGAAATAGTTGTGGGTTTTTTTGCTGCACAACACTGTTTTCTAAAGTGCCCCTTTGGGGATTCCTACATTGCTTAGATTCTAATTTGTACCATGTAAAATGTATAAGAATGTGACTCTGGCTGGTTTTCCAGATGGGCTGGGTGCTCTCTCATCAAAACCTCTTTCCTCCCACCTTCCTCATAGATTGTGATTGCAGTGCCGCGGGGACACAGGGCAATGCCTGCCGGAAGGACCCTCGGATTGGACGCTGTGTGTGCAAACCCAACTTCCAGGGTACCCACTGTGAGCTCTGTGCACCTGGGTTCTATGGCCCTGGCTGCCAACGTGAGTGTGACCCCCTCCCAGTCACCCCACCCATGAACTTCCCTACGCTAGCCAAGCACTCACTGAACATTTGGCCTTCCCCTTGCAGCATGCCAGTGCTCCAGCCCTGGGGTGGCTGATGGCCTCTGTGACCCAGACTCAGGCCAGTGCACATGCCGCACGGGCTTTGAGGGGGCTGCATGTGATCGTTGTGCCCCTGGCTATTTCCGCTTCCCTCTCTGCCAGCGTGAGTGGTGTCCCTCCACATGGGCATGGGCATGGGTGGCTGGGGCCCCTGAGGCACAGTCTACCCCTGGTTCACCATAACACCCGACTGCAGTGTGTGGCTGCAGTCCTTCAGGAACTCTGCCGGAAGGCTGTGATGAGACCGGCCGCTGCCGGTGCCAACCTGGGTTTGATGGCCTTCACTGTGATCACTGCCTCGCAGGCTACCACGGTTACCCCAACTGTCACGGTAAGCAGAAAGTTAGGACAGGAAGGGGTTGGGCTGTCCCACAGGAATAGTGCCTGACCTCCCATGTGCCCACAGCCTGTGCCTGTGACCCTCGAGGGGCCCTGGACCAGCACTGTGGAATGGGTGGTTCGTGCCGCTGCCGCCCCGGCTACACAGGCACCGCTTGCCAGGAGTGTAGCCCTGGATTCCACGGCTTCCCCAACTGTATCCGTGAGTGTCTTGAGAGAATGGGGGGTGCCCAGCACACAGCCCCGCCTTGCGCCCACACCCTGACTACATCCCACAGCCTGCCACTGCTCCGCCGATGGTTCCCTGCACGTAACCTGTGACCCCCAGACTGGGCAGTGTAGCTGCCGGCCCCGTGTGACAGGGCTGCGTTGTGACATGTGTATGCCAGGTGCCTACAACTTCCCCTACTGCGAAGGTGAGCCAGGGGTGGGGTTGCAAAAGGCGGTCTTATTTCTGTGCTCTGTGTGCTGTTTACAGAGATGTCTGTATGTGTGTGTAGGGACTGTGTGTGCTCTGCTGCTGGGTCCGTGTGCTGTGTGTGTGTGTAAGTTTGTTTGTATGCTGTGTTCATTGGCAGTGTGTCTGTGTGCTATGTGTCTTCCTAAGCTTTGTAAACGTATATGCAGCTGTTCATGTGGTTGCTCTATGTGCATGTTCATGTGAGTGCATTCACATGTGGGCGAGTTCATGTGAGTTCATGCTTGTATCCACATGCTATGGTGCTGTGGGCACCTTCATGTGTGTTCATCAGCACATGCTATGGTGGAGGAGCGTGTGTGCCCTCACCGTGGGAGCTGGAGCGGGTAGGTGCTCACTTTCATACCTGTCCACAGCCACGGGAAGTGTGCATGCACCCATGGGGACTTGGGTTCTCTGTGGGGCTGGGAGGCCCTTGGCCATGGGGTCAGTCAGAGAAGTGAGTGGTTGAGGCTTAGTTATCTCTCCTCAGCTGGTTCTTGTCATCCTGCTGGCCTGGCCCCAGCCAATCCTGCCCTTCCTGAGGTGAGCATAGGACTGCCCGCGGTGTGGGGATGGAGGAGTGGGGATAGGTCAAGCTAAAAGTCCCGAGCCCAGAGAGACCTAACTTCCTGTCTGCTGCTCAGTTACTATGGCAACCTCAGGGAGGACCTGTTTACTCCTGCTGGTCCTTTGTCCCTACTTAGGGTGACTGCCGGACAAGGGCCAGCAGTGCCTGAGGGGCCTTAGCCCCTTCCTCTCTCTTGATAGGACTCCAGAGCTGAGGGTTATGGGGAGGAAGGCAAGGACCCATTGTGACCCATGGTCTTACCCTCTCTTAGGCACAGGCTCCCTGTACATGCCGGCTTCACGTGGAAGGGCCAAGCTGTGATCACTGCAAACCTGGGTACTGGGGGCTGAGCCCCAGCAACCCCAAGGGCTGCACCCGTGAGTCTGCCCCAAAGGGAAGGTTCAGGGGGTGAGGGGTACAGCCCAAGCTCTACTGTCTCCCGTGACTCTCAGTCCTGCTCTGCCATCCCCAGGCTGCAGCTGTGACCCGAGAGGCACCCTGGGTGGACTTGCCGAGTGCCAGTTGGTGAGTGAGTCTAAATGTCAAGGATTTGGGGCCTGTTGGCCAAGTGGGTTGGAACTCTACCCCACCAAGTCCCACTTCCTCTCCCACCAGGGCAATGGCCAGTGCTTCTGCAAGGCCCATGTGTGTAGCCAGACCTGCTCAGCCTGCAAGGATGGCTTCTTTGGCCTGGATCAGGCTGACTACTTTGGCTGCCGCAGTGAGTGCTCACCCACTGGTCCTCAGTCCCCCCATCCATGATGTACTTTGCGCACTGGGAAACTGAGGCCCAGGGAGGGACAAGGGGGTCAGATAGGTAAGGATCCCACTCTAGCAATGTCTGGAATGGTCCACCAGAGCCTCAGCACAGTGAGGCCCAGATGTTGGACTGGCCTCAGCTAGCACTGTGCTTAGGGTAGAAAGGAAAGACACTGTTTCTGCTCTGACACATGGCATTTGCTCCCTTTGTTCATGACAGACATCACTAATCCCAGTTCCCTTGCCCCTGAGCCCTAGGGAGATACTAAGGGTTAAGTTGACTTCTCAGCCACTCACTTGAGGGTGGGTGGAGACCAGAGGCCTGCCTATAAGGCCTGAACTGACCTTGTTCTTTATCGACGCAGGCTGCCGGTGTGATATTGGTGGTGCACTAGGTCAGGGCTGTGAACCGAGGACGGGTGCCTGCCGGTGCCGCCCTAACACCCAGGGCCCTACCTGTAGCGAGTAGGTGCCTCCTGCTGGCTGGGCCGGGGTTGGGGAGGCAGCATGTACGTGGCCCCGTATGTCTCTCATCATGAACCCACAGGGGACCCTGGGAATTTGGATGGCCAAGTAAGGCCAGTGCCTGTCCCACCAAGACACCTGTGCCATTACAGGCCGGTGAGAGACCACTACTTGCCCGACCTGCACCACCTACGACTGGAGCTGGAGGAGGCGGTCACACCTGAGGGCCACGCCGTACGCTTTGGCTTCAACCACCTGGAGTTTGAGAACTTCAGCTGGAGAGGCTATGCACACATGGCACCCATCCAGGTGGGCCGTGCTGTCCCCTTCCAGTGCTCTGGGCAGAAGGGGAGCCAACTGTGTCTCCTGGGGCTGCCAAGATGTAAGCAGCACCTAGGGGTTATGAGACACAGGTCAGCAGTGGTCGGAGAGGTGACCCTGTTGTCTCATACCCACCACAGCCCAGGATCGTGGCCAGGCTGAACGTGACCTCCCCTGACCTCTTTCGGCTGGTCTTCCGATACGTCAACCGTGGATCCACAAGTGTGAATGGGCGAGTCTCTGTGCGTGAGGAGGGCAAGCTTGCTAGCTGTACCAATTGTGAGTTGGGGGGGCGTGCCCTGCCCATGTCTCCACCCCACACTCCACCTCCCAAGTCATGTGAGGGTGATAGGCCCTACTGTATCATCCTCGTCCTGGCCCACCATCCCAGTGCATGAGGGTAGTACAGCCTGCAGGGCCCTGAGGACTCAGTCCAGGCATCTTACCCCCCAGGCACAGAGCAAAGCCAGCCAGTGGCCTTCCCACCAACTACAGAACCTGCCTTCGTCACTGTACCCCAGAGGGGCTTTGGGGAGCCCTTCGTGCTGAACCCTGGCATCTGGGCCCTGCTTGTGGAGGCTGAAGGCGTACTCCTGGTGAGGCAAGGGTCACAGTGGGGTTGGGGCAGGTCCTGGGCCTCAGAGCCTCAGTCCTCCTTCTGTCTTCCCCCAGGACTATGTCGTTCTGCTGCCCAGTGCCTACTATGAGGCAGCTCTCCTACAGCACCGAGTAACCGAGGCCTGCACCTACCGGCCCTCAGCCCTGCACTCCACCGAGAAGTAAGGCCCCACAGGATGGGGTGGGGCTGCTTCCTAAGTGGACCTGTGCTGACCTTAATCTCTGTTCCCCAGCTGCCTCCTCCATACCTACCTCCCCCTGGATGGCTTCCCCTCAGCAGCTGGGTCTGAGGCCCTGTGTAGCCATGACAACAGCCTGCCACGGCCATGCCCCACAGAGCAGCTCAGCCCTTCACATCCGCCTCTGGCTGCCTGCCTGGGCAGCGATGTGGGTATCTGAGGGCCCGTGGAGGGGTGGGTGCTATGGGCCTCGGTCTGGGGGAGGGGTCCTACCTCAGTGGCAGAGTGTGTAGGTACAAGACAAGGCTGTGGGTGGCATGGTTGAGCTGGCATGCTTGGCCCAGAGTTGCTGCTGCTGTATCTGATGGGCATTGGGTATAAACAGGAGATGACGTAGCTTTCCTGCTCCTACTATGATGTGGATTGGCCTTCTCCTCTTGTCTAGAGATGCCTTGGGCACCAATAATTGGTTATGCCCAGCAGATAGTGGTGGGCAGATATGGAAAGGATAAGGGGCCATAGGCCTCTGATCACCCTCTCCTCCCCAAGGTGGACATTCAGCTTGAGATGACAGTGCCTCGGCCCGGCCGCTATGCTCTGGTGGTGGAATATGCCAGTGAGGATGCCCACCAGGAGGTGGGTGTGGCAGTGCACACCCCCCAGAGAGCCTCCCAGCAGGGGTTGCTTACCCTCTACCCCTGCCCATACAGGTAAGTGTGCAACAAGGATGGGTTGGTGGGAGGCCCCACGCAAGGCTGCCACTCACTGACCATCCCTTCCCACAGCTCCCTGTGCCGGGGCCCGGCTCGAGACGCCCAGCACCACCTGGCCAGCTTCTACCTGGACTCCGAGGCCAGTGTCCGGCTCATAGCCGAGCAAGCGCACTTCTTCCTGGTGAGGCCCTTTCAGCCCTTGCCCCTGGGGCATCTTCCTCTAGTGTGTTTTAAATTATTATTATTATTATTTTTTTTTTTTTGGTATTTTTGAGACAGGGCCTCCCTGTAGCCCCAGCTGGCCTAGAACTCACTATGTAGACCAGGCTGGCCTTGAGCTCACAGAAATCTGCCTGCCCCTACCTCTCGAGGGCTGGGACTAAAGGCGTGCGCCACCACACCCAGCATAAAGTATTTTATTTACTGTCTTATGTGAATGAGTGTATTTCTGGCATGTATATAAGTGCACCCGTGTGTCATGCAATATCCACAGAGATCAAAAGAGGGCCTCGAATTCCCCTGGAATTGTAGTTACGGATAGTTGTTAGTTGCCATGTGGGTGCTGGGATTCGAACCCGGGTCCTCTGTAAGAACAGTGAGCCATCTCTCCAGCCCTCTGATGTGTTTTAAACATATATAGAGCTGAGGGAACCCAAGATGGAACTGTGTGACTGGAAACAGAGAAGACAGATGGGAGGTGCTGTGAGGGGCAGGGTGGGGCCCCCAAACCTCAGGAACTGTCCTTGGTTCTGCATCCAAGGTTGTGGTCCAGACAGAAAACAAGAATGGTTGGGAGCACGGGCTCCATGGGCTCCTGGGGTCCAGATTATGTGACTAGCTATCCTTGTCCACTCTACCTCCTGTCCATGGCTGCCCAGGGCACAAAAACATTTTATCCTTCTGTCCACAGCATAGTGTCACCCTGGTACCCACGGAGGAGTTCAGCATGGAGTTCGTGGAGCCCCGGGTCCACTGTGTGAGCAGTCATGGCACCTTCAATCCCAGCAGGTAGTGGCGCCAGGAGTAGCTAGGGTGGCTGGGGATCCACTAACCTGGATCACACCCTCACTCCTAGCGCTCCCCAGGGCTGCCTGTCTGCCTTCCCGCTTCCTGAAGCCACCTCAGCCCATCGTCCTCAGGGATTGCCAGGTCCTGCCACTGTCTCCTGACCTTCCTCTGACCCAGTCACAAGCACTCACACCAGGTGCACCTCCAGCCGGACCACAGCCTCGGCCCCCAACTGCCGTGGACCCTGACTCAGAGCCCACCTTACTGCGCCATCCACAGGTGAGGGTTTTGAGCTGGACTGTGGCATCCACTGGGCAAGGGGTGGACAGGACTCTGGGCTCCTGGGCTCCACCACCACGTGGCAGGTGCTTCAGGCAGCCATGGGGCTGGCTGTTCACCCATGTCTCCACTCACTGGAAACTCTTCCCTCAGGGCACTGTGGTCTTCACCACCCATGTGCCTACCCTGGGCCGCTACGCCTTCCTGCTACATGGCTACCAGCCAGCCCACCCTACCTTCCCTGTGGAGGTACTTATCAACGGGGGCCGCATCTGGCAGGGTGAGTAGCCATGTGCACCACAGTATTGGAGAGCACAGCTGGCTGCCGCCAGTTCTCAAATGCTACTCCAGGGCCACTGAGAGTGGCAGCCCCCCCATCTGTCCCATTCCCAGAAGTCCTGTCTCAACACCTGTTCCTTGCATTACATTCTCTTGGTTTGATTCTCTGTCACACATGGCGAAGCAAATGATTGTTACAAGACACTTGGCCGACTTGGCCACGTGCTCATAGGGGTGGTCATATGTGGTGGTGGCTAATTCCTAAAGAGGGAGGCCTGGTCTCAAGGGCTGCATGCAGGCTCTCTGCCTATGACATCATCGTGTCTACTTCTTGGCACCAGGCCTGCCCTGTCTGTGTCCCCTGTCCCTCATATCTCCAACTGTGCTCTACACTAGGATAGGGCGGCTGTGTAACCAGAGTGGTCCGTGTAGGGGGATAGGGCGGCTGTGTAACCAGAGTGGTCCGTGTTGGGGGCCTGACCTCTTTTCTTCCCCTGCCAGGCCACGCCAATGCCAGCTTCTGCCCACATGGTTATGGCTGCCGCACTCTGGTATTGTGTGAAGGCCAGACTGTGCTGGATGTGACAGACAATGAGCTCACCGTGACCGTGCGTGTACCCGAAGGCCGGTGGCTCTGGCTGGTGAGGCGTGGGGCTGGTGTCCCACTTGAAGACTAGTCTTCCTTTATGCCTGTCATACCACTGGGTGTGACAGAGTGTACCCCTGGCCCCTGGGACCTCTCTCATGCCGGGTGCCAAGTTGAGTAGCCTCTGCCTCTGAGGACCCACGGTACTACCATGTGAGGCTCCAGAGGCGTCCTGAGAGCTGAGCCACTGGGCCTAACTTTCCGAGGGGCCTTCACAGAGGAAGTGGGGCCTGGATGATGGGCGAGCAGGGAGGAGGCCATAAGCAGTCCTGGAGGCTTGGCCAGCCCCACTGCCTCTTCACTGTCCCCAAGCTGTGACATATTCACCTCGTTCCCAAGTGGCCTGGATATGTGACTAGGACTTCCATACCCTGGCCTTAGCTAGTTTGGGGGGTGGGGGCTGCCCCACTCTCCATTCCCGCCTACATAACGGTGCTGGCCATATTCCTGTAACCTGGTCCTTGTCCCCTAGGATTACGTTCTTATTATCCCTGAGGATGTGTACAATCCCAGCTACCTTCGAGAGGAACCCCTGGACAAGTCCTATGACTTCATCAGCCACTGTGCCTCCCATGGCTACCACATCAGGTGGGCCAGGTTGGGGCAGGATGGGTCTGGGGCAGGGATGCAGACCAGGAGCCAATCCTACCTCCCACTTCTCTGTGTAGTGCCAGCAGCTCATCCCCATTCTGCCAGAAAGCCGCCACTTCCCTCTCTCTCTTCTACAATAATGGGGCCCTGCCTTGTGGCTGCCACGAGGTGGGTGCCACAGGCTCCACGTGTGAGCCCTTTGGGGGCCAGTGTCCCTGCCGGGCCCATGTCATTGGTCGAGACTGTTCCCGCTGTGCGACCGGCTACTGGGGCTTCCCCAACTGCAGACGTGAGTACCCAGTGCTGGGAGCATAAGAGCCAGGGAGCCTTGGGATCCAAGGACTCCCTGGGGGCTGGGGTACACTGGGAACCAGGGGTATGTTGCTTGGGAGCATTCTAGAGCCTAGCGGACTAGCTCTGCCACTTTCTGTACGTGAGTTTCAGGCAGCTAGTGGCCTGGATATAGTTCATCTGCTTTATGGGCTTCTCTAGAAGGTTCTGAGATGGTCTGGCAGCCCCTGACAATGGCACATCAATTTGTTCATGTCAAGAGCCTATAGGAGGGACGGAACGGGAATGGGGTCTCTGGCCTTTTCCCAACACATCCTTAAGGGCTGGGGGCTTGAGTGGGGCAGAAGGGACAGTGACATCTACCTTCACAGCCTGTGACTGCGGTGCCCGCCTGTGTGACGAGCTCACGGGCCATTGCATCTGCCCACCACGCACTGTCACCCCGGACTGCCTAGTCTGCCAGCCACAGACCTTTGGCTGCCACCCCCTTGTCGGCTGTGAGGAGTGTAACTGCTCAGGGCCCGGCGTCCAGGAGTTGACAGACCCTACCTGTGATGTGGACAGTGGCCAGTGCAAGTGAGAGTCTTCATGGCATCCCTGTAGCCTTGGGAGCTCGTGGGTCGGGACAGCGTCGCCCCTCACCGCCACAACCCACCCTTGTGGTTCTCAGAAGATGCTTTGGGGACTGGGGATCCCTGGGCTATTAACAACCCAGGGCTGGAGGGACTCAGCTGGTCTTTATATGTTGTCAGGTGCAGACCCAACGTGGCTGGACGCCGCTGTGATACCTGTGCCCCAGGCTTCTATGGTTATCCCAGCTGCCGCCCCTGTGACTGCCATGAGGCCGGCACCATGCCTAGTGTGTGTGACCCCCTCACAGGCCAATGCCATTGCAAGGTAAGCAGGAGCCCATTCCTAGGTCTCTTCCCAGGTCCCCTTCCTTCAGTTGAGATAATTGTTCCATATGGCCTTCCAAGGCATTTGGAACTTCTGGAGGATTTTGGAGGGCAAGGGGTAACACTGAGCCATGGTCTGGGCTCTAGCACAGCCATCTGACTTTTGTTGCCTTCCCTTAGGAGAACGTGCAGGGCTTAAGATGCGACCAGTGTCGCCTGGGGACCTTCTCCCTTGAAGCCGCCAACCCCAAGGGCTGCACCCGCTGCTTCTGCTTTGGGGCTACGGAGCGCTGCGGGAGCTCAACCCATGCCCGCCATGAGGTATCTTTCCCTGGCCTAGGACTGCGGCAGGAGCCACCAGAGGGGACCGGGATGCAGGGCAAGGCCAGGCATGCGCCCTGTGTGACCCACACATGTGCCCGCAGTTCATGGATATGGAAGGCTGGGTGTTGCTGAGCACTGACCGGCAGGTGATACCCCATGAGCGACGGGCCGAGATGGAGCTGCTCCACGCAGACCTGCGCCATGTGGCCGACACTTTCTCAGAGCTGTACTGGCAGGCCCCATCCTCCTACCTGGGGGACAGGGTGAGCAGAAGAATTGGGTTTGGGAGCCTGCGCTCCAAGGGCAGCCATTTTCCCTGAGGAGCCAGGGAGGGTGAATGGCAATGACGTTACATCCAGGGACCCTGGAGGCGCATTGTAGAGGGAGCTTGACAGGTACCCTGGCGGGGTAAGGAGTGGGTGTGGGCCCAGCTCCAGGGAGGGAAGGAGGGAGACCGCTCTCACTATGTCGGTTCCAGGTGTCATCCTATGGTGGGACCCTCCGCTATGAGCTACACTCAGAGACTCAGCGTGGGGACATCTTCATTCCTACTGAGAGCAGGCCTGATGTAGTGCTGCAGGTAGTTGAACAGGGTGGGTGTAGTTGCCTAGGACTGTGGCTTAGCCCACTTGCCAGCCCTTTCCTGACCCATGTGTCTGTCTCTCAGGGCAATCAGATGAGCATTGCCTTCCTGGAACCATCATATCCTCTGCCTGGCCACATTCATCGGGGGCAGCTGCAACTGGTGGAGGTGAGAAGAGCTGGCCTGGAGTCCAGCCCAGCCCAGGAAGGGCCCAAAGGGGCCGGAGCATCTGTGCTTTTCACAATGGAAAACAGCCTAGTGGCAGGAGGGGACAGTGGTCAGTGGGCCTCGTTTCTGGTCACTTATGAGTGGGTCATCACTGGTTTTTAAATCCTTGATTACAGGGGGTAAACAGAGCTAGGCTTGTTGACACACACCTTTAAACCCCAGCAGAGACAGGTGGATCTCTGAGATTGAGGTCAGCCTAGTCTACTTAATGAGTTCCTCCCTGCTCTGGGAGCAGCCTCTCCAGCTTGGCTCTCTGTGCCTCTTTGACACGTTAATCTTATCTATTTGAGAACTTTTCTCTTTTTAATGAGAATTCCTGGGACAAATCCTCTTTTTAAAAAAAGTTTATTTTTATTTATGTGTGTGTGCCTGTATGAGTTTTTACATACCAAGTATGTAGCAGAACCAGCGGAAGTCAGAGGGGACAGCCCATGGAACTGGAGTTACAGGCACTTGTGAGCTGCCGTGTGGGTATGGGAACAGAACCTGGTTCCTCTGCAAGAGCAGCAGTGTACTTAACTGCTACGCCATCTCTCCAGCCCCAGGCTTCACTCTGGCTACATCAACAGCTGTCTGTCTTCTTAGAAGTTTTATCTTGTTCTTTTTTTTAAAGCTTGTTTCATTTAATTTATTGACTGTGTTTATGTATGTGTGATCACATACGTACCACTGTATGCATGTAGAGGTTAGAGAGGACAGTTTGCAGGAGTTGGTTTCCTTCTTTTACCATGTGACCACATGGGTCGTAGGGATTGAACTCAGGTCACTGAGCTTGAAGGAGGATGCCTTTATCCACTGAGCCGTCTTGCCAGCCCTGTGGCTTGTTCTTTTTTAAATTGTTTTTTTTTCGGACTTTCGTACATTTCATACATAGTTCTTAATCAAATTTAGACTCCCTCTTCCATCCATGTCCCTCCAACCCCCTACTGGACCTTATGTTTCTGCCACACATGTTAAGTCCTATCCAGTCAAGCATTTATACTCAAGGACCCTTCAGTGCAAGTTCATCCACTGGAGTCTAGTCAGCCTGTCTAGGGATTGTTGGTAAGGCATACTGTCCTTCACCCAGTAGTAATCAGTCTCTAATAGTTGCCAGACTAAGGCCAACCCCCACCCGTTTCCTGACATCTAAATTGTCTTTTAATGAGCAGGTTCTTTCTTAACGCACTCAAGTTTATCACGTTCTCATGTTTGTTCCATTTTGTGTCTTGTTATGAAAGTATTTGTCTCTCCGAGGTCATCTATTTTTTTCCTAAAAGCCTAAACTATTTTCTTTGCATGTTTAAGTTTTTAATATGCCTGGAGTTGAGTTTGGTGTGTGGCGTGAGGTAGGGGACCAGCTGCTGGCTTTCCCCCAGCTGACTGCTGGAACTGTCTGCTTTGACCTGTGTGACCTCTGTCTCCTACGTGAGTGTTCTGCACTCTGCTGCCTCCACTGAGGTCCCGTCTTGATCCCACAGGGGAACTTCCGGCACGTGGAGACTCACAATGCGGTGTCCCGTGAGGAACTTATGATGGTGCTGGCCAGCCTGGAGCAGCTGCAAATCCGCGCCCTCTTCTCACAGATCTCCTCAGCTGTCTCCCTGCGTAGGGTGATCCTTGAGGTGGCTAGTGAAGCTGGCAGGGGGCTTCCAGCCAGCAATGTGGAGTTATGCATGTGCCCTGCCAACTACCGTGGGGACTCATGCCAGGTAAGGTGGTGACGGTGGGGTTTAGCCACAAAGGTGACCCCACCATAGGTCCTTTCCCTGCGCATGCTAGGTGAGGTATGCTCTCTATCTGCCCCACCTCTGTTGCCCATGTGTCTTCCTCCCTGCTAACCTGCCAGTCTACTTAGTCACAATCGGCTGCTCCATTGCCACCTCTGTCTTTGCCATCCGTTCACCAGTGCCCTCCCTCCACATGCACAGCTGCTCTATTCCTGTCCACCCTGTCCCTCACACAACCATCACCCTCCACACATCCTGATGCCCAGTTAGCCGTCACCCCCTCCCTCACCTGCATCCATCTGCCCATAGTTCTGTATTGTCTAATATGATTCTTGGGGTAAGTTTTGTGACTGGACACCAGTCCCACAGCCTGGTCAGTCCTGAGGCTGGGCCACAACCACACTCAGGGTCTGTCTCCAGCTAGACAGGCCCAGCAGTGCTGGCTTCCAACCTTGGAGGCTTGTGTTCCAGGAGCATGATATCCCTACAGCCCCTGGCCCCACTGTGTAAGCAGGTCCCCAGGAGCTGACCTGTGTGCTGCCTTTCTTGTCTGCCCTGCTTGCCTTCCCCCAGGAATGTGCCCCTGGCTATTACCGGGACATCAAAGGTCTCTTCCTGGGCCGATGTGTGCTCTGTCAGTGCCATGGCCATTCAGACCGCTGCCTTCCTAGCTCTGGAGTCTGTGTGGTAAGTAGAATCTGCCAAGGTCGGGTGGCCAGGGAAGACCCTAGGGTCTTTGGGCCTGTGGTTCCAGAAAAACTCAGGCCCCTGACCCAGGGTACCAGCTGGCTTGGGGTAGAGTGCAACGTGCCTGCTTTGAGCACTAACCTTCCACTGAACCCCAGGGCTGCCAACACAACACAGAAGGGGACCACTGCGAGCACTGCCAGGCTGGCTTTGTGAGCAGTAGGCCTGACGACCCTACGGCTCCCTGTGTGAGCTGTCCCTGCCCCCTGGCAGTGCCTTCCAACAAGTAAGCCGTACCTGGTCCCCTCTGTATCCCCCTTCCTGGAGCCCCTCTACATAGGATGGAGAGGTGCAGGTATGTAGTGACTGTCTCATCCTTACAGTTTCGCAGAAGGCTGCATCTTACGAAATGGCCAAACCCAATGCCTCTGTAGACCAGGCTATGCCGGGGCCTCCTGTGAACGGTGAGTTGGTGGGGTGAGCCCGAGTGTAGACCGCAGGGTACCTTGAGTAGGGCCCTTACCACCCCCTTCTCTCCTTACCACCCGTCCTCAGGTGTGCACCCGGCTACTTTGGGAACCCCCTGGTGCTGGGCAGCTCCTGCCAGCCCTGTGACTGCAGTGGCAATGGAGACCCCAACATGATCTTCAGTGACTGTGACCCTCTGACTGGTGCCTGCCGAGGCTGCCTTCGCCACACCACTGGGCCCCACTGTGAGAGCTGCGCTGCTGGCTTCTATGGCAATGCCTTGTTGCCCGGCAACTGCACCCGTAAGCACTGGATGGGATGCTGGGTCCACCCTGGGAACAGGTTAAGTGCCGGTGTGACTGAGCTCCTTTTCTTCACAGTCAGGTCTTCCCTCGTGGCCAGCCCCATGGTCAGACCCTGTCTTGCCCTTGTCCCCTTCAGGGCATACTAGGGCAAGGCTACAGGAAGGAGGGCCAGGCTGGACTAGGGAGGTGGTGACCATGGGGTGTGAGAGGCCTGGACCAGACAATGGGAAAAGCAGCAGGAACTGGTGGGCTGTGTTTTGGGGAGGACTGGGAGTGTAGGGGTACCCCCTGGAGCAGTTGTCATATCCCCCAATTCCTGCAGGGTGCGACTGTTCCCCTTGCGGGACAGAGACCTGTGATCCCCAGAGTGGGCGCTGCCTGTGCAAGGCGGGTGTGACTGGGAGACGCTGTGACCACTGTTTGGTAGGGCTGAGGATGGGGCAGGCTGGAGGGAGGGACCAGGCCTGTGGAGGAGGTGTCCTGGGGGGAGAGTTTTGGCCTTTGTGGGGATAGGCTTGAGGGTGGGTTGGCTGGATCTGAGGAGCCTAAGGTAGCCTGAGTTTCCAGGCCTGGAGGAAGTGGGGTCTTGGGGGCTGGCAGGCTGTAACTGCAGGGTCTGTCACAGGAAGGGCACTTTGGCTTCGAGCAGTGCCAGGGCTGCCGTCCTTGTGCCTGTGGACCAGCTGCAGAAGGTTCTAAGTGCCATTCTCAGAGCGGACAGTGTCACTGCCAGCCAGGGACAGCAGGACCCCAGTGCCGCGAGTGTGCCCCAGGCTACTGGGGGCTCCCGGAGCAGGGCTGCCAGCGTAAGTACAGGCAGGGCTGCAGGAGTGTGGGTGGGCGGCGTGGAGAAGCAGGCATCTTTCTGTGGTACCTATAGCCATGTTTATCTGTCCCTCTTGCCACAGGGTGCCAGTGCCCCCGAGGCCACTGTGACCCACACACGGGCCGCTGCACCTGTCCCCCAGGACTAGGTGGGGAGCGCTGTGACACCTGCAGCCAGCAGCACCAGGTGCCCGTGCCAGGCGGGCCTGGGGGCCACGGCGTACACTGTGAAGGTTCGCCTCACCGTACCCTTATCTTCCTTCTTACCCGACCTTCTCAGCCCCACCTGGTGGCGTGGGGTTCCCAGGCCCATTCTGACCTGGTGTTCCCCATATTAAGCTCAGCACCTCAGAGGAACCCCAGCTGTCTGTCTCCATTTCCCGAGGGCCCCCACGACTCCATGCTGCTTGTCCACCCTCCTACTCTCAAGTTGGAGTATCTCAAATACTGACCCCCGTCATTTGCTGCCCCTTTGAGCTGACCACGCGGCCCCTGGGTTCTCCCCAGTAGACATATCCAGGTCTCCCAATTCCCTCCTGACCCCATGAGGGCCTGCAACTAACTGGAACCCCCTTGCTGATCTCTGACCCCTGGTACCTCGACATTTTCAGCTCAGTTTAGTCTTTTGTGCCAACCCCATGTGCCTCTCTGGCAGATCTCGTGATTCCATGTTGACCCCTGATTCTATACGGACACCATTTCCCTAATTAACTCTTGACCTGATCAGGCCACTCCCTACTACCCATGACCCTGGTGTTGGCCTCTGCTGCTGGCTTCGTCATACTTTCCTGTTATGTCTGACCCTGTGACCCCCAACTGGCCTGTCCCCTCAGTGCCCATTCCTCCTTTCCTGCAGTGTGTGACCACTGTGTGGTCTTGCTTTTGGATGACCTTGAGCGAGCTGGTGCTCTTCTCCCTTCCATCCGTGAGCAGCTGATGGGCATCAATGCCAGCTCTGCAGCCTGGGTCAGGCTGCACAGGCTGAATGCCTCCATTGCCGACCTGCAGGTATCTCATGCCTGCCCTCTCTGTCCTCTCTACCTACCCCCAAGCTGGCCATGTGGTACTCACTTCCCACTCTCCACAGAATCGTCTCCGAAGCCCATCGGGCCCCCGCCACCAGACAACACAGCAGCTGCAGACCCTGGAGCGACAGAGTGCAAGCCTCCAGCAGGATGCGGAGCAGCTAGGCAATCAGGCAGGACCCTGTGGACCCCACCCCAGTGGCCTGGGGTGCTCCTTCCCTCAGGAAGCCCTCACACTTGGAAGCCCCCAGGAACTCCATGAAACCAAAACCACCTTCTCCTGGTCCCCTCAAGCATTTCCCCAGTTCCCTGGCCACCCCATCCCGGGTGTTCCCTTGTAACCCTGCATACGTACCTGCGTGCACCCACCAAGACCACAGCTGAAGAAGACTGTACCTACAGGCCATAGGGGTCCGAGACCAGGTGAGCCGGCTGCTGGACAACACGGAGGCCACTCTGGGCCGGGCACAAACACTGCTGGAGACCGTGCGTGCTATGGACCGTGCCCTGAACAGTAAGACAGGCTGATTCATGGGTCCAGAGCAGGGTGGGCTGTCTAGTGCCAGGTTGGGGGCATGAGTAGGGTCAGGGTTGGGGTGTGTGTCTTTCTGAGCTGACCTGGTCCTACATGTTTAGGTCCCTCTGGGCAAGTGGCTGGTTGACCAGAGTCTGTAGATCCCATGAGCTGGGCTGACTCTCACACAGCCCCACTGTGAACACTCACAGACCTCTTTAGGCACAGACCTGTGACCAAATTGGGGCTCTCAAGCTAATGACAGAACCTCGCCCAGCTAAAGGGTCAGACAGTGAATTTTCAGCAGAGTACTGGCTACTAAGCTGAAAATAGCTGGCTGAGGAGTGGGCCGAATGGGGGGCAGGATGTGGCTGCAAGAGGGGAAGGCTATGGGAGAGCAGGGCAGAAACGGGTCTTAAGAGGGCATTAGGAGACAGCAGGGGGCCGCTGGGATATGTACTGGTGGCCTGCCGCAATGCTCTGGGATAGTCTCAGGCTTGGAAGCCGGTAGGCAGAGGCCAGCCCCAAGCCCTCATGATCTTCTCCCTTGCAGAGCTGGTGTCTCAGATGGGCCAAGTGTTTCCAGCCAATGCCTCAGCCCCGTCTGGTGAGCTGCTGCGCTGGGAGCTGGTGGAAGTGGAACGGCTACTCCGGGAGCTGCGAGCCCGTGACCTGGGGGCCCCACGGGCAGTGGCAGAGGCCGAGCTGGAAGAAGCTCAGAGGAGTGAGTGGGGCCAAACCCTGTAAGACGAGACTGGGAACTGGCAGGAATAGGCCCTGGCTACCCCAGGGACAGTCAGTGTGGAACAGCACCTGGCCTGCTTCAGAGGGGCAGGTGGGGGCTGGATGGGCACTAAGCAGGGATCGGGTCATGAAGGGGTCTAGCTGTCAGAAAAACCACCTTCCTACTCTGGTGTTGGCCAGTGCTGGCCCGTGTGCGGGAACGGCTGGCCAGCCGCTGGGAGGAGAGCCAGGCACTGGCCACACACATTCGGGACCAGTTGGCCCAGTATGAGGCTGGTCTCATGGACCTACGTGAAGCCCTGAACCTCGCAGTCAAGACCACCAGGGAGGCTGAGGAGCAAAACAGCCACAACCAGGATCGGCTGGAGGGAGCCCTGGTAAGGATGTCCGCCTGTCTGCTCGTTCTGTCCTTCCCTCCCTTCTCTCCTGCTCTCCGCCTCCTGGTCCTCCTTCCTGCCTGTCCTCACGCCCTCCTCCTCTCTTACTCT
>NW_008346900.1:1630434-1643141 GCF_000622305.1 Nannospalax galili | reverse complement strand
CCCCTGCCCTCCCTCCTGTCCTTCCTGCCTTATGGTGCTTAGGCTCTCATGACATTCTTTATCCCACCACCACCACCACCACCAATACTTTGCCCTCAGCAACGGAAGCAGGAGCTGTCCCAGGACAATGCCACCCTAGAGGGCACTCTTCGGGCTGCCAGCCGCACCCTTGGCCATGCCTCTGAGCTTCTGCAGGGCATGAACCAGGCTAAGGAGGTGAGTACCGCCCCATCACCTCACTCATTTCTTGCCAGGTCCCTCCAGAGCCTCTGGCTACTGCTGGCTAATGGACTCACTAGACTCTGCTTCACACAAAGCACCATCCTATCCTGGAGTTTCTGGAGACTGGTAAACCAGAGTTGTGAGGAGTCTTATTAAACCCATTCTCCCATCTCAGGACCTGGAGCACTTGGCGGCCAGCCTGGATGGGGCCCGGGCCCCCTTGCTGAAGAAGATGCAGGCTTTATCTCCAGCCAGCACCA
Source organism: Nannospalax galili (assembly GCF_000622305.1). Taxonomy (NCBI): domain Eukaryota; kingdom Metazoa; phylum Chordata; class Mammalia; order Rodentia; family Spalacidae; genus Nannospalax; species Nannospalax galili. Next base: position 1,642,659 of record NW_008346900.1, on the reverse strand, counting down.
AGGTGGACTTGGTGGAGGCCGCGGAGGCCCATGCTCAGCAGCTGGACCAGCTGGCGAGGAACCTGTCTGGGTATGTGGCACCTGCAGGGGTGCAACTTGGGCCCCCGTATGTATTTGTGCCAGGATGTCATGACTGGTCTGGGAGGGCTTCTAGAGGGAAAAGCCATCATTCCCAGAGGAGCCAAGCTTTTGCCAGCCCCACAGGAAGCCAGGGCCCAAACTGGCAGAAAAGAGCAGAATCTAGAGGGGTCAGGCACAAAGACCCCTCGACCAGGCCACCCAGGCTGTGGCATCCAGAACCTCCCACCACAACCTCCATGATCCTCCTTCTCTCCTGGCAGCATCATCTTTGGTATCAACCAGGACCGCTTCATCCAGAGGGCTGTGGAAGCCGCCAACGCCTACAGTAGCATTCTGCGGGCTGTGCAGGCTGCCGAGGGCGCCGCGGGCCAGGCCCTTCAGCAAGCCAGCCGCACGTGGGAGGTAAGAGCCTGAGCGCCTGCAGGAACCCTGAGTGTCTGTAGGCTTGCTCCGCCTTTCCCTGCGATGTAAACGGCTCTGTGTGAACAGCTCCTGCTCTTCCACAGACAGTAGTGCGGCGAGGCCTGGCGATCCGAGCCCGGGAGCTGCTGGCCAATAGTAGTGCCCTGGAGGAGGATGCCCGTAGGCACCAGAACAGGCTAGGCTTCGGTGAGTGTCAGGGTGCTCTGGCTTCTGGGACATGTTCATATGACTTTGGGGTGGTCAAGGTGCGGTTTAAGGTGGGAATCAGGCTCTGGAAGTGCCTGCCCTGTATAGCTTCTGTTCCATGGTTTTACCCCTGGGGGGCCCCCCTGCTACGACCTTCTACCTGTCTTGGTGGTGCGCCATCGGAACACAGTCAGAAAGGGATGAAGCTCAGGGCCTCTGTTTGGTGTCTGTCCATCTATGGGCCAGGAGGCCTGGATGAAAATCTTTGTCACTGAGGTTTTCTCCCTCCTCCTCTTCCTCCGTCACCACCACCACAGCTCAGAATCGCCTGCAGACTGCAGGGACCCAGCTCCGTGATGTCTGGGCCAAGAAGGATCAGCTGGCATCCCGAATCCAGGAAGTACAAGCCATGCTGGCCATGGACACAGGTGTGTGGCTTATCTCTGCTCTCACCATCAGTCCTTTGTCCCCCGTAGGGCCCTGTGGAAGTGTACACATTCGCACCTGTGGCTGATGAGTTCCTGCTATGGTCAGTATAGCTCAGAAGGTTACCACGGTGAGGAGCACAGAGCCAAACACTGTGACCTAGGCCCGTCATAGGCACACTGGGAATACGCCTCTGTCCTGGGGCATAGGCAGCCAACACAGTGGGTCCCCAGGGACTCGATATGGAGGAGCAGTTTGCAAAAGAGTGCTCTGGACAGTAGTGAAGGCATGGGGTGGTAGCAGGTTGGATAGGTTTCAGAATGAGGGTTGGATCATGTCCAGGAGAGTCCCTGGGCTCATGAGGATGATTTCCTGGGAGAAACCTGCTGGTCAGGAAGCACAGAGTGGAGTTAATATGGCTGCAGCTGTGGACCAGAGAGGCCTTGGTGGTGAAGACCTTGACTGCCTGTCCCTCTCGGCTGACAGTGTGGTCTGACCTGGTTATCTAGGGCTCCCTGTAGCCTTGGAAATGACCCAGGCAAGTTTGAACTGAACTTTGGAGGATGGGCAAGAAGGGTGGGAGTTGACAGTGGCCCGGGTGGGAGGGTTACAGGGTCAAGGAGAGGTTTCTGGGTAGGGAGCCAAGTGTTGGTTTTGACTGCATTGAGCTGCTGGTATGGATCTTACAATGTCCATTGGGGTGGGGGTCTCATTGCTGGTGGGGTAGAGGAGCTGGGGACATGAAGCCAGAAAGGTCCTCACCTGGCTCCTGCTGAGCATGGCCTCCCTCCACTGCAGGTGAGACCAGCGAGAAGATCGCTCATGCCAAAGCTGTGGCAGCCGAAGCCCGCGACACAGCTGCCCGTGTGCAGTCCCAGCTTCAGAGCATGCAGGCCAATGTGGAGCGGTGGCGGGGCCAGCTGGGGGGCCTGCGGGGCCAGGACCTGAGCCAGGTGGAGCGTGATGCAAGTAATTCGGGTGAGCCAGGTGATCCTCACAGTCCTCTGGGCCGGGCTACAGGAGACAAGGCTCTTAGCCCCTTCCCCCACAGCGTCCACCCTGGAGAAGACGCTGCCACAGCTGCTGGCCAAGCTGACCAATCTAGAAAACCGTGGAGTGCATAATGCCAGCCTAGCCTTGTCTGCTAACATTGGCCGTGTGCGGAAGCTCATTGCCCAAGCCCGGGGGGCCGCCAACAAGGTGGGTACTGTCCCACCTTAGGGATGTGGTAGGGATGGTGGGACTTGGGAAGCTGGTGAACTCTCGTGTGCTGTACTCCCAGGTCAAGGTGTCCATGAAGTTCAACGGGCATTCAGGGGTGCAGTTGCGCACCCCACGGGACCTTCCTGACCTTGCCGCCTACACTGCCCTTAAGTTCTACCTGCAGAGCCCAGTGCCGGCACCTGAGCCCGGCGAGAACACTGGGGATCGCTTTGTTTTATACATGGGCAGCCGCCAGGTACCAGGCAGGACGTGCTGAGCAGCAAGTGGGAGTGGGTGGTTCTGGATAACCCCCATCCCAACTGTTCTCTGACATCACCACAGGCCACTGGGGACTACATGGGTGTGTCTCTGCGGAACCAGAAGGTGCACTGGATCTACCGACTGGGCGAGGGTGGCCCCACAGATCTCAGCATTGATGAGAACATTGGGGAGCAGTTTGCAGCCATCAGCATTGACAGGTGGGGAGCTCTTGGAGAGGGCCGTGCGGGCACCTTGCAGCTGACAGGCCCCTGTTCATTCCTCGCCCCTCACCTCTGTCCATAGGACTCTCCAGTTTGGCCACATGTCCGTCACAGTGGAGAAGCAGATGGTTCATGAGATTAAGGGGGACACGGTGGCCCCGGGAATGGAGGGGCTACTCAACCTGCACCCTGATGACTTCGTCTTCTACGTGGGAGGGTATCCCAGCAACTTCACGGTGAGCCTGGCCTAGCCACAGGGTCTTCTTGGAGTGGGAAGTACTGCCTGTCTTGACCTGGGTGTTTGACTTCAGGTCATGTTCCTGAAGTCTGAGCTTGGGTGGGGAGGTACCCTGACCATGCACTGTAACCCACAGCCCCCTGCACCCCTCCAATTCCCTGGCTACCTGGGCTGCATTGAGATGGACACGCTGAACGAGAAGGTCATCAGTCTCTACAATTTTGAGCAGACCTTCCAGCTGAATACCGCAGCAGACAAGCCTTGTGCTCGGTAGGTAAGGCCCAGTTCCCCCATTCCCTACTCCACTACTGCCCTCCACTGACTGGAAGACTCTGGTCTGCAGCTCCAAGTCCACTGGTGACCCATGGCTCACGGATGGCTCCTACCTGGATGGCAGTGGCTTTGCCCAGATCAGCTTCGAGAAGCAGATGAGCCACACAAAGCGCTTTGACCAGGAGCTGCGGCTTGTGTCCTACAACGGGATCATCTTCTTTCTCAAGCGGGAGGCATGACTGTGCCCCACCCTGACCTGCCCCTTCCTCCATTCTGGCCGTGCCCTATTCTAGCCCTGCCCTGTGTCCCTCCCCATTCTGGCCCTGCCCTAGGCTGACCCTGCTCCTGCTTTGTCCTTGCAGAGCCAGTTCCTGTGCCTGGCAGTTCAGAAAGGAACTCTTGTGCTCCTTTATGACTTTGGCTCAGGCCTGAAGGAGGCCATCCCGTTGCAGCCCCCACAGCCCCTGACAGCAGTCAGCAAGGCGGTAAGGCAAGGGGCCTGGGAACAAGAGGGCCAGCAGGGACCTCACTTGTCTAAGACCTGCTGCCCATCCCCTACAGATCCAGGTGTTCCTATTGGCTGGCAGCCGCAAGCGTGTGCTGGTACGCGTGGAGAGGGTCACCATGTTCAGTGTGGAGGAGGACAACTTGCTGGACTCGGCTGATGCCTACTTTTTGGGAGGTGTGCCACCTGAGCAGCTTCCCCCAAGGTGAGTATAAACCCAGGGGCATGTACGGGGCTGGTTGCCCCCAGGGCAGCCACTCAAGACCTGACCCGGGTCCCCCCACAGCCTACGGCGGCTCTTCCCCTCCGGAGGCTCTATCCGTGGCTGCATCAAGGGCATTAAGGCTCTGGGCAAGTACGTGGACCTCAAACGGCTAAACACCACGGGCATCAGCTCTGGCTGCACCGCTGACCTTCTGTTGGAACGCACTGTGACTTTCCATGGCCACGGCTTCCTGTCCCTGGCACTCCCTGACGTGGCACCCTTCACCAGCAGTGTCTACTCCGGCTTTGGCTTCCGTGGCACCCAGGACAACAGCCTGTTGTACTACGGTGCCTCCCCGGTGAGCTGGCCGCAGTTTGGTTCTGCGGTACTCACAGTTTGGGCCTAAGGGGCTGCAGGGATGAATCTGGGCTTTTGGCCTGACCAGCTGACATGGCTACTGTCTCTAGGGTGGGGTATGCCAGGTGTCCCTCCAGCAGGGCCACGTGACTCTCCAGCTTATGGGGACAAAGGTGGAAACAGAAGAGGTCTTCACTGACGGCGCCCCCCACTATGTTGCCTTCTATAGCAATGTCTCAGGGTAAGCGCTGCCCAGCTGGCCTCTGGATGCTGAGGGAGTAGGGAGGTGTATCATTATGGAGGGATGCACAGGGCTGGGAAACAGTGTCCTCCCACGTCCCAGGGTCTGGCTGTACGTGGATGACAAGCTGCAGAAAAGGTCACACGAGGAGTCATCCTCCATGCTCCTGCCGAGGCCCGAGGGACCCCCACAACTTCTCCTGGGAGGTCTGCCTCAGTCGGGCACTTTCAGCAACTTCAGTGGCTGCATCACCAATGTTTTCGTGCAGCGGTGAGCTGGTGGGCATCAGGAGTAGGGTCCCGGCTCGCCCTCCTCTAGCTGCTGACACAGCCGCCCCCCTTCCCCTTGCCTCCCATAGGCTTCGGGGGCCACAGCATGTGTTTGACCTACAACAGAATACAGGCAGTACCAACGTGAGCATAGGCTGTATGCTGGCCTCACTCAACCAGACCACAGGGGCCACGGCTCAGAAGGTGGGGTGCCCAGGGTGCTGTGTGGGCAGACCTTGGGTAGATAAAGATCCGCTCCCAAGCAAACGGCCCCTGCGTCGTGTGTGTGTTAGGCCTCCCGCCGCAGTCGCCAACCCAGCCAGGACCCTGTCTGCACGCCAGCCCATCATCTCAGGACCATCCAGGAAGCATACCAGTTTGGAGGTCCCCTGCCCAGTTACCTGCAGTTTGTGGGTGTCTCTCCCTCCCACAGGAATTGGTAAGGCTGGCCAGGCTGGACTGGGGTGGGCTTGGAAGTGCTGCTCAGGCTGATGTCCTGCTTGGCTTCCAGGCGCCACTTCTCGATGCTGGTCCGCCCACGTGCTCCCCAGGGCCTCTTGTTCTTTGCTGCACCCCTGACCAGCAGCAGCCCTTCGCTAGTCCTCTTTCTGAGTCATGGACACTTTGTTGCACAGACAGAAGGCCCTGGGCCCCAGCTCAGGGTCCAGAGCCTCCAGCGCTCACAGGCTGGCCAATGGCACAAGGTAAGAGGTTAAGGAGAGAGGATGTGATAGGCAGGGCACTGGAAACATCCCCTGACCTGCATTCTTCCCACCCCTAGGTGTCTGTGCGCTGGGAGACGCATCGGGTCCGGCTCACGGTGGATGGCAGCCAGACCTGGAGCCAGGAGGCACCCCGCTATCGAGCCCATAGGATGGAGGGACCCCAGCTCCACACCATTTTTGTGGGAGGCCTCCCATCCAGAAATCACAGCTCCAAGCTCCCTGTGAGAGTCATGCTGCCCCCACCCCGGTCCTTGGCGCAGATGGCCGCCTTCCTCGGCAGCCTGGCCTGACCCCAGCCATCTGCTCCTCACAGGTGTCCGTGGGGTTCAGCGGCTGTGTGAAGAAACTGCAGCTGGACAGGCAGCCCCTGGCAGGCCCCACTCAAGGGGTGGGGGTCACACCCTGCATCTCGGGGCCCCTGGAGGACGGTCTGTTCTTTCCAGGCAGTGAGGGAGTCGTCACACTAGGTGTGTAAGGCAGGGGAGGTCATGTGGGTAGGAAGGGCTCTGGGCAAAGGCTAGACCTCTCCCATCACGGCCCCCCCTCAACAGAGCTCCCAGAGACCAAGCTGTCTAGTGTGAGCCTGGAGCTGGAGGTCCGGCCCCTGGCAGCTGCTGGCCTCATCTTCCACCTGGGCCAGGCCCAGGGCCCTCCCTACTTGCAGTTGCAGGTGTTCATGGAGCAGGTAAGCGAGGCCATGGTGCCGGGCAAGTGGCCTCCCACCCTTATGGCCCCCAGCAGGGCAGAGCCTGACTGTCTTCTATCTTAGGTCCTGCTGCGGGCAGATGATGGGGCAGGGCAGTTCTCCACGTGGGTGATGCACCCCATGCTCTGTGATGGGCAGTGGCACCGAATGGCAGGCAAGTCACCCCTTCTCTTCTGTAGAGCAGGGAGCAGGAATAATCAGGTGGGGTGTGGCTCTGGGGTAGCAGCAGCCCCTGCGGCTAGGACAGACTGCCTGGCTGGCTGGGGGACACGAGAATCTGCTCCACAGTGATCAAGCGTAAGAACATGCTCCGGCTGGAGGTGGATACACAGAGCAACCATACCATGGGCCCTGTGCCAGTGGCCTCGGCTGACACTCGGGCACCTCTGCACCTTGGGGGCCTACCTGGTGAGTGAGGACTGCCCCTTGGGGACTAGACTCTGGGATGATCCTACCCCACAGAGGGGCAGGAGAGACTGGGTATCTGATGCAGAGGACCCAGCAGCCACCACAATCTGTTCCTCTCTGCCCACTCTACCTTCAGAAGCCGTGACTGCTCAGCCAGAGTCCCCTGCCTATCGTGGCTGCATGAGGAAACTGATGGTGGATGGGAACCCCGCCCCCATGACTGCCTCTGTGGGAGTCCAGGGGGCAGTAGGGGCTAGTGGCTGTCCCTCTGGGGAACTAGCACTAGTTCCCGCTCACTCTGCAGCCCTTCCCACAGGCCAGGGCAAGGCGCGGAAGCAGTGGCGGCGCGAGGGGTCCAGGCTTCAGCCCCTCGGCCCTGTTGTCACCCTCCCTCTGCTCCGGCACTGAGGTCCCCTACACCTTTGTTCTCTGTCTAGCCTCTTAGCTTTGATGGGTGACAACTCATTTCTGGAAATAGTTTATGTCTTTTTAGCTGAAAGGACATTGCAGAATAGGTCTTTATATATTTATACTTTGTACTTCTTGCCCACCAACTTTTAGTACTGAGATCTGTAAAATCACTGGCTCCTTGAAAATTAAAAAGTAACTTGTTTAACTGAGTGTGTTGAGTGTGTAAGAGAAAGTGAGGCAGAGGCAGGCGGATCTCTCGTGAGTTCCGGGACAGCTGGGGCTACAGGGAGACCCTGTCTCAAAAAGCCAAAAAAAAAAAACACCCAGAAAGCGATAACCATGCTAAGTACAGGGCTGCCCTCGAGTGGGGTGTGGACCCCAGGGTGGCAACACTGGCCCTATGCCCCTTCCTCACTAGCTACCATCCTAGCTCCCCGCACTACAAACGGCCGCCACACACCAGGGACAAGACCAGAGTTGGCAGGTAAAAGAAAGGACTTTATTAGTGAGGTGGGTCAGGAGGGGATGCAATGGATCACAATTGCCACTACGGAGTCACACGGCTAAGAATTCCAATTCAGGGAAGGACAGCAAATAATTTAATCTAGACTCATATCTTCCTCCTCGTCCTTCTTGTCCTTCGAGTCGCCCTCCTTCGGCTCTGATTTGGCATTGTTCTGCATGGCTTTGGCAAAGGCTTCCACATCTAAAACAGCCACAGCAGGACCACTGAGTCCTGGGCAGGGGTCCTACCCAAAAGAGACGGCCACCAGTGTGCCACACACCACCAAAGGGACAGTTCTGGTCACAGGGGAGGGTCGGGCACTCACCGCCCTTGTTGGCGGCCTCCACAGCCTCTGCGGGAAGGCCGAACTGGCACATGAGGGGTCCAAGTTGTCCTGAGGCCAAGGCCGCGCTGAACATGCCCAGGGCCTGCAAGGAAGAGCCACGGGTAGACCCGAGTGCCACGAGTACCAGGCCCACCCACAAGAGCCTGGGAACCTCTGTAGTCAGTGCCTGTGGGCACACATGCTGCAGGTCTCTTGGGGAGATAGGGACACAGTACAAACCTGTTGGAATTGGGGCGAGGTCAACGTGTTCTGGATCTCATCTGCAGTCTGGGGCAGAGATTCCCCAGAGGGCAGGTAGGGCAGCAGGCGCTCCTGGACGTCTGCATTGGCAAGGATGGGAGCCATGATCTCTGGTGTCAGCACACTGGCCAGATCCACTAGGACACAAGCAATGTGGCCATCAGTGCCCTGACGCCAGCCCAGCAGACTGCAAGCCTGGTGGTACAGGTGGGTTCAAGGGGGCAAGGGTGGCTCAGCACCACAGGCACATGCAGGCTCCATGCCTCAGCCAGTGCATGGACAGCAGCCCCTTTACCCCCAAGAAGCACCAGCAGGTCTTACCTTGCTGGCTGCCTCCTGGCCCGGCGGGCACATTCATAGTTGCCAGGATGCTCTGGAGGTCACTCAGCTGGATGGGCTGGGTTGGGCTGGCTGCTGTGCTGGTTCCATTACCTGAGCTGGGTGCGGGACTTGGGCTGGTTGCTGAGGCAGCTGCTGGGGCAGAAGGGGCTGGGGTGGCGCGAGTGGAAGAGGTGGTAGAGGATGGGGTGACGGCTGCTGACTGGCTCCGGGAGCTGGGAAAAGCGAGCAAGGGCTGGAGTGGCTAGGCCCCGTGCTTCAAGGATTCACCGCACAGGTTTGGGGACTACCCCTGGCAACCAGCTCAGCCATAATGGGGACCCCTCTACCCTACCTCCTACGTGGGGTCTCTTGAAAGGGGAATGCAATGGCTGGTGATGGTGCCCGGTGCCCGTGTAGGGCTCTGGGGGCTCACCTGGATGAAGAGCTGCTTGCCGGAGGCCCACTGCTCCCCAGCAAGCTGGCCAGACCTGGCCCAGTGAGGGCCCCAAGCCCACCTAAAGGAGCAAAGAGATGTGTGTGACGACACCGTCAGGTCCAGCCTACCTGACCCTTGTCCTTAGGCCAGAAGAGCTGGCATTCAATACCAAGGCCAAGAGACTAGCAGGGAGGGTACTAACAAGGTAGGCCCCAGGAAGCTGAGGCAACTACTTGCACCTGCATTCCAGAAGCTACTCCACTGAGCCAGGTCATTTCCACCCCAACCCCTTACATTCTCAGGAGTAGTTAAAACTCAGTCTATATCCTGGTTCATAGACTAGTGGTTCTAAGTGTCTAGAAAGTTGCTGTACACCACGACCTGCTGTAAGTAACCTGACCAAACAACTCAGGCAAGAGCCCCAAGCTTATTCTTTGGCCCTGTTCCAGGTGACCGATGCCCTCAGGTACCAAACTGAGGTCCTTCCTACCCACCCAGCATGGACAAGTGCCTTCCTGAAGGGGAGTGGCACAGGGACACAAGGACACGGATTGGCTCAGATCCCAAACCCAGAAGTTGAAGGAAACCCTGGGTCTCCAAGCACTGAGAGGTGCTGTGTGGGGAAGCCAGGAACAGCAGGGTGTTACCCAGTCCTCCAAGGCCGGCTGGTCCGATGAGCTGCATGAGCTGGCTGTGACTCATGTTCCCCAGCAGGCTTTGTAGGCCGCCCTCACCTGAAGAACATGGGAAATCAGACATGGATGTGCAGTGGCCATGATGAGGACCTAGACCCTCCTGGGCACTATACTGCTGGCTGGGGCAAGCAACTGGCCTGGCCCCACCCCAGAGGCCATTTGCAAACAGTCTCTGGAAGGAAGCAGCAGGGACCAGGCACATCTTGTGTGGTGAAGACAGGTATGGGGGAAGAGAACCAGAACCTGCCTGAGAGTCTGGCAGCTCCCAAAGAACACCACCCCTCACAGGTGTAGGTGATCATTACCGCCCAGTGCGGAAAGTTCATGGCCGCCACTTCCACTTGCGCCCAGCGTCCCAGGCATTGGGGGGTTGTTCAGACACTCGTTGACTTTCCTGCAATGCTCCTCATCCTGGTCAGTCTTGGGCTCCTGCCAGGAACGACACAGCTTGCACAAGGAGCTGTCTCAAGCCTGCTGGCTTCTCACCATCCACATAGCCATCCATCCTGACCTGACCCACATGGGGACCTGAGAAGCCAAGCCACTTGCAAACACCCCCATAGCACCAAAGAGACAGGACCCAGCCTGAGCGCTTAACAGGTACAGTCCTGCCAGACTATGCAATCATCACTTCACGGGAAGGCTGCACCATCTTTCAGGGTACAGCTCTTCCTTGGCTGTAGAGGTAGTAAACCCACCCCTACATCCGGCTACCTGAGGAATGGCTGGCCCCATAGCACCACCCCCAGAACCGCAGGACACAGCATCTGTGTAGTCGCAGCGCTCATTACAAGAGCACAATTAAGACAAATAGAGGTGATGAACGTCTAGTGACAATACTCAGCAGAACTTGGAGAAACACTACAGGGCAACCTCTCCATCTGTGTTTACAAGGTTTGTTGACACAGTCAGGAGCCCACTGTCCTCGGCTGCTTTCTGGGTCCTTGGGCTCAGGTGACCAAAACATGGACCTTCCTCCCTGGCATTTTACAGATTAAACAGCTACAGATTAAACATTTTACAGATTAAACCCCTTCAGTGCAGAAGGACCACAGCAATCACTGTCTACACTGCAAATGTGTGCTCCGCCACATTGAGCTTCTGACCCTACACTGTGCCTGTAGATCTGGCATATCATTGTAACACTGTGTAACAGTACAAGAAATGGAAACATGCCCAGTAAGATGAGGGGAAAGAGGGAGCTGATACACGAAGGTCTCCAGAAAACACTGTGCACACAACACACTGCACAGGAGAGGTTGGGGAGGGCACTGAGGGAGACCCCCTAGGGGTGTCACCTCTGCTGTAGGGACTAGGGGCAGTGGGAGATGAGGGAACCAGAAAATCCACCTGTAGATGACTCCATGGGCAGAGCTAGTGCTCAGATACGAGCCACCCACACAGACCACAACTCCACCAGGCCCTCCAAGTCAGCACCAACTGTAGTGGAGGAGCCCTCCCACATACCTGCATCCAAAAGAAAAGCCGCTTGGACCCCGCCTTAAACTTGAGCACGTAGACCCTCCCGCTAGGGCACTGCGGCACCCGCTTGAACTCACAGTCATCAGGGAAAATAATCAAGTCCTGCAAGACAAGGACAGTCAGCCTCCACACACATGCCACCAAGAGTCCTTCTGGAAACTCACTGGACCCAAGTCTAACAGAGCCAGGGCCCGAGGGTTCACAGCCACCACCATGAAGGGCAGACCCCTAGTGAGGACACAGAGGGGCCCCGGGGTGGTAGAGCAGAAAAGGTGTGCCCGGATGACTTTAACAGAAGCATTCTGGGAGCTGTGTTCCAAGAGGAGGCGAAAGGGTAACTCTGGCTGCTTGCTCCCAAGTTTAACAAAGAACAGGATGGGTCCGAGGGACAAAGAGACTAAAGTGGTCTCTTCACTCAGTACCACTAGCTGCGGCAAACCTCTGGTCTTTACATTCCTCCACCGCCGGGCACCTAACACTGAAAGTTTAAAGGAGGCCTGAGGAAGGTGCTGCGGGCTGACTGTCATCATGCAAACAACTCATCCATCATTCTGCTAACATCTTAAGGGCCACGGTCACTACGGGACACTTGGCTCCAGACGTGGGGAGCAGCCTGCCAAGCTTGGACCTGGGGCAATACCTGCACCAGTCAGCTGAGGCCCCCACATTCCCACCAACTCGCCCCAAACCTCTGCTGGTCGTGTCCGCGGAAAAGACACTCACGTCCTCCACGGTCCCAGACGTCCTGTCTTTCCAGCAGAAGTGGATCAGGGAGTCGTCCGTCTGCTGGATGTACACGAGCCCTTTCCGCTTATCTGGGGTCACTGTCGTCCCTTTTAATGACATTTTTCCTGCCCGGAACTCCACCAGATACTTGGTGGAGGAGCCCCGCGAGCCGGGCACCAGGCTGGGGAACAGGGCACCTGAAGTCGTCATCCTGGAAGGGCAGAAGGCCCGGCGAGTTCGGTCGCGTGCGCTCAGACCCTGCGGAGCGGCCCCGAGCCAGGCCTGGGGACCGCGCGCCAGGTCCGCGGAAGGGCGCGGGGTGGGCCAGGCCCGCG
>NW_008346900.1:1604099-1629893 GCF_000622305.1 Nannospalax galili | reverse complement strand
CCGGGAACGGCACGGGGCGCGGGGCGCTCAGGTCCTGCGGGGGGCGGGGGAGGCGAGGGGGGGGCCGGCCCCGGGCGCTGAGCGCCGGGCCGTGCGCCGACTTGCGTGCGACCCGAACGCCCCGGGCAGGTGTCGGCATCCGCGGCGCCCTCCGGGGGGAAGGGAACCCGCGGGAAGCCAGCCGCTCACTTGCATGACTCGGTGAGGTCAATGCAGGACTTGAGCCCGAGCAGTCACGGTTCAGAAGGTAGGCGGGAGCCGGACTGGGCGGGGCAGACCCACAGCCGGAAGGTGAAGCGGGGTGCGCCGCGCTGCACGAGGGGTTCGGGCACCCGGTTCCTTAGGAAGGGCGTGCAGCAGGCCGGATGCAGCGCCTCTTCCCGAGGTGTTTGCAGGGCCAACATCGTCCCGTATTTTCTCTGCCTGGCCACTTCCGGGCCCTGCTGCCCCTTTGACAGTTTGGGGGAATTCTGCAGCGCTTCCTGCGAGGTTGGCACCGGGCACCGGCCCGCCGCATCCTGCGTCCCCCTCGAGCACTGAGCGAGCAGCGCTGAATCTCTGGCTCCCCGGCGGGCTTCACCGCTTACCATCTGTGTGTGGTCTTCAGCGTTTTCTGAAAAACAGAGAAGTGAAGTTTTTTGTTCCCTCTTAACCGCGCTTCTCGTTTAGGAGGCTGAGGCAAGACGGTGCGAAGCTGGAGGCTGACAGGGCCAGCCCCAGCTACAGAGGGAGGGTCTCATGGAAGAAACAGCCGAGCCTGCTAAGGTGGACTCAGGCCGAAATAGTTCATTCATTTGAACCCTCGTCTGACGATTCGGTTCTACACCTTGTCATCTTTTTAAAAAAAATATTTTACTAGCCGGGCGTGGTGGCGCACGCCTTTAATCCCAGCACTCGGGAGGCAGAGGCAGGCGGATCTCTGTGAGTTCAAGGCCAGCCTGGTCTACACAGTGAGTTCCAGGACAGCTGGGGCTACAGGGAGACCCTGTCTCAAAAAGACAAAAAAAAAATTTTTTTTACTAATTTTTTTGTGTATGCCTGTGTTGCCTGCATGTATGTAAGTGCACCCGTGTGGTGCAGTGCCCTCAGATGTCAGAAGAGGTCGTCGAAGCCCCTGGAACTGGAGGTACAGAAGGTTGTTAGCTGCGAAGTGGGTGCTGGGAACTGAACCCAGGTCCTCTGCAAGAGCAGCCAGTGCTCTAACCCACTGAGCCGTCTCTCCAGCCACCTTGTCCTCTTGTTGGACACTACCCTATGTAGCTCTTTTCAGTTTTTGATTTTTTTAAATTATCTGTGTTTGTGTGTCTAGGCACATTCATGCTTCCACACGTGTGTGGAAGTCTGAAGACAACTTCCAGTAGTTGATGCTCTTTCTTTGGATTCCGAGGTTCAAAGTCAGGTTTGCACTACAAGTGCTTTACCTGCGGAGTCATCTCACTAGCCCAGTTTTTATCTTTTTACTACAAAGTGCTGCAGCGTGGTAGTTTGTGCCTATAATTCTAGCACTCAGAAGGCTAAGGCCAAAGGACTACTGAGTTTGAGGCCAATTTAAAAGATTTAATTTAAAGGTTTTTTTGGGGGGGTGCAGCTTGGGAAAACAGGTGTTGTATTAAAAGTTTATGTTAATAAGTTATGGGTTTGTTTGTTACGGTCCTGAGGCTCCATCCTGGGCCTTCCTCTTGGCAAAAAGTGTACCACTGAGTCACACTCCCAGCCTTACTTTATAGTTTGTTTCTTTTTTAAAATCTTTCACTTATAGGGCCCAGCGTGGTGGCACACACCTTTAATCCCAGCACTTGGGAGGCAGAGGCAGGTGGATCTTTGTGAGTTGAGGCCAGCCTGGTCTATGTAGTGAATTCCAGGACAGCTGGGGCTACAGGGAGACCCTGTCTCAACACCCTCTCCCCTCCAAATTATATTTTATGTGTATGAGTGTTTTGCCTGCATGTATGTAAGTGCACCACATACATGCAGTGTCCACGGAGGCTAGAAGAGGGCATTGGATCCCCTGAAACTGGAGTTGCATAGTTGTTAGCTGTCATTTGGGTACTGGGAACCAAACCTGGGTCCTGTGCAGCTGGGCCATCTCTGGCCTCTGGTTTCTTTCTTTCTTTTTTTTTTTTTTTTAAACTGTCTTCCTTACTTTCTGATATGTTAATAATAAAGCCTGAAGGAGAGGGCCCCTCAGACCCCCTCCCTGTCCTCTGAGAAAGAGCTGCCCTCCACCTGACTCTGGAAATCCCCTCCCTTGTTCAAACCCTTTCCTGATAACATCTGTTTATGGTTTCTATGGAAATGGTCTGGGGCAGGAGAGGAAGAACATTCTGCCCCAGGTAAGCTAGCCAATGGCTGTATAGGTTTAAGGCTCTGGAAATCAGCCCTAGATTGTTCAACTCCTTTCCTGGTTCTTCTCTGTTTATGGTTTCTATAGAAATCCCCTGCCCTGTGGTTTTTGTGCTTAAAAGCCCTGCGTTTCCACAGCTCTGGGTTGCAGTGCAGCTCCTGAGCCTGCCTGCATCCCTGGCTGGTCAGTCTCATTAAAGCAGCTAAGTTTTCCTGAGTGTCTGTGTCCGAGTGATCAATTCAGGGAATTTTTCGGACCCCGAACAGCCCACATAAAACAAAAGTTCTTGGGACTGATGATTTTTGTGTGTGGTTCTGGGGATCAAGCCCAAAGCTTAGCATATATTCTACCACTGAGCCACACCTTGAGGCAGCCTTGATCATTCCTAAGAATCTAAAATCTTCCAGAGAGCAACAAGGTTGTGTGAGGGGAACACAGCTCCCTGTACTAGAGGCAGATGCTGATACTATAGCCCAGAGGTCATGCTGTCAGTGTGAAAGCAGCGGGCAATAGCAGGCAGTGCCACTTGGTAAAGCCATAAATCACAGCTGCCTCTGGAGTTCACAGGGAACCCACATTGCAGAGCCACGAGTTTGGACTTCTGGCCTTGACTACTGAGCTCCTTATGCTCAGCACCTCCTAAGCCAGGAGGGATGGCTCCAAAGAGTGCAGTGCTTCACACAGACACAGTTTGAGGGGCATTTCCCATGGCTCCCACGGAAGCATGTCATTCCCGTCTGGCATTGTGGAGGCCACATCAGTGTCCACTCCACCTGAGGGCTACGTGAGGGCACTGACAGCAGCAGGGACCGCAGACACTTACCCCACACTCACTGCAGCTCACCAGCACTCAGTCCCTGGTCTGTTGGCACGTGCAAGTGAGTGGTGGAGCCCATGTGAGGGTCTGAGAAGAGGATGAGGAAAACACTGGGTGGGCAGGAGTGGTTACCCTGACCTCTGCCCTGTGTGGACTACACTGTGAAGGCTTTTGGACAGTGTTCAGCTTCTACAGGGAAGTGAGTTCTAGTAGTCTTGAGGAAAAAGAACAGGCCTGAGCTGGGATGTGGCACAGTGGCAGAATGCTTGTCTAGCATGCATCAGGCCTTGGATCTGATCCCCAGCACTGAAAAACAAGAACAAAACCCCCACTGTACGGGGATCTGCGAGCCCCGATGGAGGGAATGACGGTGCACAGCCACAAAGGGGACGTGGGGCGTGGCTGGGCACTTCACCTGGAAGAGGGGGGGGTCTCCTGATGGCAAAAGCCCCTGAAAAGATGCTAACATCCTTATTCACAAAGAAACAGAATAGTCTCACCTTTGAGAATAGCAAGGACGAAAAGTGCGAGCTGGTGCAGCCACTGCAGAGTGGAGTTTGGCAGATGTGGATGCTTTTCCCTTCATTTTTTTGACTAATAGACATAATTCCTCAGAGCAATTTTAGGTTCACGGGAGAGCTGAGCAGAGCGTACAGGCAGTTCTCACTGCCCTGCCTGCCCACCCCACTTCCCAGGTCAGACCTTTCAAAGGAGCGTGTGTTAGAACCAGTGAACCTTCTCTCCCACCTGCGTCCCAGAAGTTCAGAGCGTATACTGGTTCACTTGGCATGTGCTGCGGTAACAGAACACCTCTGAGCTGACACGTCTCAGTACTTGGGATGGAAAACCAAGCACAAAGCACGGGCCTGTCTGGAGTCTGGCGGGGCTGTATCTCAGTGGGGACGGATGTGTTTTTACATGGTAGAAGCTGTTAGGGCAAGCTAGGGAAGTACTGTAGGAACATCTTTCCATAAGGCCTTAGTCCCTTGCATGAGGGAAGAGCCCTCATGGCTGCTCCCCTCTCACAGGCCCCACCTCTCAGTGCTATCCTTGTTTTGAGCTTTGCAGGGGACATGGTCAAAGCAACCGAAAGGGTCTCACTCTGGAGCCCAGGCTGCTTCCAGATCTCCATCCTCCTGCGTCTGCTGCTGGAGTGCTACTGCGGTTACTGGTGTGTATGTCCATGCCTAGCATGTTCCCTAGGTCTTGACACATCTATCCTGACTGCATTCACTGTTACAGCACTAGAGTTCACTGGTGACCTCCACCTCCAACCCCTTCTCTCCTACTGTTTGGTCTTTTCCAGAACATGAAGTTGTAATAGTACAGTGCAGTGCAGTCTATTCCGAAGAATTTCTCTCAGTAACAGCAATTGTTTCCCCGTGTCTTTTTAAAATTACATTTATTTGTATGTATGTATGCGCGCTTGCACCACGGCATGTGTGTGGAGGTGAGAGGAAAACTTTGTAGAGCTGGATCTTTCAGCACATGGGTCAGCTTGTCAGGCTAGGTGGCAGTCCCCTTAGCACTGTATTCCATGATCTGGATGGGCCTCTGTTTGTTCATTCACTTGAAGGAGATCTTGGCTGTTAACAAATATTTGTAATTACAATTAAAGCTGCTGCAGAGGTGTGTGCAGGCTCGTATGGATAGAGGGAAGTAATAAAGCCAGATGGCCACGTTGTGGTTCTTTTTTGACACAGGGTTTCACTGTGTAATTAGGCTGGCCTTAAATCCAAGATCCTTCTGCCTCCCCTCACAAGTACTAGGTAACAGGTGCATGCCACCATGGGCAGCAGCATTTTTTTTTTTTTCGGTCTTTTTGAGACAGGGTCTCCCTGTAGCCCCAGCTGTCCTGGAACTCACTATGTAGATCAGGCTGGCCTTGAACTCACAGAGATCCGCCTGCCTCTGCCTCCTAAATGCTGGGGTTAAAGGTGTGCGCCACCACGCCAGGCGCATTTTGGGTTTTAAGCCACCGCCAAGCCTCTGCATTCCCACCAGCAGCTATGAGTGCTGCTCCCTGCGTCCATCTCCACTTGGTGTTGGGAAGGTTCTGACTCTAGCCTCTCCATGTGCTGCTCCCTTGTCTGACTCTACAACTCCAAATGACGTACAGTAATGCTGAGCACCTGCCCGTCTTCCTGTCATCCTTGGATCTTGGATGAGGTGGCAATGTTTTTTATAAAGTTAAACCTACTACCATATGATGCAGATGGTACCTCTTAGGTATTGAGGTATTATATTTACTCAAGAGAAATGCAAGCTGATAATCCAGGCTAGGTGTGATGACACACATCTATAATTCTAGCACTGAGGAATCTGAGGAAGGAGGATCATGGGTCCAAGGCTCTCCTCAGCTACATAATGAGACCTGTTCCCAAAAACCAAGGAGAGAGTCTGGGGGATAGCTTGGTTTTAAAGTGTCTGTCACAGGGTCCTGAGCTCAATCTCCAACACCCACACAGAAAAGCCAGGCATGGTGGCATCTGCTTGTAGTTCTAGTGCTGGGGAGGTGGAGACAGGCCCTATGGCTCACCTGACCAGCCAGTTTAGCCTTACCTGAGCCTCAGGCCCCAGGTAGCAACTTTCTCAAAAAACTAGGTGGACAGCTGGGTGTGGAGGTTCACACCTTTAGTCCCAGGAAGAGGCAGGCAGATCTCTGAGACTGAGGCCAGCTTGGTCTACATAGGGAATTCCAGGCCAGCTGGGGCTACAGAGAGACCCTGTCTTAAACTCCCCCCCCCCAAAATAAAAACACAAAACACAAAAACAAACCTTGGAGGATGATGGTACAAGGACACCCAAGAATGGCCTCTGCACACACGTGCACACACACACACACACACACACCTATAGTGACTTTTTTCACAACTACCCCAAATTTTGAGACAACTGAAGCACCTACAGCTGGTGGACAGACTAAAGGTGAAACTTCACTGCTCAGCAATAGAAACACGTGCTGGCTCCCACACGCCCACAGTGACTTTCAGATGCATTATTCCAAATGAAAACGGGCAGACTGGAAGGAAGGGCGGGATGGAGACAAGCCGGGGGGCCAGGGCTGAGAAGCCTGTGCAATGGGCCCTCAAGGTTTCCCATGTGGCTGTGGCAATGGCTATGTGACAATACAAATTTGGTGGAACTCATACTGTTGCACCCCTGGAAGAGGGTCTGAGCCTCACTTCCCCACTGAGCAGCTGAGCCCCACACACTCCCACCTGGCACACGCTCTTTCTCCTTGGGGTCAGACTGGAGACAACAGGCATGACATGACATGCCCTGACATGGCTGGGTGCTGCGGCTAAGCGCACCTGTGACAGTGATGCCATCTCCCCTGCCAAGGGGAGGGCACTCCAAACGCAAGAACTCCCTGGGACCATCTTTCCCCTCCGCAGTCAGTGACAGTGGGTAGACTGCCGGGCTGACCCCAGCTCCGCTGTTCCATGGCTTCTAGTTGCAGCCTCCCGTCCCCAGGAGAGAGAACAGTTAGAACTACTGCAGCAGTTCAGACCGCCATCCCCAGTGTGCTGCCCAGCAATGCTAAGAGTGCCCACTAATCCCCTCCACCAAGACAAGCCATTTTAAGACATCATCACTAGGCCGCAGAACACCCAGTCCAAGCACCTGACTCCTGGCATGAGGACTTGTCTGTAGCTCTTTCCAGAAAAGTCAGAGCCCTGAGATAGTGAAAATTTGTCCAAAGTAAAATAAATGTTGAACCTCAAGCCCATTTCCAAAGAATCTATTCAGACCTGAAAGTTAACATTTACAGTCTCAGATCTGCACGGTCCTCCAAAGCAAAAACCCGAGTGACCAACTCAGCATAACGGTGTGACGGCCGTAAAAATAAGCACGTCACCAGTATGCTTCCTTGACATGCCCATACCGCGTGGGTGAGCATGGGCACAGTGATGAAGGAGGCGAGACATGAAACAGCCCGAGGTCAAGGAGCCAGGCCGGAATGGACGGCAAATGTCACTGCCTTCTGTGGGCTGTTATTTTCCTGAATGTCTGGGCAGGGAGGGCAGTTGACTCTGAGAGCAGCCCAGAGGAGGACTCCACAAACCACACTGACCTCAAGTGCAGTTCATGCTGCAGAAAGCTCAGAGTAGAAGACCGTGAGGAGCCGAGGGAGATAAGTTCATGGGGAATTCAGGTGTTCTGCCAGACTGCAGGGTTCCCACGTTTGACACTCGTGGGAGTCTACAGGCAGAGATGGGAGGAAGCTGAGACTCTGAGGACGTCCTGTGCACTGACTCCTTCAGGTTCAAGGGCCTGAGACAGCACAGTGCCTCCTTGCTCTGCCCAGTCAGGACGTGCACTGTTGGTGCTCCTGATGCTTTGGGGTGTATTGGAATTTTTCTCTTTCCATTAGTGGGGCCTGAGCCGAGGGCCTCGGTCTAGGCTAGCACACCGCTCTACTTTTTGAGGCAGAGTTGCACTAAGTTGACGACGCTGGACTTCACCCACTTTGTGGTTCGGGCACACCATACACTTTGAATCCTGCCTCAGCCTTGAGGAGCTGGGATGTCAGGTGTGCCCACCACCAGGTCTGGCTCCTATTAGAGCTTTTAGTTATGTCTTCACTTCTTAACTCTGTGGAGATATTAAGGAAATAGAAAACTTGCAAGTCCCCCTTCTAATAGAAAAACTTTCTCTAGCAGCAGAACTTGGGCAGGAGCTTCCTTAGGGGCTGCCTTCTAGGTTATGTGGGGAGCAGGGCTCCCAAGCTTTTCATCCTGTTCTGATTTCCTTGGCTGGAGCCATGAGAACCAGGAAAGCACAGGCCATCCCCAAGATGGCTAGTGGGACCAGTGCTGGACTCCCAGGGCTATCAGGGCCACATGACATCATCCCACGCATGTTGGGTCCTACTAGGTCTGTCCTGGGTGGAGTGTGTCATTGACCCTTCAACAGACATGAGTGGTCATTGAAAGCTGTAGCTGCTCCGTCAGGGCCCTAGCTGGTTGGTTCCCCACAAAGGACTATGAAAACCCGCTGACCTGCACACATGCACTGCCTTCCTCCTTGTACTACACTCCAAAAGCAAAAAAGGACCGTCCTGTGCTTACATTCCGATAGGAACTGCAGGGCAGGGCTTTTGGAGGGGCTGGTTCTCCTGAAGTCGAGTAGCAAAATGCTGATGCACATCAGGGTCAGGCCCACTTCTAGCCAGGCCCTCGCAGGAGGATGTGGCGCTGGTGATGGCAGACCTGTGATTCAGCCTCAGAAACACAACAAGGGCAACATGACAGGCCAGCCACTCAAACATGAATTTTTTTTTTTTTTTTTTTTTTTTTTTTTTTTTTGTCTTTTTGAGACAGGGTCTCCCTGTAGCTCCAGCTGGCCTGGAACTCATTATGGAGACCAAGCTGGCCTCAAACTCTGAGATCACCTGCCTCTGCCTCCCAAGTGCTGGGATCAAAGGCAAGTACCACCACACCTGGTAAGAAGTTACTTTTTACATTAAACACTGTAACCATGTTTATCTTCTTGCTTTTAAATCTCACTTATGGTGCCGGACATGGTGGCAAGAAGCCTTTAATCCCAGCACTCGGGAGGCAGAGGCAGGCGGGTCTCTGTGAGTTCAAGGCCAGCCTGGTCTATGTAGTGAGTTCCAGGACAGCTTGGGCTAAAAGGGGACCCTGTCTCAAAAAAAAAAAAAAAAAAAAAAAAAAAATCTCACTAATGGCTTTAAATGTTCCCTCAGACTTGTGGACATGTGACTGAATTCTAATTTCAATTAGGAGCAGAATAAAATGGGTGACTTTTGTTGTTGATTTTAATTTTTTATATTTTAAAAATATTTTTTATTTTATATGTATGAATGTATTGCCTGCAAGTATGTGAGTACACCCGTGTCATGCAATGCCCCCGCGGTCAGAAGAGGGCTTTGGATTCCCCTGGAACTGGCATTAAGGACGGTTCATAGCTGCCATGTAGGTGCTGGGAATCGAACCCAGGTCCTCTGCAAGAGCAGTCCTTGCTCTTAACCACTGAGCCATCTCTCCAGCCCCTCATTTATTTTTAAAATTTTTTAAAATTATGTGTATGGGTGTATTACCTGCATGAGTGTAAGTGCACCCATGTCGTGTCATGCCCATGGAGGTCAGAAGACAGCACTGAATTCCCTGGAACTGAAGTTACAGGTGGTGGTTAGCTGCCATGTGGGTGCTGGGAATTGAACCCCAGTCCTCTGCAAGAGTGGCTGGTGTTCTTAACCACTGAGCATCTCTCCAGCCCTCTTATTTTTTTATTTCATGTGTCTCAGTGTTTTTGTCTGCATGTATATAAGTATACCTGTGCATGCAATGCCCATAGAAACCAGAAGAGAGTGTCAGATCACCTGGAAATGGAGTTAGGGACAACTGTTAGAGGACATGTGGGTGCTGGGAACTGAACCCAGGTCCTCTGCAAGAGCAGCCAGTGTTCTTAAACCACTGAGCCATCTCTCCAGCATGCAGGGATTAAGGTGTGAGCTGCTTCACCCAGGGTGGCCTGGAAATCCTTTGCTCAGCCTCCTTAGGATTATAGGTGTGCACGAGGGTACCTGGCTCTAAGTTCTTTTTTTAGACAGTGTGTTTAATACACCCTAGGCTGGCCTCCACCTCACAGTGTAGCCAAGGATGACTTTGAACTCTTGATCCTCCTGTCTCCAACACCCTCGTGCACAGGTATGCATCACTGTGCCCATCTTCAGAATACTACATTTAGAAAAGCCTAATGCCCTTTTTTCCTATGAGGATGTGCCAGGTAGCAGAACTGCTCTGCACACACCAAGGCCTCATCAGGGCCATGCTCACAAGCAGCTGTGCCTAGAGCTCACCCTTCAACTTGCATCTTCCGTGAAAAAGCTCACGACCAGAGATATGTGACATTTTGTCCAGGTGAGGGAGAGTGGTCGTTCCTCAGAGATTGGCACTGGCAAAGGCTGCAGTGACAAACTCCATCCCTGTCCCGATCAGCTGGCACACAGCTGCCCTTTCCAGCAGCCCTCCTGCCCTCTCCCCTGTGCTTCTGGTTTAGGCAGGAACAGACAGGAAGTGGAGATGGGGGCTGTCCGCATGGTGATGAGGCCTGAAATACCCAGGGCCTTACCTCAGGAGAAGACCTGGTGGTGCAGATCTGCTGGCTCACTGTTTCAAGCACTCAGAATCTCTGCTGAGAGGTCTACAGAGTTTCTGAAATACAGTCATTTTAAAGTTTACTTATTTTATGTGAATGAGTGTACTGCCTGCATGGAGGTCAGTGCACCCATGTCGGGCAATGCCCGCGGAGGTCAGAAGAGGATGTCGGATCCCTTGGAACTGGAGTTAGAACAGCTGTTAGCCGCCATGTGGGTACTGGAAATAAAACCCAGGTCCTCTGCAAGAGTAGTGGGTGCTGTTAACCACCAAACCATCTCACTAGCCCCAATGCAGTCATTTTAAATGTGCCTTAGGCTTGCACTCTTCAACCATCTTACCTTCCTGTCTTCCTAGGGAGTGAGCTGTGCACAGCCATGGTCTGGAAAGGCAAATGACACCCCCACTAGGGGCACACGGGGTGCCTGTTCCACCAGATACTTCGCAATCTCCTCGGAATCTCCTCTCGGAATGAAGAAAAGCCATAAAGCCTCAGATGCACCTTGGAGCCACCAGAGGCTTTATTTAGGGCTCTCGGTGGATGGAGCAGAGATGCCCCAGAAGGTCCCCAGCTGCCACAATACCTCACTTCCAAGTCTCCAAAGCTATAAAATCAAGCTTCTAACCCATGTGGGCTTTCAAAAGTGTTTTAATGACAAAGTCAGTTCAGAAGCCTGGACATACAGCAAAAACACCTCATTCAGAAGTGTCTGATGCAGTCACACATACTGCATGGGAATGCACAGGTATGCATGTGTGTGCACAAGTATGTGTGTGCACAAGTACATGTGTGCACACAGCAGAATGTCTTTGAGGCAAAGCGGTCTACTGTAGTCCTTGGTGTCAACATATCTATAGAAAGTCCATCACCTGACAGGAGTGCAGAGATAAATGACTTTACTGACACCAGGTATGTAGGTCTGCTTTTGACCTCCTACTGTGTGCAACCCAGTGTGACTTCTTACACTGAACATGCATGCTGGGGAAACAAAACACAAGACCGTAGGGACACAGGTGAGGTGAATGAAGACATGGGTGTGGTCCATGGTGACAGGGAAGCTGTGGAGTGCTGTGGCCAGAGGCAGGGCCTCCTGGGAGACTGGGAGCAGCCCTAGAGTTCTCATCCAAGTCACAGTGTTTCTGCCACTCTGGCTTGTCATAGCAACGCCTTGTTTGAACAGTGCACAGTGGTGATGAGTGTGCTGCCTGCTCCTCAGTAGAACATTCAAGTAGTTTCAATTTAAATATTGTTAAAGTAATCTTTACCTTATTCAAGATTGGTAGAAAATACAGAATCTGGCAACTTGTCACTTCATTCACGTGGGTGCTCTGCACACCTCCACTTCTCCACAGTGAAGCGGACTCTGGTCTACAGGTTACTTTCAAGATCCACCTTCTTGTCTTTCTTGGGTCTGGGTTTGTTTGAAACTCTTCCAGACACCCCCGCCTCAGCCTCAGCCTCAGCCTCGTGAGGAGCACACGGGCCGGTAGTTAGATTTTACAACTGTGCTGCAGGCTCAGCTGGCCTTGTGCACTTCTGTCATGAGTGAAAGGACTGTGGAGTTCTTCTGAGGCCTCAGTGGAGCTTCAAGGGGGGGCTGCAACATAGTGAAGTGCTGGGCAATCAGAGGCTAACTCAAGTCCTCCATCAGGGCTGAGGCCATCTCGTGACCGTGGCTGTGAAGCTGGTGTCTGCCATGGTTTAGCTCAGAGTGCCTCTCAATGAGTCCAACCTCACAGGCCTCCAGGCTGGGCTCTGAGGCCTTCAGTAGATGTCTGGGCAGTCTGAGAAATTACGCTCAAAGTAATCCCCTGCATACAACCAGTCAGGAGTCCCCGTGTAGGGGTTATCGCCTGGATAGAACCACCTGTGAACACAAGGGAAGGTCAGCAGATGCCAGGAGCCCTCCACGTTGGCCTCAGCAGCACATGCTGTTGCGAAGTGCAGCCTCAGGCAGTACTGTCCGAGTGACTGACCTACTTCCATGTGACTCTGCTCATCCACACACCCCATGTCACTATTTCCCAACAAACCTCAAGGCTTTAGCCTTCACAAGGCTATCCTCGGAGGCTGGTCCCATCTGGGTAGGGATGAAGACACCCATGAGCTGGAACCTCAGCAGGTTCAGCCTATACTCCCTGCCCCACCACACAGTAGCAGCTAAGGGTATCAGCAGTGCACTAAGAAGCACATTTTGTGACTGCTCAGAGTGAAGTGATGGGACGGTGCTGCAGCTTAGGTACAGCACTTGCCCAGCATGTGCCAGGCCCTGGGTTTCAGCCCCAGGACCACAAAGAAAGAAGTTTAAGTGATTATCATCTTCTGAGTCAAGACTGGACCACAGGGAGACACCAACTCAAAAAACCAACCCCCCCAACCAATCCAGCATATGATAAGGAGTGAACTGCTTAAAAAGTCCAGAGATTTTTCTGGGCATGGTAGCACACATCTTTAATTCCAATACTCTGAAGGCAGAGGCAGGCAGATCTCTGTGAGTTCAAGGCCGGCCTGGTCTACATAGTGAGTTCCAGGACAGCTGGGCTACAGGGAGACCCTGTCTCAAAAAGACCAAAAAAAAATTTTTACGAAAGATGACAGTTTTCATGCACACACGCACACGCCTTACTTGTGCTTAATCGTTACAGTACTTTGGCTACTGAAGAATACCAACCAATGTAAGAAATCTGAGTCAGAGGCAGGACTAAAGCTGCTGGCAGCTGATGTGGGCCTGAGTCACAGCGCACGCTCCACACACCCCGCGCTGCTGTAGAGGTGCCCATTTCAGGGCTGTGGCTTCATGCCCCTGACAGAAGCTTTCCTGATGCCACAGCAGGCTGGCAGGAGGACCTGAGCTTCAGCCTGGCACCACTGTGTATGTGTGTATCACCTCACAAGCTGTAGACATGGGGACAGCACCGAAACTAATTGGTTGACGTAAGTGAAGAGCTGGGTTCAGGTTGTATTTGGTCTTTAAAATGGCCACGTTGGGAAGAGCTTTTGGGGTCAAACATGCTGTGAAGCAGAATGGCCTGAGAGTAAGGTGACCTGTGTGCACAGTGTTCCTGGTAAGTGGCTTTGAGCAAGGCGTTGCAAACTGGGCCTCAGACACACAGGCACAGTGAGGGCAGTGGTCGGGGAACTACTGTTACTGACCCATAATTTTGCTACTCGGCCACACGGACGGTACAGGGCTGAGGGAGTAAGAAGGTGCTGCCCAAGGTGTACGTGAGCCCTCCGCACTGCCCGGGTGTATGTGGTCTTCTCTCTGGCCCAACTCACCTGGTCCGCCACTCTGCTTCCTCTTTGGCACGCTCTTTCCGGGCTTCTCTCTGTTTTTCCTCCAGTCGTTCCTTCTCCTGGCTGGCCAGATCTAGATCCAGGCAAACAAGCACTAGGGTAAGGGTAAGGCTAGTTTGAAGCTTCCAGTTATGTGAGAGATGCCAGACCCTCAACCTGACCCTAGGGGACATATCCTACTTTGATTGGAAACCTGTTGAAGTAAACTTTGGTCCTAGGGGACCAAGCAGAGTCACAGGTGTTGACGCTGAGCTGTTCCTCTCCTGCCGATGTGTGAGAGGCACTTCTCTAAGACAAACAGAGCAGGAGCCCATCACACTGAACTACAGCACTACTCCAAGTGTGGTCTGGTGTGCTGGGCAGTTTGATGGTACCTGAATTCAGCCCCAGGTGTCTGGAACAATGAGTTCACAGAACCCCAAAATATAGGAACCCCAAATCTGTTTGTCGTGGTATGAAGAGTTCACTGAACCTACCTTCCAGGATAAGCTGTGGCTGATGAAAGAGGTCAATCCCAAGGGAGGGGCATTCTGGGTTAGGAAGGCAAGTAGACCTGACCTACGGGCTCCGCTTCCCCCAAGCACCCCTCATGGTGGGGATTCTTCTCTCCTCGTGTTATTGCAGTGTAGCTCAGGATTGTGAGTGACAGGCATCTGGGGCAGAGTTGTGCTGGTACTACACTCCATCAAACCATCACACAGAAGCCTGCACCGAGTGCTCATCTGGAGTGTGAGAGCAGCACAGTCCTGGGTCAGAGTGATCTGCCACAGCAGCAACACTGAAAGAATGGCCCGTGTGGGCTGAGTGAGCTCAGTCTGAACTAGAACTCAGGGTCTTGGCATGCATGCAAGCACTACTTCTCAGCTATGTCCCCAGCCCACAATGAAATTCTGACACCTAAGGGATCCGAGGATAAAGTACTGGGACTTGTGTTTTGTTCCTGTTCTTTTTCGCTCATTTCCTTTATTGCTGTTTTTGTTGTTTTTTGTTTGTCTGTTTGGAGACAGTTTCACTCTAGCCCAGACTGGCCTGAAATTGGCTTACTCTTTTTCAATTTGGTTTTACTGTTTTACAAAGGATTGGTCTGTGGCAGGGTGAAGGTCAAGTCTTTCACTGCCTTTTGCTGCTCTGAAAGTGTTGTCCTAGGAGGGCACCACCCTGTTTGTTGGTTTAGATCAAAGGTCTAGGCACTCTTCTGGGGAAAGCCTAAGCCTACCCACACAAGCCCAGGGCCTAGCAGTTACCCATGTTGCCATTCTCCATGCCACGGATATCAGGGCGCAGGCGGCAGTCAGTAGGTGGCAGGGTCTTCTCCATGCCGGACTCCAGCTCATTGAGACTCACAGTGAAGCTGGTGAAGTTGTACATCTGCGGGGGCCCAGGAACACTGTCACAGACGGCGGAATGACATAGTTTTCCTGGTCTGATCATGGGTCCCCTAAACTCATCTCAAGAAGCCATGGATCACCTGCTCAGTAGAACGGCAACTGTGTCCTGCTCAGCTCAGACCTGGCTTCCGCCCTGCCCGAGACACAGCCTACCTACGGCTCCTGCCTATCCAGCTTGGAGGCTCTGCAGTCTCATCCCTGGCTCTTACCCCATCCTAGGGCATGATATACACTCTGAACCCAAGAAGCCAGGCCCCATTCTCTAGCTAAGACCTTCATTCTGACTTCTGATGTGTCTTCTTGTTCATACAACATGTCTTGGATGCCTGGGAGAAATCTCAAGCTAAGCACACCTGAAGCAGGACATCAACCTGCTGCACACACAGCAACCCTTGGCCTGCCTTCTAATTCTTCTGAGCCCTGACTCCTCTACTCTCCCTACTGGCCTTCCCTTCTCTTGTGAGCCACTGTGTGTGAACATGTGGGACCATGCAGTCAGGGACCATAGGAAATGTAAATTTTTTCTTCTCACCCCTGTCTTTAATGACTTCCAGGACACTTGGGAAACTAACAGCAACAGAGGCTGCCAGAGTTCCCTGTACTCTGAGCCTCACAGAACCCAGGGCCTGTGCGGGTTCCAGCAATTCTGCCCTAGCTCCCCCAGATGGTCCCCAGATCACCCCTGCCCCTCTTCAGAACCCTGCTCTGTTACCACAGCTTCCCCTGCCCTGGGACCTGCTTCCCCAGCATCCTCCAGGGGACACATGGTTCCCAGGAGCATGCTCCTAGCCTCTGCCAGGGCCTTGTTCACTGTCTGTCTCTCTATGGATTTATTTAATTTTACTTTATGTGTATAAGTATTTTGCCTGAGTATATGTAAGTGCACCTGTGCATACAATGCCCATGGAGGCCAGAAAACGGTGCCAGATCCCCTGAAACTGAAGTTATGGACAGTTGTGAGCCACATGTGGGAGCAGGGAACCGAACCTGGGTCCTCTGGAAGAATAGCCAGTGCTCTTAACCACTGAACCATCCTTTCAGCCCCCTGCTGTTTTTCAAGTATGCTTCCAGTACCCCAGGCCCCACCAAACCTTTGGTAGGCAGGGACTCAACCAGAACCACTGAACCAAAGGATGGAGGAACAAGAGTTCATTGTCAAAGAATTTCCCTGAACAACTGTAAGCTTAATTCTAAAAATAACCTAGACAAGTGCTGTCTCCAGTTCACATCCTCCTACAGCACTAACAGGCATGGGAATGTAACAGAGTTATGGGGGTGGGCCACTTCGTGCTCTCTCTCTTTTACATCTATTTTGTGTATGTATGTGGACACACGTGCCATTGCGCATGTGTGGAGGTCAGAGGACAACTTACAGGAGTTGATTCTTTCCTTCCATTATGTGGGTTCCAGGGATCAAACTCAGGTTGTCAGGTTTGGTGGTAAGCAACCTTACCCATGGTGCCATTTCACTGGCTCATCATTAATTTTTTTCATGGTGCTAGGACTGAACCCAGGACCTTGAACGTGCAAGGTGAGCATTCTACCACTAATATATATCCTAACCCCTGGAGACTTCTTTTAATGAGATATGGTGAGAGCAGAGCCCTAAGAGCACAGTCAAGTCCTAGTGTGCCTGGTAGAGAACAGACATAGCTGGGAGAGCATTAACCTGTGGGGATATAGACCCACTGGTAAGTTCTGCATCAGGACATCAATGTGATGTACATGGAGGCCACACACCATCTCCCAGGCCTCTCCCGTGGCAGGCAGAGGTCACTCTTGAGCTGGTTTAGGTGTAGCTCTAGAGAGCAAAGGGATGTGGTGGTGCCTCCTTGTCTACGTGGGGACACCTGGATGGCCACCAGGTAGAAGAACTGTTGGTCTAGCTGGGAAGGTGCAGACAGTTCTGATTTGCACCTAATAGGACTCACCTCAGAGAGGGGTACAGACCTGAGCAGAGTTGGGGGGCCGGCTGTTGATCCTCCAGAGTAGTTTACTGCCAGGGATGACCTGCACAGTCTCCTGAGTCACGGGCACATTGTCTGCCACATCACCAGTCATGTCACTGTTGGGTGTCTCAGGACCATCATTCTGAAACACAGGACACCTCAGTATGGCTAGATCTGTTGTTCTCGGTACTTAAAGACCTGCTCCCAAGCGCCTGTGCAGAGCCAAACCCTTTTCTAACCAAAGAGAAGATCAAACTCTACCATTGGTGAGGCCATCAGTTCTCAGGCTCCTGCCTCCACATGGCTCTGCTCTCTGCAGAGCTAGGCCACGCTGAGCTGCTCTTTCAGAGACACACTTGGCCATATGCCAGACAGACAGGCAGTGAGGCCTGGCCTACTTGTGGACTCGCCACACAACATCTGAAACCAAAGACCTCCTGGTTTCTCCTGCCATCTGCCCTCCATCCAGAAGCAGTTCTCATGGGCAAGCTCATAAGCTGCCACTTGTAGACTGCATCCAAGAGTGCGTCCTGACAGACACAGCTGTTGCATTTGCATTTAAAGTCAGCAACGGGTGCAGCTGTGCAGGGAAAACACCACGCACAAAGGATGGAAGCCCAGCCCTCCACTGCCAGCAGCAAGGCTGCCGGGATCCAGACAGCCAAGGGTGGGCCATCCCACGCACTGCGCTCATTGCTCGATGACCCAAGGAGGCAGCAGAGGTGATGAAAGGGCACCAGACACCACTCAGCAGATTTAACACTCTAAGTGGAATTTTCCTTTTTTAAAAAAATAGAAGCTGCCAGGCGTGGTGGCGCATGCCTTTAATCTCAGCACTTGGGAGGCAGAGGCAGGAGGATCTTCATGAGTTCGAGGCCAGCCTGGTCTACATAGTGAGTTCCAGGACAGCTGGGGCTACAGGGAGACCCTGTCTCAAAAAGACCAAAAAAAAAAAAAGAAGCTAGGCGTGGTAGCACACACCTTTATCCTAGGAATCAAGAGGCAGAGATGGGGATTCTGTGAGTTTGAGGCCAGGCTGGGCCACACAGCTTTTACTTTGTCTCAAGGACATACATCATAAAAGCTGTCCAAAAGTACATGCTCACTTAACAAAACACACCTGGAGGAGGTTGGACATCTTTGGTTTGGAACACTCCAATTTCTTATCTAGAAAATGTGACACCTCTTTTGAACTTTTAGTTTTAAACAAGAATAACTCATCTTAAAAGTCATCAGTATTCCAAAATTCTGGGGGGAAAGTCCCTGCCAATACTTCCTGACTGCTGAATATATTACTGAGAATTCAGAGCAGAAATTAATGCACTTGGCTTTTTGAATAGGTCTCAGCTGACTCAGGCAAAACAAGAGAGATTTGTTACAAAGCTAGGTCTGCTGAGCTACAGGGGAGTTGAACACTAGCCTGGGCAACTTAAGACCCTGTATCAAAATAAGAAGCGGCCAGGCGAGGTGGTGCACATCTTTAGTCCCAGTGCTGGGGAGGGGTGGGGGATTTAGTCCCAACCCTTGAGAGTCAGGTGTGGTGGAGCACACCTTTAGTCCAGCACTCAGGAGATAGAAGCAGGTAGATCTCTGTGAGATGGAGGCTAGCCAGGTCTACATAATTCCAGGCCATCTGGGGCAACAGGGAGACCTGGTCTCAAAAAACAAAAACCAGAAGGCTGGAGATAGAGGATGCCTGCTATACCAGATCCTAGGATTAGTCACAAGTGTGTACAGAATAACAAAACCCTAGATCTTTCCAAAAAAGAAATGAGTTTTGTGGAAAAAGAAAAGGACTTACATTCTCTTGGATGCCTCCTGCTTATAAGAGCAGCCACAGCATCAAACAGTCCACACACCTCTGCACCCACGCTACAACCCAGACAGAAGACTGCTTTACCTGGACAGACAGAATCATGCACTGTATCTCCTGGCTGAGACCACAAAAGCATGGTGCTCTGGATCAGGTCACAAGGCCCTTGCCCACCTCAGGCTCCACCCTGCCCAGGGTCTGCTACAACCGGCACTCACCAATTTGACCTTCCTCGGGTGGTCACCTCTCCTCTCATGCTTCTTAAAGGACTCATATGAAGCAGGATCTATGCCCCACAAGCATTCCGTCCACTTGCCGTAGATTATGAAGAGCTTCTTCCTACTGCAGTAAAGGGTGTTTAAAACCCAGTTAAGAACAACCATGGGCCACTCATCTATACACACAACATCTTGGCGTTGACCTGGGCACACTCCTCTTCTGTCAAGTCTGCATTCTGGGATATCACTAAATGTTGATAAAAAGAAAAAGTCTGGGGATTGGAGAGCTGGCTCAGCAGTTATGAGCACTGGCTGCTTTTGCAGAAGACCCAGGTTCAGTTCCCAGCACCCACATGGTAGCTAACGACCTTCTGTACCTCCGTTCCAAGGGATGATCTGACACCCTCTTCCACAGGCACTTCATGACACAGGTGCACTTACATACCTGCAAGCAAAACACTCAGGCACATAAAATAAAAATATAAAAAGATGGGCCTGGAGAGATGGCTCAGTGGTTAAGAACACTGGCTGTTCTTATAGAAGACCCAGGGTTGAATCCCAGCACCCATATGGCAGCTACCAACTGTCCATAACTC
Organism: Nannospalax galili; assembly: GCF_000622305.1. Taxonomy (NCBI): domain Eukaryota; kingdom Metazoa; phylum Chordata; class Mammalia; order Rodentia; family Spalacidae; genus Nannospalax; species Nannospalax galili. Next base: position 1,610,343 of record NW_008346900.1, on the reverse strand, counting down.
CAGTTCCAGGGGATCCGACAGCCTCTTCTATCCTCCGTGGGCATTGCACGACATGGGTGCACTTACCTACGTGCAGGCAATACACTCATACACATAAAATAAAAATAATAAATAAAATATTTTTTAAAAAGTTAAGGGGCTGGAGCGATGGCTCAGCAGTTAAGAACACTGACTGTTCTTGCAGAAGACCCGGGTTCAAATCCCAGTACCCACATGGCAGCTAACAGCTGTCTGTAACTCCAGTTCTAGGGGATCTGACAACAGCCTCTCTGTCTTCCAAGGGCATTGAACGACATGGGTGCACTTACCTGCATGCAGGCAATATACACATACACAAAAAATAAAATAAATATATTTTTTTAAAAAGTTAAAAAAAAAATAAAAAGAGGGCCAAGTATGGTGGCACACTCCTTTAATCCCTGCACTTAGGTAGCAGAGGCAGACGGATCTCTGTGAGTTAGTTCAAGGCCAGCCTGGTCTACATAGTGAGTTCTAGGCCAGCTAGGGCTACAGGGAGACCCTGTCTCAGAAAGACCAAAAAATAAATTATTTTTATGTGTATGTGTGTGTTGCCTGCATGTATGTAAGTGCACTTGTGTGTGCAATACCCTTGGAAATCAGAAGAGGGTGTCGGATCCCCTGGAACTGGAGTTATGAACAGCTGTTAGCTGCCATGTAGGTGCTGACACTCAAACCTGAGTCTTCTACAAGAACAGCCAGTACTTTTAACCTCTGAGCCATCTCTCCAGCCCCATTATTTTTAAATCTACTGGATCTTCTTGTATCTCGAGCCTTTCAGACCTAGTCTCTCAAATCCATCTGCAACGTCCCAGGGTCGGCTGACACCCTCTGTGTTCTCCTCAGTCACCCACTTGTCCTTTTCATCTAATCACAGCTCTGGAGAACAGCACAGCACAGCCACACACCACCTCACACCAAAAAGAGCAGAGCCCCTTAGTGCAGGACTCTGTCCTAGTCCCTCTGTCCCTCTGAAGAGCACACGGTGGCCTCACGCTCCCGAGACATGCTGCCCTGACAGGCTGGTACCACCAGGAGGAAACGTGCGTCCGAGCACTTGTTTGCAGAGCTGGGAATGCAGCCCAGCCACATAAGCCAGGTGGCATAAGAGGGCAACTCTTCAAGAAAAAAGCACTCTTGGGCTCAGGAGACGGCTCAGTGAGCACAGTGCCTGCTGCACAAGCATGAGACCCCAGTAGGACGTAAAAGCTGGGCACCCCGGCTGACAGTCCAGTCAAATCAGTGAAAGACCCAGTCACAAAAATTAAAAATACGATGGAGAATGATAGAGGGCACTCAATGTTGACCTCTACTTCCACATGTATGCTCATAAACACGTGAGTGCACACGCGCATACGCACACGCGCACACACACATGCATTCAACACATATATACATAAGAAGAAAGAAAAAGCATGTTTATATTCAGGATGCAAAACCCACAAGCCAAACAAGGATCTCCCAGAGACTCAGGCTTGGACTGTGGGTGGGCCAGGCTCTGAGTGACCCTGTGAGGGGGGCGCCTTGGTGCCCCTGGTCATCGTTGACGATGGATGGGCCTGTATGCCCTTTACAGTCCAGACATAGAGTCTAAGGTCTCAGCAGTTTACAGGGTGTTTGAACAGATGAGTTTCTGGTTCCCAAGAGAAGGTACAAAGAGTAAAGGAACTATGCTCAAGCTGGAAACTGGGTGTCGGCAGCTAGGACGACCCTTGGCATTATATGAAAAAGAAAAGAGAAAGGAAAACTTTGAGATCTAGAATACAACTTACCCAAAGGGAGAAAAACCTGGGAAATGTGTCAGAACCCCACTGACCACTTCCCTGCTCGCTCACAAACCCGGTCCTTGGATGCTGGATATCTTGCACATCTGCTGCTTGTGCAGCAGGCACTGTGCTTGCACACTGGAACAAGGCCCTGAACAACAGTGCCCTGTACGCAGCGTGCTTTGCTGAGGGGGCAGTGGGTACAGCAGGGAGGAGGATCGTGGCGACGTGTTAAGAGTCACAGTTCTGCTTGTAAATTTGCAGCACTAGAGCCAGGCAAGGTGAGGCATTTGGGAGGCAGGTGCAGGAGGATGGTGAGTTTGATGTCATCCTGGGCAGCATAGCAAGATCATCTCAAAAACAAAACAAAGAAAATGGACAAAAAAGGTACACCCATTATCTCTGGGTGAAAGGTCTAATTTCTCAGGCCAACTTATCTTTTCCCTCCAGAGGCGACAGGCTCCACTCTCCTGTCATCAGAGGTTACATTCAAAATTTGTCATTTACTTCCTTTTTTTGTTTTTTTTGAGACAGGGTCTCCCTGTAGCCCCGGCTGACCTGGAACTTGCTATGTAGAGCAGGCTGGCCTTGAACTCACAGAGATTCAACTGCCTCTGCCTCCCGAGTGCTGGGACTAAAGGTGTGTGTGTGCCACCACGCCTGGCCATTTACTTCCTTTTTTTTTTTTTCGTCTTTTTGAGACAGGGTCTTCCCATAGCCCCAGCTGTCCTGGAGCTCACTATGTAGACCAGGCTGGCCTTGGACTCACAGAGATCTGCCTGCCTCTGCCTCCCAAGTGCTGGGACTACAAGCGTGCGCCACCACGCCCGGCAACTTCCTTTTTTAAATGAAGAACTGGCACTGCTTCCAGCATGAACAGACATCACTGTATAATGCCAGCGAGGTGCAGCACTAGCCACTGTAACCCACGTGCGCAGGGTATCAGCTGGGCAGACCTACTTCTTGTCTTGAATGTGCCCTTCCACTCTGTGAAGCTCCTTCCCAAATAGTCCACATGGTTTGAAGTGAAGGACACACTTATCTCCAGTTCTGTGGGAAAAACAAACTGGGTGTCAGCCATGAAGTGAGCTGACCAGAGGACCAACCAGGTGCAGGGAGAAGAAGACTAGGTCACCCAGGAGAGGCAGCAAGTGATGGCCAGCATCACAGGGACTTTTGCTAAGGGAAAGAAATGCTCTAAAACTGACTTGGGGTGACAGTTTGTACAACTGGGGTAATTTATGAAAATATCACATAAGAAACCATTTATAAAATGGGTAAATTTTATGGTTTATAAATTATGCCTCACTAAGGTGCTAATAAGCAAAGCCAATGAGCCATGGGCGCCTAACTACAAGCCTGAGCCCTTGGAAACTACTTGAGCTTGGTAACTACATTTTCACCTAGCACTGACATCACAAGTGCTTTACACTTTCAAATACATTAACAATTGTTACTAAAACCAACTAATCAACATAGGGAACTCCTCCTCATGAGTTCAACACTAGCCAGAACTAAATCCAACCAGCCACCATGCCTGGGGGCCCCAGTACAGTGGTGTGGACAGCAATAGCTCCTCCAGGTCTGTCAGCCCATCATAGCTTGTCCTGTCATGCACAGCCTGGCCTGTCACCTGTGGTTTAGGATCTCCACTGTCCCATATTGCTCAATCCACAGCTGCCCAAGGATGACATTGTGCACACAGCAGGTGGGGTTGGTCCAGGTGTAGGCTTCGTTATGTCTGTGAAGAAACCAAAAACAAGCAAGTCAGGGCAGTGATGCTCAGACCCTGTGTGACCCACACCACCATGACCAGACAAAACCAGACCATGACTGCCGGGAAGCAAAACAATGCTTTGAAGTCCTTCCAGTGCAGGCCATTTAGTTCACGTGAGTCTGAAATGGATTTCTTCTTTCCTTTGTAGCATCAACAAAGCTTTCTACTTAAATGTCAAGGCAAGCTAATAAGCAATAAAAGACTGAAACAAAGAGACAGCTCTCCTATGAAACTGACAAAGCAAAGGCCTGAGAGCAGGCAGTCCTGGGCCCCTGGCTATGTGCAGAGCACAGGAGAAGGCTGCAGCTGTCAACACCCCACACTCTATACCTTCTTTCACTCTTCATCCTCTGAAATGGCCCTACCCCAAGAAAAACACCCCAAGGTGAGATGCAGTGGGTCCCAGACTTGTGCCTGGGGAGGCTACATCAAAGAGCCAATGGTAAGAGGACAAGGATCCTGGCATAGGGATGGTTCAGGGCATTTATCTGGCTCTCTTGAATGACTAGGGTAGAACCCAAACACATTTCTCAAAAACGTCTGCAGCTTTCCAATTCTGCACACCTCAACCCTCAAAGCAAAGACCACCAGGAGACAGATCCAGTAGCTGAGCATCCATCACAGGGGCTGCCCTCATGAGCCCTGCGTCTCTGTTCCTGGGTGGCAGTGGAAGACAGACTCTCAGGTCCTTAAAACTGGTAAGTGACCAGGTATGGCAAGTCCACAGCAGATCCTAACACAGTGGGGCTAACACAGTAATGATGGGCTGCTTGTTTGCAGTTGTTATACAGCAAGCGCTCATGGCTACAGTGTGGCCCATAAGTATGCAGAGAGAATATGGGCCTCATCTGCCTTAGCAGGCAGAGGAACTCTCCTGACCAGAAGCTTCACTAAGGGACTGCCACTGACAGAAAGCCTGCCCCATGGAAGGCCAGGATCTCCCCAAGAAGGCTGATGAGGCATGGAGGCGATGACTCCCTCCCAGTCAGAGCAGGGCTCTGACCCTTGCTGACTCTTGCAACTCACTTGAGAAGCTCCAGCGTAATGGTCCCCCGGGGCTCTGCTTCCACGCTCTTGCCCCAGAACTTCAGCTTTGGATAGATGGAGCCGTGGAACATGAAGTCCTGGTTGAGACCTTCTGAGTAAAACGCACTAATGGGAGGGTGGTGACTGACCTGTTCAGATACAAATCTGAACCCTAAGTCTTCCCTAGGAAAGGGGAAGAAAAAAGCTTCGTTAGTAACAGCTGTTTGAAACAAAGGGCCACCGGCTCCCCCACCAGCCCCATCGGCCAGTTGACGTGCTCCACCCTTCCCTCCCAGCTGACAGAGGTTCTGGGTCCAGGTTCCCTGGCTGGGTTGGCAGCAGAAATCTCCAACACCAACCTCCAGAGGGCATATCTGGCCTAACCATGAGCGGACAGCCACACCCCCAGAGCACACCTGCCATGCCCACTAAGCAAGCACCTGGTTTGTTGCTCATCAAAAGACACCTGAGCATCACAGCTGCAGCCAGACACACCCGAGATGCAGGCCAACCCCAATCCCAGGCTCATTTCGATCCCCAGGAACTTCTGATGGCAGTAACCTAAAGGCTCTTGACCAAGGGCCTGTGAAGGGGTGTTCCTGTCCAACCTTTGAAGAAGCTCCTGAAACTTCCACGATGGAATGCCTTAGACCCCAAAATATTCCTGGCCAGGAAATGGATTTTTAGCAGACTCTCTTATTCGATAAAATGTCAGTTTTTAATTGTTCCGGAACTATGAGTACACCTACAGCTGTAGTCATTAAGAATTACAAAAGCTAAACCACATAATTACTAACTTAGCTGGAATCAGAATTCCCAATCATTACAGAGGAAGGAAAGTTGAAAATTTAGATTTAAAAGGTTGCCTGCCAAGGTATGCAATCTACAAAATGAGTACTTGTCTAAGAAAAGCAGGCATATTTTTAGCTGTTCAAGGGGCTCTGAAGGGATGAAAGACTGTACACAGCCTGGTCTGTGCAATGCTGAGAAGCAGGATTACTCCCTGTCAGGGAAGCTGGGCATGGAGACACCAGTAGGGAGGCCTGGAGAGGAACACTGACAAGCCAGGCATAAGGGAGCACTCCTGGCAGTGCAAACTTCAGTCCAACCTCTGAATTAAATCCCAAGTAAGGCCACAGCTCCGGCCTCACACCAGGCAGCTGAGCCCATCCCTATTCTTTCATCCATACGGCTGCTGCTGTTTTTTTAAGTACAAATTTTTAAAATTTTTTATGTGTATGGTGTTTTGCCTACATGTCTATAAGCATACCACATGTGTGAAATGCCTACAGAGGTCAGAAGGGGGCATCAGGGCCCCTGGAATTACAGTTACATATGGTCGGTAGCTGCCATGTGGGTGCTGGGAACCAAGCCTAGGTCCTCTACAAGAGCAGCCAGTGCTCTTGACCACTGAGCCATTTCTCGAGCTTCCCATTTTCATTTTTCGAGACAGAGTCTTGCCATAGCCCAAGCTGGTCTGGAACTTGCAATCTTCCTGCCCAAATCTCCTGACTGCCAGGATTATAGGTGTGAGACATTATGCCTTTTTTGTTTTTTGGGTTTTTTGTTTTTTTTTTTTTTTTTGGATAGGGTCTCCCCTGAGCCTCAACTGGCCTGGACCTCCATATGTAGACCACGCTGAAACTCACTCGCCTCT
>NW_008346900.1:1589259-1604047 GCF_000622305.1 Nannospalax galili | reverse complement strand
TTTGGTTTTTTTTTTTTTTTTTTTTTTTTGAGATAGGGTCTCCCTGTAGCCTCAACTGGCCTGGACCTCACTATGTAGACCAGGCTGAAATCCACTGGCCTCTTCCTGGGATTAAAGGTGTGTGCCACCATATCCAACTCATGTGGCCTTTTTATCATGCAGAAAGTTTCCCATTCTGTCTTACCTTTTTCAAGATATTTTAATAATTTCCTGACAGCTAGACAAGGTTTACACCTCAAACACTGGCACTCCAGATGTGACTGGGGCTCACAGGTGACCAGTGATGGGTAACTGCTGCTCAGAAGTATCCAGAAAAGGGAGGACCCACTTCATGGATTCAGATGAAGCCATGCCCCTAAGAGTAACACTTGGGGTCAGTCTCCCCATCATCTGGGCCTCAGTGTGCTGTTCAAGTGTAGGAGCTAGACTGTCCATGTGGTCTGTCCTGATGGGACACAGCAAACTCTCTCCTGATCAGCCTGACTTTCTCAGAGACGGTAGAAATTAGACAGAAGGTGCTTGGCCTCTGCCAGCCACTGTCATGTCACCATAGTGCTCTAGATAACTCCTCACTAGCAGTGTGTAGGGTAGACCTCTGCAATAAGGCAAGAGCAGAGAATTTGAAACTAGCAGTTTTTTACCTTCCCAAACTGTGGTGTGGTTTCTTGGCAGGTGCCCAGGACCTATACTGACAGAAGTGACCATTTCTCCAGATGGACGAGCACCAGAGCTGATTCACAGGCCATCAGGACAACAGGCTCAGGTACAGATAGTGAAACCATTCACACACTGAAGGTGACCTCACTTGAGGTAGGCCAGCACCAGGTCCCACAACTACTAACCACAGAAAAGCTTATCAATCCATCGCATATGCAACAAAAGGCCCAGGAACCACCACCAGTTCCAGGGAACTGAACTTCTCTTAACCCAAGAGCCGTCAATTGCTTGGCATACCTTTTTTTTATGACAGAAAGAAAAACATGCTGCCAATTAAACTGTGACGTAGAAACAGGGCAACAGGGCAAGTAGGTCTTAGAAGCAATGAAAAACTGCAATTCGGAAAAACTATAACATCGGGGAAATGATGATGGCACAGTGCTGAGTGTCACCAATCACAGTCACACAAGGAAATCTACTAAGATGTCAACAGCAACTGTCTTTGGTGGGATTACATCAGACTGTTTTCTACTCTTTCCAGAGTTTCCCATATTCCATAAAGAATGTTTTCATGATTAAAAAGTCAACAGATTCCATATTAATAAAATATCCCAGAAGATTATCAGTTGACTCAGACTCCAAGGCAGTGGTGAGGCATCTTGGCAGAACTCTCCTTGAGAAAAGGTATCAGCAGGATACAGGAGCCTGCCCCGCCTGCAACCCTACATCCTGTGGCAGATGAGTACAATGCTAGCCAGTGAGAATCCCTCATCTGAGGCACCCCCCAGTAACCTTCCCTACTACCAGAGCAGCTCTACTTGCTAAGCTACACTGTGGTGTGGTCAGGAGGAAGCAGTCTGTGCATTCCCAAGGCACAAGGCACTACACGGGTAGCTACCTATGTAGCATGAAATGAAAGGGCCCATGTGGCAGACTAAGAATGATCCTCAATGGCACAAATGGGCCCACTAGGAACTATACACATTCAGTTACTTGTCAACAGTTCCTGGAGGCTCAGTCAGGCTAAGGCAAACTGCGCCAGTGGTCTGTGACATGTGGTCAGGATGCTTCACCGCAGTAGCATCTCCAGGACAGTTTTTGATTAACTGCAGCAGAACAAGTGTTGGCAAAGCAGGTAGTGAGAACCCCTCAATCCAGTCCTTCAGGGGCTTGCCACCAGCCATGTGAACTAGCACCTGGGGTCCAGGCTCAGGGGCCTGCTGGGTCCAAAGACAAGGATGGAGGGGTGTACACTACCCATATGCACGGGCATTTTGCCACTGCCTGTCCTGCCCACCCTACCCTGGGAGCTCCAAGAAGAGCCAGAAGGAACTACATGGAAGGAGATTCAGCAGACACTCACAGACCAGGCGTGGTCCGGCTAAGTACTCTGGCCTAGCCAACCATTCCGGGGACCCTGCAGCACAGGCATGGCGTACAGAGACCTCTGTAGCTCCTCTTCTCTTTGGGTTCTCTGCCTCTCATCAAAGTGCTATGGGAAATGGCCTCATCCTGCTTATCAGTACTGGCTCCATTTTTGTTGAAAGCTAGCAATTCCCCATGTCTCTGCCATGTAGTGCACATGTACCACTGTCAACTGATATGACTCCTTCCTTTTTAAAAAGATACTTATTTTTGTGCATGAGTGTATTGCCCGCATGTAAGTGCACCCATGTCGTGCAATGTCTGTGGAGGTTGGATCCCCTGGAACTGCAGTTACTGGACGGTTGTTAGCCACCATGTGGGTTCTGGGAATGGAACCGGGTCCTCAGCAAGAGCAGTCAGTGCTCTTAACCGCTGATCCATCTCTCCAGCTCCCAACTCCTTCCTTAAGCCCACTGTGCTAAGTATCTATACTCAGCTCTCTTGTGCCACCATGGTTCTGGTTCCTCATTAGCACCACATTCCGTGTATGTGAACACATTCTTGCCTATAGCATTCAAATACTTCAGTAGTTCCTGACTCCAAGCATCTGTCATGAGCTGAGAAGCCAGCACTAAGGAGAGAATCAAGCTTTTCTGTCACCCCAGCACCTGTGCAAGACATTCATGATGGGCTCTCCTTACCTGATCAACTCATATGTCTCCCCCAAGAGCGGGTTGAAGGGTTTGCCAGTTCTCTCCCACTGGGAAGCCACAGCCGAGACTGCAAAGGCAGCTACAGACTGCAAACAATCCAAAGATGGGTCAGGACAACTTCAGCCAGGACAGCCAGTGAACAAGCTCCCCACAGGGGATCCGCCTGCTCTGCTGACTTCCCAGTTTCTGCTCATAGTATTTTAAGATTATAGGATTTCTGGAGGAAAATGCTGTTTGTTACCCACCACTTCCTCAAAGTCACAGCATGTTCTACAGTCTAGCCAGGCACCCTGCAGATACTGCAGCACGTGTCCCACAAAGTGTGCATGCACAGGCACTTCTGCCCACACACTCACATGTGCTCACCCAAACACACACATGCCTGCTTCCAAACACATACAGGCACATGTAGACACCCCCACCCCACCCCCACAGGCACTTGTACACACACAGGGCAGTGGCACTGAAAAGACTGAAGAAAAGAAAAGCCAACTCCATGAAGCTGAGACTCCTAGGGAGAGGTGGCAGCAGGGAGCCTCTTAGCTGGCCAGATACCTGTGGAGAACACACTTCTCACAGATGGTCCACCAGCAGGACACCTGGGTCTCTACAACTATGAGGTCAGTCCATCAAACAATTAGGGGCATTGAGTCCGGCCATGCTTAGTCACACACAGTGCCCACCTGCATCCTCTCCAGGGGCTGGGGCTGGCTGGAGGCTTTGTGAATGAGGTACACATGTTCCATGTACTCTGTGATCCGCTGCAGGAAGCTCAGTGGCTCGTTGAAGGCTATTGGCATCGTGATCTTGGACAGCTCCTAGAAGGGCCCAGAAAGACATCTGTCAGCTTCCTGAGGTTTCTGGGCATACTTCCCACCCCACTCTGAGTGATCTGAGAATCACTTCCCAGAGCCTCAGACTCCCATCAGACAAAGTCTTAGGAACCCTCTGTGAGCAAGCCGTCTGCTGGGAGCCTCAGCTTCTACCTCACTCCACACAGAATGTCCTTCTAAGTGGCAATCCTGAGACTTTTCCATCTCCCAGGCCTGGGATCCTCCCAATCTGCATCCCATGCAGTGATTGCAGAGGAGCACCCAGAGAGCCACTACACTGCCCTCCCTCTCCCAGATGAGCAGAGTTAGCCCCAAGCTTCCCATCACTAGAACTCCCCCTTAGGGGCTGGAGAGATGGCACAGTGGTTAAGAGCACTGGCTGTTCTTGCAGAGGACCCAGTTTGGTTCCCAGCACCCACATGGTAGCCAACAACCCCCGTAACTCCAATCACAGGGGAATATGACGCCCTCTTCTGGTCTCCATGGGTACTGCACACACATGGTGCACTTACATAGATTCAGGTAAAACACTCATACACATAAAATACAAATAAATTAAAATTTTTTAGAACCTCACCCCTAGCTTCCATGGCCTTCCAGGATAACACAGAAACACCCTGGCTATCAAGCAAGCCTCTCTACAATGTGACCTTGCTTAAAGGCCTTCTCCCAAGCACCAAAGGCCAGAAGCAAGGTTATAGCTCCTGACTCCACAGTGTTCATGTTCAGGGCACAAAGGTCCCCAAGGGGCCATTCCAGAGCCAGGCTTCTAGAAAGAAGATTTCAGTAGAGAAGGCAGAGGGGTGCGAGAAAAAAGAGGAGCTGCACACAGAAGGAAAAGACCCCAGGAGACAACCAGGGCTGCAGGAGGCTGAGCAAAGACCAGGGGCAGAGGAAGCTCCAGGAACAAGAACAGGCCTCAGATCTTATGCTGACTTGCAGGGTTCTGCACCTGTCCTGAGGGTTAGGATGATCAGTCTGCTCAGAGAACCCTGGGGAGGCAGTACACACAGTATATAACCATCCAGACAGGCCCTCCTGGCCAGGTCCTGAGAGACGGCATCCTGGGAAACGACAGGCCCTGCTTCCAGGCTGATCTAGGGAGATCCTACTGACAGCCTGAGATTAAAAAAACCCTGAGCCAGAGTTGGTGAGGCTCCTCACTCAGGCTACATGCCAAGGTGAGGGTGTTTGGGTGTCTGGGAACATGGGGATTCTGGACTCAGAACTGCTGAGACTGAACTTAGAATTCAGGTGTTTCTGGCACGTGTGACTAAGACCACACCAGGAAGTTGCCTGTGGAAGAACAGCAAGAAAAACAAGAAGTTTGTGACTGTGTCCGTCATTTCAGGAATAAGCTGCACAGTGACTTAAGGGGAAAGACTGAGACAGAGACTCAAGAAGTAGGAAGGTAAGAAAAGACATCTCCACGTATCCAGACAAGGCTTAACATCCCTTCTGGGCACCGCATGCCTGAAAATGCAGGTAAGCTGCTATCACAGCCCATAGCCCAGGAGGCCAGAGGTCAGCAGTGGGCAGAAAGAAACAGATGACCCGCAGCAGGGGAGAGGCTGGCCAGGCTCACAAGCACATGCCATGCACAGCACTCACCACTCCAAACCCTCAGCCTTGGGTTCTTCAGGCCAGGTTCCACCCCTGCTGTGGGGAGCACAGAAACATAGCCCTGCAGAGTAAACTTACCTACAACCAGCAAAGTGCCAGCATATTTCTCCTTTGGTCCAGCCATCCCATGCCTGGGCACCCATCCCTGAACCTCAGCAGACAAGCATGCAAAACTAGTCACTGCACTCTGCTTTGGTCAACTGAAAGCCAGAGCTGACCTAAATGTCCAAAACAGGTGCCATCCCATTCAACTACAAGGCAACGAGTGGAGTGGGGGACACGAGGCAGGTGCAGTGATCACTAGAGAATGACAGCTAAGGGAGAGCAGGGACAGAGAAAAGCCTATAGACTCAAGGCCTAGGAGAAGAGCTACACGAAGTCAGGGTGTGGGCACGGAGGCAGACACCATGGATAGGTGACAGTTACTTGAGGAGGGATTAGCACAGGAAACTGAGCTTCCTGGAACATACTATCATGCTCTGGATGTGGTTGGAGTGTTTCCCAAGGCTTCATGCATTAATTCTCACTGTGAAGAATTAAGAGGGCAGTACTTAATCCAGCTACGGTGCTTAGTGTGGGTTCCTTGGGAAGACATTAGGATTATGTAAAGTCAATGGTGATGCCTCCATGGTTGAATCTAGCAGCCAAATAACAGGGCAACAGGGGTTGGGGATTTAGCTCAGTGGTAGAGCGCTTGCCTAGCAAGTAAGTACAAGGCCCTGCGTTCGGTCCTCAGCTGGAGGGGCAAGGGAATAGAGCAAGAGGGCTGGAGGGATAGCTCAGGTGAAGTAAGAGAGCTGACTCCTACAAGCTGTTGTCACACACACACACACACACACACACGCATACACGCACGCACGCACACACGCACACACACACACACCCGCAATAAAAATAAAATAAAATAAATAGGGCAAAGGTTGGGGAAACAGCTCAGTGGAAGAATGCTCATGGGGCCCTGGGTTCAATTCCCAGTAGCGTAAACAAAAAAACAGGAAGAGACTAGCAGCACACAGTCATGCAGGCCCTCAGTCTTGGGCTTTCAGAGACGTGAGCCAAAGTAAGCCTCTTTATAGCTTGCTCAGTCTGTGGTACTGTGTCCTCAGCAACAGAAAAGGGACTAATATGTATTTGATGAACTGGACTTTGGATCTGTGTTTTGAAACAAAACTGAACTTATAAAAGCAATCTGCAAACATCAAAAATGAAACTACTAGCCGGGCGTGGTGGCGCACGCCTTTAATCCCAGCACTTGGGAGGCAGAGGCAGGCGATCTCTGTGAGTTCAAGGCCAGCCTGGTCTACAAGGCCCTGCGTTCGGTCCTCAGCTGGAGGGGCAAGGGAATAGGGCAAGAGGGCTGGAGGGATAGCTCAGGTGAAGTAAGAGAGCTGACTCCTACAAGCTGTTGTCACACACACACACACACACACACACGCATACACGCACGCACGCACACACGCACACACACACACACCCGCAATAAAAATAAAATAAAATAAATAGGGCAAAGGTTGGGGAAACAGCTCAGTGGAAGAATGCTCATGGGGCCCTGGGTTCAATTCCCAGTAGCTGGGGCTACAGGGAAACCCTGTCTCAAAAAGACCAAAAAAGAAACTACTGAGCCTCTATAATCCCCCTGTGTACAATCACCCATCAAAGAATAGGAAAACTTTGCAGTAACTTTGTGATGGGGAGAACAATCAAGCAACTAGGGTGCCCAGTGAAAGACTCACACAGCCCTGAACAAAGGCAGAGATGAGAGCCCTGGCTTCTGTGTGTTCCTCTAATTGTGCTCCCCCCACCTCCCCAATGCTGGCTCCTATATCAATCTGTAACCTTCTATCAGTTTGAAGTTATTTTATAATAAAAACTTGAGCTGGGCGTGGTGGCACATGCCTTTAATCCCAGCATTTAGGAGGAAAAGGCAGGTGGATCTCTGTGAATTTGAGGCTAACCTGGTCTACATAGGGAGTTCTAGTCCAGCTGGGGAGAGACCCTGTCTCAACAAATAAAATAAATAAAACTAGGGGCTGGAGAAATGGCTCAGTGGTTAAGAGCACTGGCTGCTCTTGCAGAGGACTCAGCTTCAATTCCCAGCACCCACATGGTGGCTATGAACCATCCTTAACTCCAGTTCCAGGGGAATCCGAAGCCCTCTTCTGACCTCCGTGGCATTGCACGACACAGCTGCACTCACGTACATGCAGGCAATACACTCAAACACATAAAATAAAAATAATACATAAAATATTTTTAAAAATAATAAAAATAGCCAGGTGTGGTGGCGCACACCTTTAATCCCAGCACTCCGGAGGCAGAGGCAGGTGGATCTCTGTGAGTTCGAGGCCAGCCTGGTCTACATGGTGAGTTCCAGGACAGCTGAGGCTACAGGGAGACCCTGTCTCAAAAAAGACCAAAATAATAATAATAATAATAAAGTAAATAATAAAAAGTTTCCTCTGGGAAGAAAGGAAATAGACAAGGAGATGGCATTAGCAGGACGCAGATGGCCACACCTGAGAAGTGGCAAGGTGGACTTCTCGACTCTTTGCTCTTGCTGCCAGGTGCTCATCCATGGATGAATGTGCCAGAGACCATACAGGAACACTGGGTTCTAACAGTCAGAGAACATCACAGAAGAGAGGCTATGGCTAGGAGACACTCTAATTTCCTGTCACAAAATCCGAACACTCGATAAAGGCTGTCGACAGTCTAGGATGTCGCTAGGGCCCAATGGCCTCATGCAGAGGTGCACAGCCCGTGGCCGGGGAGCCTACTCAGCACTGGGAGGAAGAGCCTATGGGATGTTTCCTGGCACCTGCTTAACTGCAGAACTGTCATGCTGTCCAGGGTAATGTAGTTTTCCTCCTTCCCCTATGCGCTTGCTTCTCCCCTGCCTTCCTGTCTTAATTCCATGCTGTTTATAAATACGCACAGTACACTTTCTTAGATAGCAACAGTGCAAAGACTCATGGGAGTTTTTTGCACTAAGCATCATGCTTCAAATGAGCCATCTGCACTCACCAGGCCAATGCACTTTTTCAGGATACTCCACACGCTGAAATCACTTCTGGTGAACATGGGGGCAGGAAGGGCTGTCCTGTGAGGAACGTGAGAGCAACAGGTACTTGTTATCCAATGGTGTATGTAGGGAGGGTGTGGAGGAGGTTCCCACAGAAACCGCTCAAGGCCATCTTCTTAGCTTTCAGACCTAAACATCAGTCTCTCCAAACTAGTATGCCTGGGAGAAAAGCCAGGTCATAGCTAAAGTCTCACAGGGTTTTTGCATTACTGCTTTAAAGGCCTCCTGGGAACAGTTACCACAACCTTGGAGTCGCTCGTTTTTTTTTCCGAGACAGGGAGGGTCTCACTACGTAGCCCTGGCTGGCCTGGAACAGGCTATGTAGACCAACCTGACCCAGAGCTCACAGAGATCTGCTTGCCTCGGCCTCCCAACTGATGGAATTAAAGGCATGTGTCACCACTCCTGGCCCTGGTCTTGGAGTCTTGACCCCTGTCTTGCGGTGACCAGGCTGTTGTTCCCTTCCCTGAGGAGGGGGCAAGGCTGGTATCCAGAAGGAAGCCCCTCTCTTGTTCTCCTGTTGCCCAACCCCAGCATGGTGGACAGGGCCGAGATTGCCAAGGGTAAAATAGGTCACAAAAGGCAGCCCTTCACCCCTGACACAGACCTATCTTCCTGAGGTACAGTTCCCACCCATCCTCTATCCAACAAGGGCCCTGCTCTCACCTCAGCCCCAACTTCTACTCTGGTTACCTGGGGACCATAGCTTGCTCCTGGGCTATGTGGGCTACACTAAGCATCGTCTCCATGGGGTAAGGGGAAGCCCTCAGTAGAGATCCAACTGGCTTGTGGGAAAACCTATGGCCCATAGGCTGCCGGGAGTTCACCACAGAACAGGGATGCAAAGAAGGCACATGGAGCAAGCCCTCAGATACGCCCCCACTGCTCTGAGCTCCTAGAGGCTGCTCGACTTCTCCTGCGGAAGTCCTAACAACGCTGCTCTGAGCTCCTAGAGGCCGCTCGACTTCTGCAGAAGTCCTAACAACACTGCTCTAAGTGGGGCAGTAGAACCCTGACTGAGCATTTCAATCCTGAGATGGTAAGAGCAGGGCTCTCACCCAGTGCAGACTTCAGGACGGGCCTGTGAGGGCAGGGCAGGAGAGAGGAGGAAGGTATGGTAGCTCTGAGGAAAACAGGAAAGAAATCTAATGTATACTGAGCACCAGGCACCAGGGTGCCAGAAATAGCTGGAATGCTATGCACGCTATGGATTTCTACCAGCTGCCACATGGCGAAGTGCAGGCTCTTAGAGGTAGGGATGTGCTCTGCAGAGGGTCAGATTTAGGCCCCAAGGATAAAGCCAGCAAGAAACCATAGGCGCTAAGACAGGGAGGAGGAAGGCAGGCTCCAGGCTAAGAGGGTGTTTGATCAGGAGTCTAGGTATGCCCAGGCCCAGATGTACTAAGACCTCCAAATGAGATCTTGCAGCTGGGACGCAAGGCAAAGGCCCTGGGGGACCCAGAGCCAGAGGAGTGAACAAGGTCAGGTCCGAGCACAAGGTGAGGATGTTGGCTCTCATTCCAAGAGGAGAACAAGCACATAGCTCAATGCCAAGACGGGACACTTCTGTGAGCAGAGGGGGACCATCTGGGACTGGGTGTGAGGCCAATCCACAGTTGCTTTGGGCAGAGGATGGAGCTGGTACCAGCAGTTCTGACTGTGAGAAGAACCACTGTGCCCAGCAGGAAGAAACAAGGGAAAGCTGGTACAAAGGCCAAAGCATCAGAGGAGGGCGAGAGGAAGAAAGGCAGCAGTCCTGGGCTCACGGCTGGTGTCTGGTCGAAAGGTACAATACACCGAGGGGGAGACAGTGAGGTCCTGAGAGAACATGAGCTGCCTTAGCCAGACCCCCAACAGTCCATGTGAGGTGCTCCTACATCCACTAAATATGTGAATGAGGGACAAGAGTGAACACTCTGGGCATTGAGGGGACCCACCCCACAAGTAAGTAGGCCCATGTGCAGAGGGGCGAGGCTAGAGAGCCTCCTGAGGCCAAGCACACCTCAGCACATGTTTCCAGAAGCCCATACCCCATGGACCGTCCCTACCCAACAGCAGGTCCTGTGTGTTCCTGTTTTTCCTAAGAGAGACTGAAGACTTCCTATGATGGCCACTGTCATCAGAGTTTACGTGCATGAAAATGCACATGTTGGTGGGAGGAATGGAATGTGGTTCTGCCATAGTAAAGCTAATCAAAGCCTTTCAGCCTTCACAGGGCCAGTGACCAACATGTTCGGTGAGATGCAGATAGGACATGAGGACACTTCTTGTCATCACACACTCATCTCCACAAGGCCACCAGCCAAGCATATCTCAGTAAAGCATGGTCTCAGGCTTCTGGTGGACAGGCATCCAGCCTCCAAGGACACTGGAAAGCCAGCTTGGAACTGGGGATAGGTACTCCATCTTCAATATTCACGACACTTAAGGGAGTGTCCTGTAGAAATATGGGGTGATCACAGATATACTCTGAAAAGCTCTAAGACAACATGCATGACAGCACACCTGTGCTTCTGGATTCCATTCTCCTCTGGGGGTCTCTCCCCATTTCTCCCACTTCTAGTGCTCTTGTTGGTATCCAAGTCGATCATTCCACTGACCTTATTTGCCTCTGGAAATTCCCCTGCAGAGTTATCCGAATCAAAGCCTGTAAGAGACCAGAACAATGGTCATCATCACTAGACTTGGAAGAGATAAAAACCGACCTTCAAGAATGACTCCACAACAGATGCTTGAAGATATGCAAATTCTTTATTTTTATTTTTTGAGACAGGGCCTCACTAAGTAGCCCTAGCTAACCTGGAACTTTATGTAGATCAGGCTAGCATCCATCTCACAAAGATCTGCCTGCCTCTGCTTCCAAAGTGCTGGGGTTGAAGGCGTGCACCACCATATCTGGCTTCTGAATATTTTTAAGATTTATTTTGGCCAGGCATGGTGGTGCATGCCTTCAATCCCCTCATTTCGGACAAGACATCACGGTCTTTCTAAAAAGCCTCTGTCAGGTAACTTACTCCCCTGGCCTTGCTTTGCTGAGCCTGACCACGCCCTACACTCCAGATGCCAGATTCCCACACAAAGTTCAGTCTTAGGGTCATGTTGCTTTCATCTCACCTGTGACGGCATCAAAGAATTCTTCCTCCCCGTTCATCCTTCAGTGACCAGGCTCTGTCACCACTGAGGGCTTTGGTCCTCCTACTGGATCATTGTATCTGATCTACATTCATGTAGAATTACTTTACAGATGAACCTTTTCTTGGCAAAAATCCAATGGACACTGGAGATTTGAAGGGAGAAATATTTTGGAATGAACTCAGCTTCGAGAAAGCCTATGGCTTGGAAACAGCTTTCAAATACCCATTCTTGAAACTGATCTCTGTATGTATAAGCAAAGAAAAACATGAATGGTAAGCAGTGCAGCTCCTCAAGCAGCACGAATGAAGGAAGACACCTAACGTAAAGAGCCATGAGGAAGGCAGGTCTCAAGGTGCATGCCTGCAGTCCCCACTGCCAGGGAAACTGACTCAGCGGGCAAATGTACCTGACTCCAAGTCTGATCACCTAGTTCAATCCCTGGAACCCACATGACAGGAGAAGAGAAGTGACTACAGGAAGTTGTCCTCTGACCTCATACATGCACAAAATAAACAAAAAAAGTAAAAACAATAAAGTTCAAGGCCTAGGGCTAGGGAAATGGTCAGTACACAAGCTAGGGGGTTGGAGTTCAGATCCCCAGAACCCATGTGAATACCATATGGGCATGGAGACTGCCTGAAGTTCAGACAGGGAGGGCAGGATTCCTGGACAGAGCTGATTAGTAAGTTTTGGGTTTAAGAGACCTTGCCTCAAAGAATAACAGAAGAGAAATCAAGGAAGATACCTGATATTTCTCTCCAGACCCCACATCCATGCACACATGTGCACATGCACACACGAGCCCACACACACACAAATGAGCATACACGCACAATGCAAGCACGTGGTACACACATGCACACATGCACATACATGCACATACTAAAAACAAGAAAAAGAAATGAGACCAGGTCTCCAAAAGCCAAAAAACTATTCCAGACCTACTTGGTCAACGGCAAATTCAAGGGCAGCCAGGGCAATTCAGTGAGATTCTGCCTCAAAATAAAAAGGCCATCAAAATGGTTCAGCAGGTAAGGGGCTTTCTACCAAGCCTGACAACCTAAGTTTGATACTCAGAAACTACATGGTAAAAGAGAATTAACTCCCACAAACTGTCTTCTGACCTCTGCACACATGCCATAGAATGTGTACACACACACACACACACACACACACACACGAGTGTTTAAAAAAAAAAGGAAAAAGACTTGCCTAGCATGTGCAAGGTCCTAGATTCAATCTTGAATACTGTCAGAAACTTTAAACTTTAATACTGATTATTCAAAAAATATCAACCAATGAGTAATACATCAATAAGTGATCATTATTTTAAGAGTTATATTTTAAAATAATTCTCTACAGTTTTATAGAAAAATGATACATTAATTCAGGAGGAGGCATGTGGGCAGTAAAGGAGCTTCAGGGAGGAGCTTCTGGGAGGCAATCACTTCAGTGAGGGGCCGCATACCCCAGGAGGCTCTGCTGGGAGCTCTGCTGTGAGTCACCAGGAACAAGGTGGTAACAAATGAGTGGAAGTCTGTGTCAAAATATTTGTCTCTCTCCCCTACCTCAAACAGCTTACCTCAAATCAACTGTTTGTTCTTTTTCTTTGTGGTGCTAAGGATGGAACCCAGGGTCTCGTGAACGCTTAGGCAAACCACCCTGAGCCATATCATTATCCCCAGCCCTGAAACTACTTTTCCATTCCAGAGATTTAAGACAGGTAGGTGAGTTCCATGAAGGTATCTGAAAGAAGTCCGAATTGTCTCAAAGGTCACTTTAGCTCAGTATTTCAGAACATGTGCACACTAACTTCTCCTATGGGGAAGAGCAGTGTTCTGAAACTACAGACAATGAATCAAAAACTCAACTTGACCCAAAAGCTCTAATATTTTCTGAAAATAAGTAGAGTGCCACATTTACCTGTGCTAGGAACTCTCTGCCCAGCTGAGTACAATGCGTGAGAGATGAGGACAGTCCCAGATGAGAGACACTCATCTGCCCTTAGGTGGCCCACACTGGCACCTCAATCTCTGGAGCTGTGCATACTTTTAAGCTTCTAAACACCAACCAACAGGCATTCAGTTCAGTTCCATTTTCCTCTTTTCCCCAAGGATGCTTCTGGTATTTCCCTTTTCTTTGCTGCCTTTCCCAATGGTCCAGGAAGCAGACACCTGTAACAACTAGGAAGCAACACAAAGAGTATCACTCACCGGGCCAGGCATAGTGGCACACGCCTTTGGTCCCAGCACTCAGAAGGCAGAGGCAGGCGTATTTCTGTGAGTTCAAGGCCAGCCTGGTCCACACAGTGAGTTCCAGGTCAGCTAGAGCCACAGGGAGACCCTGTCTCAAAAAAAAACAATAAAAGAGCATCACTCACTAAGGCAGGGTCTGCTGTCCTTTGAAAGCAGGGGTGTACTGCCTGTTCCCGACACCTGACAGAGCCTATCACAAACTGCAGCTGCCTTCCCTGTAGCAGCTACAGGAGGAAAACAGGTTCCCTGGAAAAATGGATAAAGCCAGGCTGGGCTCCGTTCTGCTGTAGGTGTTAAGAAAGCCAAATGGCCTACTGATAATGCTAGTCTGCATGTCTGCCCCTCCAAGTGCTTCCACAGTGCTGGAAGATTGGGTCTTTGAGGTGACTAGGCCAAAGGCCTGCCCTCAAGAATAGAAAACCAATCGAGGAGCTGGAGAGATGGCTCAGCAGTTAAGAACATTGTTCTTGCAGAAGACCCAGGTTCAAATCGCAGCACCCACATGGCAGCTAACAAGTATCTGTAACTCCAGTTCCAGGGGACCAGACAGCCTCTTCTGTCCTCCATGGGCATTGCACAACATGGATGTGCTTACCTACATGCAGGCAATACATTAGAGATCCTTAAAACAAGGATCTCTAGATAGGCTGACAAGGTTCAGCAGACAGACAAGCACTGGGGAATGGCTGGGGATGCTGAAAACACAGTGGACAGTAACAGGGATGACAGAGTATATGGGCTCCAGTGTGTGGGAGCGGGGAGGCTATCTGGGAGGGTGTCATTTGGGAAGTGGGTATATAGATGAATAAGATTGTGTGGGCTGTTCTGTATGATATACACAAAAAAATGAATAAATTAAAAAAAAAGACATTTAATATTTGCTTCACGTTAATGAGTAGAGGTGAAAACATTACCATTGAAATCTACCTGATGACTTTATACTTAGGGGCCAAAGATCCGATTGTAATGGACTGTGACTAGTAACAATCAGATGCATAGAGATTAGAGACACGTGCAAATATCTAAGTGCTAGTAGCATTAAAATTGTGTTTTTCTGAAGGAAACAGTATATTTTAAAATGAAATGGAGGTCTTTTTTGTAGGTTAAAACCTCATTCAATTTTAT
>NW_008346900.1:1586474-1589184 GCF_000622305.1 Nannospalax galili | reverse complement strand
TATCTTTGCTCTGGATTATGTTACAGAATATGTTAAAGCTGTAATGAAATGCTTCTTCTAATCATGTGGTTATTAAATTTTTTTAAAAATTAACAAAAAAAAAAGAGGGGCTGGAGAGATGGCTCAGTGGTTAAGAGCACTGACCGCTCTTGCAGGGGACCTGGGTTTGATTCCCAGCACCCACATGGCGGCTACAAACCATCCTTAACTCCAGTTCCAGGGGAATCCGAAGCCCTCTTCTGACCTCCGCGGCATTGCATGACACAGGTGCACTCACATACCTGCAGGCAACACACTCATACACATAAAATAAAAAATAATAAAGATTAAAAAGAAAAGAAAACCAATCGATACCATCCTGGAGGGCATGGGTTCCAGGTGACAGCACAGTCAGCTCCCATTGGTACAGTGGTACTTGCCCTCATCTCTCCTTCCACAGTGCTGACACAGCAGCAAAGACCTTGCCGGACACTGGCACTTCTTATTGCACTTCCCAGCACCCCGAACTGAGAGCCAGTATGCTGTTCATTACAAACTGTCCCCTCTGTAGTACTGCTACGATAGCACAAAATGTTCTGGTCCAAGAGGCCAAATCCAAAGCTCCCACAGCAAAACATAAGACAACTGGATGCCAATGAATGCAAATAGCTGAGACCCACCAGACATGCCGATGCCCCAAGATCCTAACAATGCTGATAAAGACAGTGACTGGTCATCATTGTACCACTGGTCAACAGGCAATGAGTTATTTTGAAAACAAGGAAAGGAGGGCTGAGGATGTAGCTCAGCTGATAGTCCTTGTCTAGCATACAGGAAGCCCTGGGTTCGATCCCCAGCACCATAAAACCAGGCGGGGTGGTGCACACCTGTAACCAACACTCCAGAGATGAAGACAGAAGGAAAAACTCAAGGTGATCCTCAGCTACACAGTGAGGCCAGTCAGGGACACATGAGACCCAGTCTCAAAGCAAAACAAAAGGCCAGCCTTGGTGGTGGACGCCTTTAATCCCAGCACTCAGGAGGCAGAGACAGGTAGATCTCTGAGACTAAAGCCAGCCTGGTCTACATAGCAAGTTCCAGGCTAGCTGGGACTACAGGGAGACATAGTCTCAAGAAGAAAAAAGAAAGAAAGAAAAAAGAAAAAAAAATCACTTCTTGGTCTTTCGGCTAAGATCAAGTATAAAAGTCAAGTAGTATCTGTGCCTCCTGGGGAGGACGCAAGGCCCAGCAAAGCTATCCTGCTGAGAAAATCATGCCAAAATCTAGCCTAGCATCTGGCTTGATCTAAATTAAAGAAGTGCTCAAAACAGGATCGTGCTAGACACTGTGCAGCGCAGACAGCAACACAGAGATTTTGGAACCTCCGGACCACAGCCAGTTCCTCCAGTAAATAAGTCATAAAGGAAAAGAAGTGAGAGAACGGTGAAGGACAGGCATTATCCCAAGCAGGGTCCTACAGCAGTATGTGTCATGCAAACGGAAGACACAAATTAACTCAGGAGCTACATGAGGCCGTCTCTGCTCTTACTTCACACTACATGCAACTTAGTACATATAAATTATACCTTCCAAAAGCTACCTTGAAGCTGGGTGTGGTAGCATATACTTATATATAATCCCAGCACTTGAGGGGAAAGTAAAAGGGTCAGGAATCCAAGGTCACCCTTAACTACAGAGCAAGTTGGAGGCCAGCCTGGGCTACTGAGACCCTGTCTCAAAAATAATCAAGAGCTCTGGCTTTGGCAGGCTAAGGCTGAGATCCTAGCAGACAGCCTGAGAGGGAGGGTTCAGACCGCCATCGTGTAGTGGCTCTGATCTCAGCAGACTGCCAGAGTGCCACGTTCTGGCCTCCCTCAGGCCTCCCTCAGGCAGAGGGCCTGAGCACACAGGGGACTGCCTGAGAGCTCCTGATCATGCCTCCACGTGGTGAAGCCTTTGAGAGGGAACTGACACTGATTCTAACCACTCCAACAGCTATCAAAATACCTGAAAGCAAGTCATGAATCCATCACTCTAAGAGTCCAGCCTTGGAGGACAAAAGAAAAATGTGGAGGAACCCAATAGAGGGATGCTGTTGGAAGCCCTTGTCAAGAAATTCCAATGGACTCTCATATGAACATTTGAAAACTGCCCTGTTCTGACTTTTTTTCTAGTTCTCTATCTACAACTTGTAATGCTAATTACTCTTGCCTTTACTTCTCCTTCACATCTATTCACAATTCAAAGACTTTCTTTTCCCCTTAGAGACAAGAGTTATGCAATTTTGGGGTCTTTTAGATAGACCTACTGAAGGCATACTCCAATTGCCTCACCCTGCGTCCCTGTTCTGCAAGGAAGAAGCCAGAGCAGTCTGCGTCCTGATTCCCTATTGGCAACTTGGGTAACCCCTTCAGAGGATGGTGTGATAAGAATAGGAGGTAGGAATTGGCTAGGTAGTTAGAGTAAAAAGACCCCAAAGAAAAGCAGCCAGTTTCTCGGCTAAAAGTCAAAATGGGGGCTGTGGAGATGGCTCAGCAGTTAAGAACACTGGCTGTTCTTGCAGAAGACCCGGGTTCGAATCCCAGCACCCACATGGCAGCTAAAAACTGTCCGTAACTCCAGTTCCAGGGGATCCGAAAGCCTCTTCTGACCTCCGCAGCATTGCACTACATAGGTGCACTTACCTACATGCAGGCAATACACACATACAAATAATAAAATATATTTTTTT
>NW_008346900.1:1583983-1586434 GCF_000622305.1 Nannospalax galili | reverse complement strand
TATCTAATCCTTAAAAGATTTTAGGGTTACCTCTTTAGAGGGGTAATGTTAGAGTACACAAAAGCTCCATAAAAATAAATGAATGAAGGAAGAAAAAAAAAGAAAAAGAAAAAAGTCATCAGGAGACATGGAAAGTGTTAGAAGGGAGGGAGTGGGCATGGATTTATTTGATCAAAACATCTTACATGCATGTATGAAATTCTCAATAAATTATTTATTTAAAAAATTAAAAAATAAACAAGCCAACAAATAAAAGCTATTTCTAAAATTTTTCTTTTATATGTATGAGTGTGTTGCCTACATGTATGTAAGTGCACCTGTGTCATGCAGTGCCCGAGGAGGTCAGAAGAGGGCACTGGATTCCCCTAGAACTAGAGTCACAGACAGGTGTTAGCTACCATGTGGGTGCTGGGACTCGAACCCAGGTCCTCTGCAAGAGCAGTCAGTGCTCTTAACCACTGAGCCATCTCTCTAGCCCCTCCTACTTCACTCTTAAAATTTATCTTTATGTTGTTTACAAAATCAGATCTAAAACCAGGTGTGGTAGTACATGCCTGTGATTCCAAAACTCAGGAAGCTGAGGCAGAAAAATCTAGAGTTCCAGGGAAGCCTGGTCTACACAATTAGATTGTCTCAAACAGGAAAGAAGAGAGGGAGGGAGAGGGAAAGGGAGAGGAAAGAGAGGGAGGATGGAGAGTAAGGAGGAGAGGGAGGAAGGGAGGAAAGAAATCTAGAAGTTTGGACAATGAGTCTTCAGAAGGGCAAAGGCAAGAAGGGGATTGCCTCCGTTAACTTGCTGAAGGTCCAGCCGGGGCCAGGAGCAAAGTAAAGCTTGCCTATGAATAATGAAAACATCCTAAAGCCATATTTTTTCACATACCTGTAATCCCAGCACATGAAAGGTAGAAGCAGGAGGAGCAAGAGTTCAAGGCCAGCCTGGGCTACATGAGACCCTGTTTCAAAAGACTATTTATGAAACTAACAAAAAAATAGTAATATGGCAGAAAAGCTCCTGTTTGTTCTGGTAGGGAGACTTGTCTCCAATTTCCAAGTCCACTGCTTGATCAAAAAGGCACATCACAGATTCCTCAGGACTGGTCCTGCCCCAAGAAATTACATTCAGCAGGATCACAGAGTGGGAGTTCTCAAACAGAGAAGGCCTCACAAGCTAAGGCCAGCTGTACCAATTCTACATTCACTCAAGGACAGGTAAGGGACACAGATGAAGTCCAGAGATATGTCAGAAATACCCCAGGGGAACAGCAGCCAAGGGCATCATGCTCTTGACCAGCACCTTTCATCCCAAGGCCCCATAGCCACAGCATCACTGTCAAGTCTGCTGGATAAACCTTCTCGCACATAAGGCAGAACAGCACTGACCAAGCCAACGGCACAGCCATATCCTCACAGGGTCATTCCTTCCCTAACATGCTGTCAGTGCCTGGTAGGAACTGTATGGCTGTCCCCCCCAGGTGGGTCTGTCGGACCCCAGGATACATGCTACAGTGACAGTAAAATATTGCCAGAGCATGATGGGAAAGAAGAGTCACTTAGGAATGCTGGGATGAGTACATCCTACAATGGTCGGAATTAGCTCTGCAGGAATTAGAGGCAGTTCTCCTGGACTAAGTTGAGGCTGAGAAACTTAAGGCACAAAGTTGGTTCCAAGGTCTGAATGTGTGGCTACGCCAGCATGGCTATGTCAGCAGCTCTTCAGCATGGCTAGAAGGCGACTGGAACACAGGCTCTCCCCTCAGCACCTCCTGGAGTCACCAGTCCTGGGGTCAGAATGGTCAGGGCCCCAGTCACGGGCCTTGACTCCTCTTCCCTGCAGCAAGGCCATAATGTCCACTGGGATGTCTTAGGACACACCTCATAGTACTGGGAGTGTTCCAACCTGCTCTGTGTGGTGCCAACGTCACCAGCCACAGATGACTGATAGGCCCTAGAAATGTAGAGTTGTGAGGGAGGTGTGCTCAGCATAAGTCCCCGCCCACGAACTGCGGTGAAATAGCATGGCCCCAGGGTCCCACAGGCTGAGCCATCTCAGAATATTCCAGCTGACCGCCTATCTGCTTAGGAGGACATGGAGCAGAGAACTTTCCAGCCCCATAGATCCAGGCCTACAATGGGGCAGCAGCAAGATACTCAATATACCCACAGCCAACTCCCAAAGACCAACCCATTTGGCAGGATGAGACAGAGCAGGCCATCCAGACCAGTGCCTTCATTCGCATTCCAAACCATCTTGCTGTTCTCAGCTTGTGGTCATCACTGGCCCATGCACTTCGCTAACCCTGAAGAAAATGGAGCCTGGAAAGCCTTGTCATGGTACAAGTACAGTGGTTCTCATCACAGGGTCCACATAAACTGAGAACCACACAAACAATTCTTCCTCTCTTTTTTTTTTTTTTTTTTTTTTTTTTTTTTTTTTTTTTGATACGGGGCCCC
>NW_008346900.1:1574335-1583860 GCF_000622305.1 Nannospalax galili | reverse complement strand
TTTTTTGTCTTTTTGAGACAGGGTCTCCCTGTAGCCCCAGCTATCCTGGAACTCACTATGTAGACCAGGATGGCCTTGAACTCACAGAGATCCGCCTGCCTCTGCTGGGATCAAAGGCATGCGCCACCACGCCCAGCACAATTCTTCCTCTTTTACAACAAAGCCCTTTTTAGGAAGAAGTGTGTCTGGCTCTGGCCTCCCCTGCAGGTATCATAGGTGCAAGTACAGCAGCACCAGCCTTTGTGGTAAGTATATGCAGTCTTGGGAAAGGAAGCAGGAGTGACCTTACTGAACATTGACACGTTTAACTCCAGCTGTACAAGAAGTGCCATTCCAGGCAAGACAAACGGCTTCACCTTTCCTCAGCTGCCACAGAGCCGCCCCTTCTTCAGGGTCCCATGCTTTGTGGTTTTCTGCCAGGAGCTACATAGTTCTTCCCAAGTCAATACCTAACCCAGCAGTGCTTAAAGCTGCTAAACTGAACAGCAGACTTTAGCCCTCCAGCTCTCTACTCAGCAAGCAGTAAGCAACTCTGGTTAAGGCTGCACCTGCTGAGCCATCACAGAGGACTTTGAGTTCATTAGGAATTCGTGCAGGACATGGGAAATGTCTAGACCTGAGAAAGGCAAGGGAGACAACAGTATTAATCACCTGCTGCTTCCATTCTCCACACCAGCAGGGTGGCCTTCAGCTGCAGGCAAAAGCTGGCTCAACAGGGTCCCTTAGCAGCGGCCACTGAGGGGAAGAGGCGTCATCCCTGGAGGGGATCATGATCCATGAGAGATTCCTTCAAGGGTTATCCATGAGATCACACCTCCCAGTACCACAGTGAGCACCAAAAATGGACCACACACACACTTCAAGATCATTATGAACATTATCTTATAATCCAGTACAATGTATTTCTAACACACGAAGACGAGTGCAGTGCTTTTGTACAAAAGTGTTTGTTTTAATCATCATCATCCTGCAACAAAAAAAAGAGCTGTTCCAAAGATACTCAAAAGAGTGGGAGGGAAAGTTCTGGATAAGCCTCCCTATGGCTATGTCTGCCACTGAGACAACAGCAAAATCAGACAAGTGGTCAATCCTCTGCCACACAAACAGCCTTGCCGCCTATGCCCTGCACCCACCACCACCTTGCAGTATGTCTGCTGATTAAAACCACAGCTCTGGCAAGAGCCAAGGGAAAGAGCACTGCTGCAGAACCAGATGGATGACCCCATCACCCCTAAGAGTAAGGGATATCCTGGGGCATTTGGCCTGCTCCCAGACCAAGTCTGACACCCTCACCCTCTGACCAGATTCCTCTCCCACTCCAGGCCCTTTCTCATCATCTTGCCCAACTTCACCTGCAGGCCCCTAACTGAACTGGTTTTACCGTGCTGAGAAACTTGCCACACTGAGACCAGCCCTGCCCAAGTCATTCCCACGTGTCCTTCACGAGCACAGAGGAAGGGGGAGCAAGTGTTCAGACCAAGGGCAGGAAATCCGCAAACCCCTGACCCCTCCTGTCCAAACAAGAAAAGAGGAATAAAAAAAGAAAAAGCTGCTAAGTTCAGCTAGCGTTCATTCTATCCCCAGAAAGTGACTCAGCTATTCAGTAAGTGATCAAAGGTCCTAGATCAAAAAAAAAAAAAAAAAAAAAGAGTTCTGACCCAACAGCAGGTCCCAGCACTGCGACTCCGGGAAACCAGGGCTCTCATAAATGTCCCAGGCTTGCTAAGCCAGGAGAGGACCCCCTCCCTCCATCCTCTTTGCCTCCATCTGCCTAACACCCCTTGACTGCACATAACTAGTAACTTTAGAGTGCCAGCTTTGCTACACGTCACTGGGAGAGGCCGGCACTAGGATGGAAGTGAGGTACACCACAGACCTGTGACGCACACCCACTCACTTGATGCCCACTACCACCACCAATGTGCTCCTCTTCCTCTCCAAGGGGTCCTAGACACTAGATCCCATACTTATCCTGGTTTTAAGGCTTCCTGCCAAGAGCAGCAGCACACAGTACCAAGTTGCAGCCTTTGGCCAGCATATATTCACACATTTAGTGTCCCCATGTGGCCTTCTCTACCTACAGCGTAGGTATGTTCCAGAGCATGTTCAGCACAGTCTTCCAACAGACCCTTGTCCTCTGTGCACATCTCCCCTCACCTCAAGAACTTTCACACCCACCAGGACAGGCACTCATCAGGTGTCTTTCCAGGCTAACAGTCAGTCGAGCCCTTCTGGTAAAATTCTGCACAGACACCAGCCAAGAGGCCTTGGGACCCTGCCTACCTGACCCAGCACAGGCACAGAACACACAGACCACAGTGCCCAGGCACCATCAGCCCCCAACAGTGAATCCCTCACTCCCCATCCAGCCTTCCTCAGCACAGACCAAGAGGTCAGAATATGTTTCTCAAAATTAAGCAGGTATACTAAGGGAAGAAAGAAAGAAGCAAGCAAGCAAAGAGATGCAAGCCAACAGCCCACACAGCCACCTCCCGGAATCCAGGAGGTCCAGGCTCACCACACCAACTCAGAGATGGCAGAGTTCTATCACCAGAAGCACCAGCTAACAGACATGGTACTTGGAGATGCTGCCAAGTGGCTCCACTTTCTTTTCTGAATTTGGAAAGAAAGGGAAGAAATGTCACAAAATTCATATACAAATCACACTAAGCCACACAATCATGTTTATTAACACGAGGGCTAGAGGTTGGAGACCAAATCCAAACCAGTTGTCTGGTAAGGCTGTGGCACCAACATCAGAAATGTGTTAACTAAACATTTGAAAAGGCAAAGCTTATAGACACCACAGGCATAAGTTCATGACTATGCCTGGACACTAAAACCAGTGTCAAACTGGAGCCTGAACTGCTAGCTCCTCCAATTGAAGTATTTTTTTAAGTTTGTATTGTCATGGGGGAGGCA
The DNA here is from genome assembly GCF_000622305.1 of Nannospalax galili. NCBI lineage: Eukaryota > Metazoa > Chordata > Mammalia > Rodentia > Spalacidae > Nannospalax > Nannospalax galili. The sequence continues at coordinate 1,580,938 of NW_008346900.1, read as the reverse complement.
GGCGACACACACATGCCATAGTGCATGCGGAGCTGGTTCCACCATTCCCCCTTCACAGGGCTCTAGGGACTGAACTCAGGTCGCTGGCCTTTACCAGACGAACCATCTCATTGGCCCCATGACTTCAGTTCTGTGGGGGTTTTGCTTTTGTTGATTTTTTTTTCCCTGTAGCCCCAGCGGGCCTGGAACTTGCTATACAGACCAGGTTGGCCTCTATCTCTGAGTCCCTGCCTCTGCCTGGGATTAAAGGCATGCACCACCATGCAGGCTGATTGAAGTATGTTTTTTAATTATTTATTTTTAGATATTTTTTTATTTTTATTTTATGTGTATGAGTGTACTGCTAGCATGTATATGAGTGCATCTATGTCATGCAATGCCCCCAGAGGTCAGAAGAGAGAATCAGATTCCCTAGAACTGGAGTTATGAATGGTTGTTAGCTGCCATGTAAGTGCTGGGAAGCAAACCCAGGTCCTTTTCCAAGAGCAGTCCATGTTTTTTAACCACTGAGTCATCTCTCCAGCCCCAGTTTATTTTTATTTTATGTGTATGATTCTTTTGCATGTGTGTATATATGTGTACCTGTGTTAGGTAATGCCCAAGGAGGCCAAAAAAGGGTGTCAAGTTCCCTGGAACTGGAGTTACATACTATTGTGAGCTGCCATGTGGATGCCAGGAATTGAAACCCTGTCCTCTGCAAGAGAGCCAGTGCTTTTAACCACTGAGCCATCTCTCCAGTCCCTGACTGAAGTATATTTTAACAGCCATGTTCAAATACTGGCTTGTTTCAACCTGAAAGTGTACTAAGTTTTGGGGCTAAATACCGAAGTGATTAATTAGTGTTAGGCATTTACTTCATCAGATGCCCACATCCAGAGGAAAGTAATGACCAGGAAACTGCTCTGTGCCCACAAGGTCCACTACACCACAGTAAATCACAGTGGTCACAGCCTCAGGTGTGCAGGGATGTTTTATAAGTAGGAAGCCCACTTGATGGCCCTCATTCCACATTCTGAACAGAACAAAAGTGTGACAGGCAAACATTCCCTGGCCAAACTCTACCATGTCATATATGGTGTCACTGCTGGGTGCCTGTCCCACTCTTGTCAGGTGAGGGAGCCAAGGATACCCTGGGGCTGTATAGCACTCCACACACTTACAGCTGTATATTCACCTACATTCCTCTCAGTAACCCATCTTACAGGCAAAGGCACTTAAGGCAAGAGGAAACAGTGACTACTGCTGTCAAACAGCCTGGGGTACAGCCTGAACCCAGGAGCTACAGCCAAGCTTCCCCACAACCCCCACCAACACCAAGAAAAAGACTTGAACTCTCTAACACAATGTCAGTTACCCTGAGGGCTATCACACTGCTTGCATCCAGTGGCTGTCTGTCTTATGCACCATATACCACCATATACCTGCTACAGCAGGACAACAGGAAGAGGACAAGGCTATCCCTAGGAACGCCAGAGAAAGAAATTTCCAAGATGCAGTAAATCCATTTGTAAGCAGCAGAGAACAGAAAATGTGCCAAAATGTCCACCTAGAAAAAGAAATGTCAGGGGTACTGGAGAGAAAGCTCAGTGGTTAAGAGAGCTTGCTGTTCTTGCAGAAGACCAGAGTTCAGTTCCCACCACCCAAGTCAAGCAGCCCACAACCACCTCTAACTCCAGCTCCAAGGGATCTGACACCCTCTTCTAGTCTCTGTGAGCTCCATACACAAAGACACACAGACAAACACACACACACACACACACACACACAATCTTTTTAAAATATTTATGTGTATGAGTGTATTGCATGCATGTATGTAAATGTACTCATGTCATGCAATGCCCATGGAGGTTAGAAAAAGGCATTGGGGGGCTGGAGAGTTGGCTCAGTGGTTAAGAACACTGACTGTTCTTGCAGAAGACCTGAGTTCGAATCCCAGAACCCACATGACAGCTAATAACTGTCCGTAACTCCAGTTCCAGGGGATCCGACAGCCTCTTCTGTCCTCCAAAGGCATTGCATGACATGGGTACACTTACCTACATGCAGGCAATATACGCATACACATAAAATAAAAATAAATATTTTTTAAAAAAGGGCATTAGATCACCTGGAACTGGAGTGAAGGCTATTAACTGCCATGTGGGGCTGGGAACTGAACCTAGGTCCTCTGCGAGAGCAGCCAGGACTCTTGCCTGATGACCATCTCTATAGCCCAACACTAAATAAATCTTAAAGAAATGTCATGTTTTCAATTACCTTTGAGTAACAAGACTTCACAAGGAGAGAAAAAAAATTTGCGGGGGGGGGGGGCTTTTTGAGACAGGGTCTCCCTGTAGCCCCAGCTGTCCTAGAACTCACTATGTAGACCAGGCTGGCCTTGAACTCACAGAGATCCACCTGCCTCTGCCTTCCTGAGTGCTGGGATTAAAGGCATGAGCCACCACGCCCAGCTAAGGAGAGAAAATTTTAAGGACCATCCAAGACTCACTTGTTTGCACTTCAGAGGTATGGGGAGGTGACATGAGGATCAAGATCCGATGACAGGCCATAAACACTAAGAAAAACGGAGCCAGGCATGTTGGTGCAGACCTACAACCCTAGCACTGAAAGGCTGATGCAGAAGGGTGGCAAGTTTGTGGGACAGAGTGAGACCCTGTCTAACAGAAGGAGAAATTGAGAATGCGCATGAGACCGAGAGAGAGAGAGAGAGAGAGAGAGAGAGAGAGAGAGAGAGAGGTGGGGAAAGGGAAGACAACAGTTCTGTGTGCATTAATACTCATCATAAGATGCTCTTGCAAAACCTGCAGAAATGAAAGCCCTGCACTTGACCAGTGATAACCTCCAGCCCTCCAACTTGACCATTGCTCACAGCAACATCACAATCCTATATAGCAACAGAGTACTGCATAGCAGGTGGGGTATTTCAGCAAATCTCCAATAGCCAGATGGGGAACAACATCAATCCACAGGAAACAAAATTATTTTATAAACACTCAGCCTCACAAAAAATGAAAAGCTGCTACACGGGGGACAAGAAACAAAATCCGACATTCACACAGCCCAAGTACCACTCTTTCAAGAAAATTCTAAAGTGAAAATCTCATGGGTTTTGAGGGGTTTTTTTTATTTCTGTTTTGACACAGGGCCTCACTCTGTAGTCCAGGATGGTCTGAAACCCTCAATTCTCCTGCCTCAGCTTTCTAAGCACTTGGATTATAAAAAAAAATCTTAGTATTTAACTTTCCAGGCATGGTGGCGCACACCTTTAATCCCAGCACTCTGGAGGCAGAGGCAGGGGGATCTCTGTGAGTTCAAGGCCAGCCTGGTCTACATAGTGAGTTCCAGGACAGCTGGGGCTACAGGGAGACCCTTTTCTCAAAAAGACCGAAAAAAAAAAGAATGTGAACTTGGGGCTGGAGAGATGTTTCAGCAGTTAAGAACACTGGTTGTTCTTGCAGAAGACACAGGTTGGAATCCCAGCACCCACATGGCAGCCTATAACTGTCTGTAACTCCAGTTCCAGGGGATCTGACAGCCTCTTCTGTCCTCCGCGGGCATTGCATGACATGGGTGCACTTACCTACAAGCAGGCAGTACACACATACGCATAAAATAAAAATAATAAAATATTTTTAAAAAAGAGGGGCTGGAGAGATAGTGCAGCAGTTAAGAATACTGACTGTTCCTGCAGAAGACCTGGGTTCGAATCCCGGCACCCGCATGGCAGCTAACAACTGTCTGTAACTTGGGATCTGATAGTCTCTTCTGTCCTCCATGGGCATTGCACGACACAGGTGCACTTAACCTACATGCAAGCAAGATACACATACACATAAAATAAAAATAATAAATAAAATATTAAAAAAAAAGAATGTGAACTTGAGGTTGGAGAGATGGCTCTGAGGTTAAGAGCACCGACTGCTCTTGTAGAGGACCCAGGTTCCATTCCCAGCACCCACATGGCAGCCAACAACTGGCCCTAACTCCAGTTCCAGGGGATCCAAAGCCCTCTCTGACCTCTGAGGGCACAGCATAACACAGGTGCATTCATTTTTTCAAAAAAAAAAAGAATGTATAGCCGGGCATGGTGGCACATGCCTTTAATCCCAGCACTCGGGAGGCAGAGGCAGGTGGATCTCTGTGAGTTCAAGGCCAGCCTGGTCTACATAGTGAGTTCCAGGACAGCTGGGGAGACAGGGAGACAAAAAAAATAATAATAATGCAAATTTGCAGGGCTTGGTGGTGCACACCTTTAATCCTAGCACTTGGGAGTCAGAAGCAGGCAGATTTGGCCAGCCTGGTCTACAGCAAGTTCCAGGTCAGCTTGGACTACAGGGAAACCCTCTCAAAAAAACTTTAAAAAAAAAAAGAATGTGAACTTACATACAGCTGGACATGGTAGCACACACCTTTAATCTCAGCACTTGGGAAGCAGAGGCAGACAGATCTCTGTGAGATTGAGACCAGTCTGGTCTATTTAGTGAGTTCTAGGCCAGGTAGGGCTACAAGAAAACCCTAGCTCAAAAAACAAAATAAGATTGTAAACTTATAGGCCAGACACATGGTTCATTAAGTAAAGGTGCTCACTTGTTAAGCCTGATGACCTATGTTCAATCCCCAGGACACACATGGTAGAAAGCAAGAACCAACTCCCACAAGTTGTCCTCTGATGTTCACATGTGCACATACACATATAAATAAAAATGTTAAGATGCATTAAATAAAATAATTTTTAATAAAAAAATGGTGAACTTGAGGAAGTGGACACGTAAGGGTAACGGTCAGGGAGGAGATGTTAAAAAATTACATACATGTTTGACAGGTCTTTTTTTTTTTGGAGACAGGGTCTCCCTGTGGTCCCAGCTGTCCTGAACTCACTATGTAGACCAGGCTGGCCTTAAACTCACAGAGATCCGCCTGCCTCTGCCTCCCAAGTGCTGGGACTACAGGCGTGCGCCACCACGCCCGGCAACGTGTATTTTATTTATTATTTTTATTTTATGTGTATGAGTGTATTGCCTGCATGTATGTGAATGCAACCATATCATGCAATACCGTGGAGGTCAAAAAAGGGCTTCAGATTCCCCTGGAACTGGAGTTAAGGATGGTTCGCAGCTACCATGTGGGTGCTGAGAATCCAACCTGGGTCTTCTGCAAGAGCAGTCAGTGCTCTTAACTGCTGAGCCATCTCTCCAGCCCCATGTTTGACATGTCTTAATGAAACCCATTCTTATGTATAGTTAATATATGCTAATAAAACACTTTTTAAAAAAGAATGTGAACTTGCCAGAGGTGCATGCCCATAATCCAAAATTCCAGAGGTAGAGGTAAGGATCAGAAGTTCAAGGTCATCCTCGGCTATGGACCTAGTTTGAGGCCACCCAGATTTACATGAGATCCTGCCTCAAAAGAAATGATGGAAAGAATGTGAGCTTGGGGCTAGAGTTGTGCTTGCCTTGCATTTGTAAGGCCATGTTCATCCCCAATAAGGCAAAAAAGAACAATGGGACTCATGTTGCACTGCCTTGGTTCAAATCCTTGCTCCATAATTTACTGCTCTGTGACCTGTACTAAGTTACTTGATCTCTCTGTTCCTCAGGAACAAGGACCTGTTGGTGCCTGTCTACTACACTGCTGTGTTCACACCCTAATGACCTAGAACAAACAATTGTTCAATACTATTATCCTCTTTGATAAGAGCTGGTTATTAACAGACCAAATGTAAGGCAAACAGGAAGGTAAACTCTACCCAGGACATACAACCACCCATTTCCTCTTTGTCACTGTATGTCACACCATGACAGGCACTTTGAGGCAATGAAGAATGTGTTCACTCAAGGTCCCTGTCCCCTTTCCTGGGGACAGGGAGTTAACCCTCTGAAGCACCTGTTGCTTGTCGGAGCGTACTGCAGACCACAGGACCATCTGTTTCTCTTACCCGTAAAGCAGATGTCACATGCCACAGAAAGGGAACTGAAGGTGGGAGAGGGGACCGGTGGCCGTTAGGGAGGGACTCCCCTGTGCAGAGGCAGCCCAGCGTGGCCCACACCGGAGCTGTCCCTTCAACCTGAGCCAGGCCGGCATGCAGGCCTCTGGGAAGTGCCCCACAGAAGGAGCCCATGGATCCAGATGTGCAAGGGCCGACCCAGAGAAGAGCGCCACCCAAAAGGCCTGTCCTCCTCCTCCCGGCGGAACCCCTGGGGACCCGGACCTTCAGTGAGCACCCGGAGGCTCCCGCACCGACCGGCAAGGCCCGCCCGGGGCTGGTTGTGCGCCGCCTTCCAAAGACAGTCAAGGGGTCTCCCCTGGAGCTGCGAACAGACACCGGAGCTCGGGGTCGCATCACCACGGGCACCAAGTTCCATGCGCCGGCCGCGGGGATGCGCGGCGTACAGACCAGAGCGAGCGAGGGGCGCGCCGCCGCCGCCCGGGGTCCACCCGCCAGCCTCCCCGTACCATCTCGAGCCTGGCAGCCGACCTCGCGCACGCCCGCCGGGACCTCTTCCCCCGCGCCGGGGCCTCGTCCCGCTCGCGGTCGCCCACCTTGACCAGCGGCCTGCGCGGAGGCCTAGGCAGCCCGGCCTGCCCTCCCCGGCCGGCCGC
>NW_008346900.1:1561057-1574231 GCF_000622305.1 Nannospalax galili | reverse complement strand
ACCTGGACGCCTACCCTGCCGCGCCGCCGACCCCGCAGCCGCCCCGCCCCCGCCCCCGCCCGCAGTCGGCGACCCACTGACACCCAGGCGGAAGTGCGGCCCGCAACTCGCCGAGCGACAGCCCGCTGCGCCACTCGCCGCGCCCCGCGCCGTTAGCGTCAGCCACTGTCTGTCCAATCAGTGCCCGGCCCGCAGGCCGCGCCGGGGGCGGGACTATGCTGAGCACGTCGGCAGGACAGCATCTCCCTCGGCCCCACCCATATGGAGGAGTGGCGGCACTCTCAACCAATCACAGCGTGAGGGGGCGGGGATATGCAGATATAACTCCTAGAAGGACAGGAAGGAAGGAGGAAGGGGCGTGGCCTCGGAAGAGGCTCGTTTACAAACAGTAAGTCAGGTGGCTGGGCGTGGACGATGGGGCGGGCGCGCTGCTAGACCCACCTCTAGCTCCCGACCCCCAGGGGTGTTTCCCATGGTTGCAAGGATCTGACAGAGGCCCATTGTCGCCTCCCGCCTTTGCGTGCCAGTCATCGCTTCACTGACAGCCCTCTACCTGCCTCCTGGCCGGCTCACCCAGTTTAACACCCCTCTGGCCTGCAGTGGCCACTGGGTAAACCCAGAACCTGGGGCCACACCTGCAGTTTCTGCTAGCTATGTGGTCTCAGGAAAGCTAACTCACTCGTGAGTCCGTGCGCACCCAGTTTCCTCTGCATCCGGGGCTCCCCTGCTCCTCAGCCCACTTAGGTAGTGGGTCTGGTTTGAGACCAGTGGAATGACATAACCAAGACCCTTCAAGCAGCACAGCCACTGGGGAAGATGAGCACGTGGCCCTGTCCCAGCCAGGATGTTCAGCCCTAGGATAATGTCAGACCAGAACGGACTAAAGTCAAATGTCTCTGGTCTTCTGCAGACCTCCTGAGAAGGAAGTTTGACAGAACGACTTGTCTGTAGATGATTGACAGAAAACAAAGGCAAAAAGGCAGCTAGAGAAGATGCCTTGGGGTCACCCAAAGCAAGCTGCACCTGACAAGATCTAGCCAAGACTTTCCAGTTACCTGAGCAACCACTTGCTTTTCTTGATAATCCAGTCTGAGGTAATGCCAAAGGGGTTCTGAGTCCCCTGAGCCACAAGATCATGTTACCCATGATCCCACAGCACATGCTGAAGGTTCCACTCAATTCTGCCTCAGCAGATCCTGTCCCAAGGCCACACTCCCTCCTCCAGTAAAGTGGTGCTCACACACAGGACACCATTAGCAGGACCAAGGGCACCTTGCAGTCAGGAGCAGGCCTTGGCAACCTTCTTGACCCCCCTCTTCAGATGCTTCTGCCTTGTACAAACATGCAGTGAGTGCATGGGCTTCTGTGGCAAGGTAGACCCTGGCTGCCTCTCTGGCTTGCATCCCAGGGACATCCTTGCTCAGTGGTGGCCCCTTGTCAGTAGCACTGGGGAGACGTGCTGGGACTGGAAAGGAGCCCCCTGCACACCCTGCTCCTGAAGAGAGAGACAGAGGGAGGCGGGGCCCAACCTCCGAAACAAAGACGTTGCCATGGTTACCTCTGAAGAAAGCGACTACAGCCGGCTGAGGGAAGGGTGCGGCAGCTGGCCCCCCAGCCAGGACAAGGACGACAGGCTGGTTGCCACGGAGATAGCCAGGCTGACCAGGCTCTGCAGTTTTCCTGGGGGCCCAGCTGAGGCCAGCTCAGGGTCCCCAGCGCCCACCACCCTCACCTAAATCTCCAAGGCTAACCCCTGTGCAAGGGACATGCCTCAGAGGGGTTCAACTTACTACCTGCCCCTTGACCCTGAGTTTCAGGGCCCTGGGCTCACGCAGGATGACCCCCCGGCCAGACTAGGCTTAGCTGTCTCACCCTAGCCATGGAGTAGGTGCCTCTGACCGCAGATGGTCCCTGGGGCTGGGATGGTGCGCTAACCATCTGTTCTCAAACTCACACTATAGCTGAGATTGGCTTTGAATTCTTGACCCTTCTGTTTTCACTTCCCGAGTATTGTGACGGCAAGCATGGGCCATCATTCCTGACATCTCTACCCCTTTTTAACATATTCCGTAGTGATCCAAGGGGCAACTGCCACCTTTCATACCTGGTTTCAGGTACAAGGCTAGGTGGGTGGGCATCCCTAAATCAGTGATGGGGTTCCTTGGGACCAACTTAGGGGTACCCTCATGATCTTCACTAGGTAGAGAAACCAATTCCTTAGGCAAAGTTCTCCGGGACTGGGTGGTAGGGTGTAGGTAAGGGCAGAAGTAACCTGGACACTGCCATGACAGTAAAGATGATGACAATGATTGCAGTAACACCCCCCCCCAAGTGTCCCATGATGTACATGCCCCATCTGGTTCTCCCCTTGCAACAGCCAGTCAAGGGGACAAGTCATCACTCCCACTTTCTAGATGTACAGACTGAGTCTCAACCCAGTTACGTGCCTGTTGGTGCCAAGGCACAGTGAGGTCTTGTGGGCCAACAGTCTGGCTAGGTCCAGACCCCACACTGGGACCTGCCCTGGATACAATACCCAAAGGTTTCTGTGGAGGCTATGGCTGCTAGCCACAGGTCCAGGCTCCATGACATCAAGGCCCCCTAGCAGCTACAGCTTTGAGTGCTCTCAACATCTGAGAAGTGCTGGCCCAGGGGACCAATTGGACTGTGTGCTCTCTGTGGAACTGCTCTGGGAATTAGCCAAGAGCACTCTCTATATTGAGACTCTATGAGGGGTTGCTGCCTCACCCCGACATGATGTGAATAAAGCATGTCTCCCAGTCACAAGCGCTGAATGGGGGGACATGACAGGGTGGATTCTGTGAGCCAAGTCAGCTCTAAGGGCTCAGGGTGGAGGGCAGGGGCTCCTTGACTGAATCCCCAGATCCTCCCTCTTCCTTTAGGCCAGAGAGTGCCCTTTCCATGGGCAGGCTATTTGCCTGTGGTTCTCATGACACACTCTTAGGCCTTTTTCAACCATAGCTGAGGTTATGGGTGGTCACAACCACATAGGAATATGTACCCCATCAGCTTGCTACCCATCCTCGCCCATGAAGGAGGCAGAACATATTCTTGTTCCCATTCAAGAGGGGAAATTGAAACTTGGAAAATGGCGGCTTGCCCAGGGCTAGGCTGCCCTTGACCCATTTCACTCTTACCTCTCTGCTGGGGCTCTATCTGCTCATCTCGGCCTGTTTGCAAGGCAACTGGGCCAGGGTGGGACATCCAGGATCTGGGGCGCCTTGGCATTGTGGCCCTACCTGGCCTCTGCTGATGCCAGCCTGAGGCCATCTCTACCCCACGCTCCTGGGTCCCTGGTAAAGCACACTTCCAACTTTCCTCCTGGGCATGCCATGGAATCTTCCGTAGGAACACGGACCCAGGCAGCCAGTGGGCAGCCTGGCCACGGAGGCCTGGCCCAGCTCACGTGGCTTGGCCGAGTCTTCCCAGCCAACTTTCAAGTCTCCTCTGCAACGTGACGATGCTGGCTTCCCTGTCGGAGAGGGAGGGTATTTTTAGGTTGAACCCGCCTTGTGAAGAGACAAGTTATCAATAGCAGCAGTAAAGGGCTTTTCTTATTCTTTTTCCCCCTATGACTTTGCGACGTGAACAAACTGCACTTATTAAACCCTGCCGAAAGCAGGAAAAGTGGGCTTCCCCTGATAAACTTTTCACCCCACAGCTTCCTCTTGCTGTTGCAAGTCCAAGTCATCCCAGACTAACCCCACCCTGCCTCTTCAGAGAAGGTAACCTACCAACTTGCCCAGTGACAGGTAACAGGTCCGGCAGATAGTGAGGGTGGGGCTCAGAACTAGCTGGAACAAGGAGCCAGTGGTCATGGGGAGGGAGGCCCTGACATCAACTTCCACAGAGTGGCTATGGGTACTCTTCAACCATGCCAACTGCTCGAGTGTTTTCTGAATGCTCACTGTGTGCCCAGCAGGAGGCTGAGCACACTGTATCAGCTAAATACCCAACCGCCCATGAGAAGTGATCAGGAGACTCCAGGAGTCTACCTCCAAGGGTCCTGAGCCCTCCCTGGCCACTATCTTGTATTTCTAGAAAGGAGGGTGCCTTGGTCAAGCTGGTTTGGGAAAACTGTTTAAGGCTGTCAGGCATCCTCCTCCCCCACAAGGATGCCAGAGTCCTTCCCAGCAGAGTGTGCAGAAGGCCCCTTGTACAGAGGGCCCAGTACAAACCCAGCTTTCGTGGGGACTGAGAGCTTCTTACAGGACACTAAAATTGCACCCTGCCTTGCTGAAGGAAGTATTTGAGCCAACTTGGCTGCCTGCCCTTCAAGATTAGTTGGCACTCCATTTCTGAGGAAGCCCAGAATAACAAAGCCTTCAACAAAATAGAAATGTGCTTGTCTCCCATGTGACACGCGCCCAAACTGCCCAGTCTGGCAGGGGACTCTGCGTCATCAGGAACCCAGCTCCTGCCTTACTGTACCTCTCTGCTAGTGCTGACTTCCAGTCTCAGTGTCACTTCATGGCCCGAAACAGCGGCTGATGCGCTAGCCATCACATCCATGTCTAACCAGAACAGAAGAAGGAAGAAAAGAAAGGCAGTAATGCTACCTTCCCAGATGAATTCATTCAGCTCCTTTTGAGGCTCTGTCCCTGGAAATGGGGGACGCTAGGCCACCCAGCCTGTGGGTCCTCTTCCCAGGTGTATCCTGGCTGATGGAAAGTGGGTTCTCATCTCCCCTCCCAGAACCTACTTTTCTGTTCACATCTCACTGCCTAGAACTTCACCTCATGTACTCTGTACAAGGGTGCTACCAGCCTAAATAAAACAGGCTAAGAGGAGGCTACGCAGCCACTTGTCAGAGAGGCCTAGCCGCTGGCCTCACCTATCGGAGACTGTGACATCCCTAGAGCCCAGTGGCTGGGCCTGCCTCCAGGCGCTGGTCTTCTGGGGGCCCATAACCCTGCAACTCTCTGGCAGCAACCCTGAGTGTCCTGCATCAGTCAGGCCTGGGCTCATGATAGTTGAGGTTAGGGTATCTTTGGACAGGTACCTGATGAGCTCTAGATCACAGTCCCTGTGTTTTTGCCATGTGTGGCCTGTGCTGTCCCTTTGTGCCCAGCATGGCATTGGCCTGATGAGCCTGTGGTTCCCTCTTCCTTCCTGTACCCAGCTTATGGAAGGTGGGCCTCTATCTCTCCTCCCAAGTATCTCCTGAGCACCTGCTACATGCTGACCCTGCCCTGGACCTCGGCAACTAGCAGAAGTAGAGCACAGACCCATGGAGCTCCCAAACAAAGGGATGTCCCAGATCCTGGCCCCTCTCTACCAGTCCGAGGGGCCCACGTGGGGTGAGAAGGATGCATGCACATCCGTGTGCGGGGGACTGGCAGGGCGGGTGGGAACTGGAGGAGCGACAGCTGGGCTGGGTTGGATTTAGCTTGCTAGGAGCCAAGTGCGTTGGCTAGAGCCACTGGCTGGGCATTGCTGCCAGAGAAGCTGTGCACGAGCTGGGAGGGGCAGGTTAAACATGCCTGGGGAGCCTAGACAGGGAGGAGAGATAAGGTCCACAACAAATAGTGGGGGCTTCTTCCTCTTCTTGGAGCAGCCCAGGCCAGTGGAGAGGGCCTGGTCACAGCCATCCATGCTCCCTTCCTGGTACCAGTATGCTTACTCCGTAAGGTAGAACTGGAGGGGTGGGTAAGAGGCAAGCCAGATGACGGGGTGTTTCTGGGAAGGAAGAGGCTCTACCCTGGGAGAAGAGGTCAGGGAGGACACAGCCGGCAACCTCCCTCTTGTTACCTGTGTGCCAGGCTGGATTATGACAGAGGGCAGATACCCTGCCCTGGACCACGGATTGTGGGGAGGCAGCCCCTTGACAGTGCTGCGCTCCGACTGGGGTCACTAGGCACATTATGCCAATGTGCAGGGCCCGAGCAGAGTTTACTGCTGTGTGTTGCTGTCTTGAAATTTTTTTGGTTGAATTTTTGTTTTGGAACATGTCTAGCAAACTCCACAGCTGCCCTACAGAAGGGACGGGCCAGGTCCATAGCTAACGCCTTTCTAGAGTGGCAAGAAACCAGCTTGGTGACTTCTCCCCTCCAGGTATGGGGATGGGCCAGGCTATCAAGCTGGGGTTGTTTGGGGAAGAGATGGAGGAACCGATAAAGGGCCTCATGCTGGGCACCTTGCCAAGGCCACCCAGACTGGGAGAAATCAGGAAACCAAGAGACACTCAGCCACAGCTCCAAAGGGCTTCTGGGCCAGGCCTCCTCAGGACACCCATGGGAGACAGAGCTGACCCAGGGCTTTCCCAGCTCCCTAATCTCAGGAGCAGCCTGCCCTTCTAAGCCCCTGACTGAGCTGCACACAATAAGAGCTTAAGAAATACCCCCAGTAATCCCAGGAATGGATATAAGTAGGTCTGCAAAGACAGCCCAGGTAGGAGAGTCCAGAGCCCACACTGGTCTCTGTCCTGCCATTTAAATGGCTCATGGGAGTCTTGGTCTCTGCAGCTCTGTGTGCCTCAGTTGGTTTCCTGGGGCTTGATAAGATGTGTGAAAACCCTTTGGAGAGCACCAAATACTCCCTGTGCGGAGCTCCCGGTTATTTGCCTGGTGCCCACCCCTTCAAAGAACAGCCTTGAATCCTCTCCACCAGCAGGCTGACTCTACCTCTGATGCCAGACAGGGGTTTGAACACAGGCCCTCCATCTACCCTGGGCTGTGAGTGGGGATGTGAGCCCAAAGGAACCATGCTGAGGGGACAGGCTGCCCAAAGGAGAGCAAGGCTAGGGAGACACAGCTAGCAGTCCGGCTCCTGAATCCAACCATGTCTAAAGGAGATACCACTACCAGTGCACTTTCAGGTGGATTCTAATAGTTCTACCCTGGTAAGTGGATCAGGACAATAGGCCAGTGGGGGAAGATGCCCATCTGTCCCCACTGGGAACCCCAGGTTTGGATCACCCCTCAGAACATCACACAGGTCCCACTCAAGACAGACTCTAAGAGCCCTGAGAGGTTCACTGGGGGAACCACTCAAGAAACACAAAGCTGGAAAGCCACCTCCCCACACCCTCCCTGCTTACCATGCAACTCTCCTGGCTCCGATAAGTCAGCCAGGCACATCGAGAAAGAAAGCTGGTTGTTCCGTGACAAGGGCAGGTATGAGATTGGGTGGGAATAGGGGAGAGTGCCGGGGCTGGAGGAGTGGCAGACTGGAGAGTGGGGAGGGGACACACTGGAGTCCTACGTTCCTGGGGCACAGACACCTTTCCTCAGGGTCCTGGGGACCTCCGTGGTCTGCACTGAGCCGGCTTCGCTCAGGGCCTAGAGCTGGGCTCCCGGGGCCTCGGTCCCTGTTCCCCAGCTGCCCCTTTCTACACATGAACACTGTCGTCCCATCTAGAACTGGGAGGCACTAGCGCCACCCAGCTGGGTTCTGAGGAAATGTATACAGGCTTTGTGGGTCACCACCCTGTGCAAGCATGCCCTGAAGCCCAGCTGACCACTGCTGTTCCTCAACAGGGCTGGGGACCCCAGAGGACAATCTGTTCCCTGTTTTCCTGGTATGCACTAGCTCTGCACAGGTGTGAGCATGCCATTTAATTGAGTGAATGTGTGGGATGCGGGTATCAACAAGTGCCTAAGATTCCCACGCAGACTCAGAGCTGGGTCCAACTCTATAGATACAGGACTTTATGAAGAGACAGGACATGGTTTTGACACTGACCTGTTCTTACAGAGTGGTGTTGGCTTCCTCCTGCTGCCCCAATTTCAACCTGATGTCATCTGGTACACTTGGGGACACACCCACAGGTCTAGTTCAGTGAGAGACTGTCTCAAGGGAATAAGGTAGAGCGTGATAGCGAAAGACACCCACTGTCTTCCTCTGGCTTCTGTGTGCACATGCATACTCTGAACATTCATATGTATACAACACATGCACACACACACACACACACACACACACACACACACACACACACACACGCCTCACTCTCTTCCTTGGGAGCTGTCCCAGGTCCCACCTTTCTACCTCAAAGACCCAGGAGACTTGCCTTCATTAATTGCATCTGCGGTCCTGAGCACAGTTTGGCCCATTCTAATTTTCCTAGCCAGTGCCTGTTCCCTAAGGTGCCACTTGGATTCCCAGGGGGCGCCAGGAGTAAACAGAACTGCCTCCCACAGGCCAGGCTGTCTCTCCTGCAAGCAACTCTGAGCCCACTTGTACTCAGCGTCCTCCCCCTACTATGCCCCCTGAAAGCTACAGAGAGGGCTCAGAGCTCCAAGTGCGATCAGGGAGCCCACATAATCCCCTGGGGGGACGGCACAGCACAATGGGAAGTCCTGGAGAAACTCTGAGGGCTCCCTGAGGGGAAACTAGTGAGCTGAGCCTGTGGGCGTGTGTCTGGGAAGGGGTCTGAGGTATGGCAGAGAAGAAGGTAAGCACCTGCCCCCACGAGGATTCAGGCTCCAGAGCTGGGTAGGGTGTCCTTTGTCCAGCAGTCTACTCTGCCCAGGACAAGGGCAGAGTGGGCAGAGGCATGCCTGGCCCTCTCGAAGGCCCACCCATGCTTGGCCCCCAACTTGGCCACCCAGTCCTGCACCACAAACCTGGGGTCTCCAGCAGAGATGCAGGTCTCCAGGCCCAGTCATGATGGTGTCACCTGTGCAGTGACTGCACTGAGGCCCAGCAGGCAGTAGGGCAGAGGACAGGAACCCAGAGATGCCAGGTGATGGTCAGACCAAGAGAAGAATTCAGGCTGGACAAGGCCATGATGGTGCTAGAGGACAGAGTACAGAGCAGGGATTCCTACAGAGGTGATAAGACTTCCCAGGGCAGGCAGGAGGTAGCCAACTAGCCATGGCCAGTCACAGACCAAGAGTTCGGATGGACGAATGGCTCAGACCTACCTGGCAGAAGCCAGGCCAAGGGCAGGGAGGAGCTTGATGTGTACCAGCCAGGCTGTTGGGAGAGGACCCTGAGAGAGCAAGCAGATTTGGATTGGGCACACACGACCATGCCTCCTCTCTCCACAGGGCCAGGCCCTCCATCGGAGCAGCCTATCCTCACTTCTGGCTGGGCCCAGTGATGCTCCCCTGGATGATCTTCACTGTTTATAGCTGCTTGGAGCAAGCTCTGGTCCAAAGGCCCCAGAGGTGTGCTGGCAAGGGGAGGCTTGCAGATCTGGCATATGATCCTGTCACCAGGTCACAGCCATGGGAGGCTCCACCACATACTCCAAGGGATGGGGTAGAAGCTCCTGGCTGTGGGCTGAACTCCATTCCACCATATCACATCAGCCCACACCCTGCCTGGGGCCTGCAGGGGTGTGGGGAGAAGGCTGCGTCCTCACT
This sequence comes from Nannospalax galili, assembly GCF_000622305.1. NCBI lineage: Eukaryota > Metazoa > Chordata > Mammalia > Rodentia > Spalacidae > Nannospalax > Nannospalax galili. The sequence continues at coordinate 1,564,899 of NW_008346900.1, read as the reverse complement.
CCTCTCTGGCTTCTTGGTTGTGGTTTTTATTCTTAGCACCCAGAAGGCTCTTGCATGGACACCAGGGCCCAGTTCAACCAGCTGCAGGTGCTTGTCACCCTCTCTGCTGGTCCAGCTCATACATGGGTACCCGTGTGGTCTATGGCAGCACCTCAGGGAGCAAGAACCTTCCCCCCAGACAAGAGGACTTTCACTCTCTGCCCTCGCTGAAGGTGTGACATCCCCCTCAGACCAAAGCTTAGTCAGTAGACGTCTGCTCACGCCTCTCACTTGCTCTTTCTTACTACATAGCTCACTCTGCCCTGTAGGCAGTGGAGACACAGATACTCAGAAAGGTGGCCCAGCTGCCCCATGGACCCCATCATAGCCCCTCTTCTGGCCAACCATGTCCCTGCAGGACAGTGTGTGGGCTCCTCAGGCACTACCAGCATAGGCTCCTTGGTACAACAGGAACTCCAGGGCAGCTACAGGAATGGCTGAAGTTGTGCCTGCCAACACCCTCCTCCTCCACTCTCCTTGATAAGTGATGTGGACTTACACTGTTGCCAGGCTAGCCACCATGGTTGTTGGAGATAGACTAATGTGGTAGGCTCTGGGGTTCTGTCAGCAGCTTCCTGCTCCTTCCTAGGGTAGAGAAGAGAGGAGGAGGAGACAGGAGCAGCCTGGAGCTGTAGGGAAGGATCTCAGGGGCAAGCCGTCTGCTGAAGATGGAAGCCAGCACAGGGGGAGAAAGCTGGGAAGACGCAGTTCTTCTTTGAGCGCCTGGATGCAGCTGTGCCTGAATCTCGTCCCCCCTGGATTTCTGAGCCCTTAGGGACCACAGCCATGCCTTTTCTTTAAGGCTTTCTTGAGTTAGTTTCTGTAACTTTTAGCCAAATGACAGTAACTCTATCTCTGGATCTCCTGTCTCCCCTTTCCTTCCTGACACCTGGGCCCTGGACCCAATTCTACCTGGTCCCCAAAGGCAAAGAGACAAGAAAAGCCAGACCCAGCATTTGTTCCAAACCATGGCCTCAGACACCATTTTGATCACATTCGGGCCATGAGCTCATCAGGATGCACCCAGAGCTGGCTCAGAATGTCACGGGATGGGGGTGGGGGGGCAAGGAACAAAAAAAGAAAAATCTGCATTCCATATTCAAATGAGCTCCGGCAGAAGGAGAGAGCGGCAGCAGTTCCACCGAGGAGGTAGCTCGGCGAGGGACCAGGAGAGGAGGCTGTCCAGTAACTGGCTCTCGGCAACTTCTGCTCTCTTGTTATTCCTCATTAGCGAGCCGAGCCGTCTCCACACAGCAGGGACTGAGCTCTGCAGGCAGTGGCACCGGGTTTGCCCTCAGTTCAAGGGAGAAAGGTCTTTCTAGCAGTGAGAGAGAAGCTGGAGGCAAAAGGCCACCCAGAACAGCACCAGAGGTTGGCACCAGCTGAGCTGAGGCTAAAACTCGACTGAGCTTCTCCAGCTCACAGCTACTCTCACTCTGGTCCTCAGTCTTCCATTATACTTCTTTATAATTCCATCTCATTATAATTCCATCTTGGAGCACTCAAAACCCAGCACCCAGCACCCAGCACCCAGCACTCCCATCCTGCAACACTATCTTATGCAGTGCTTGAGCTCCAAACCAGGGAGGCAGAGTGGACCTCTCTTTTCCTCACCTCCCACAGCTTGTGCCAGCTGCAAAAGACATCTAAAGTCTTAGGTCTTCCACACTGGCTTCATTACACAACTGCCTTCGGCTGGCTCTGGGCTTCTGCCCTCATCCTGCCCAGTCAACCCCACTGTGGCTAGGGACCTCTTAAGATACCTCTTAAACCCTCTTGGACTTCCTGCCCCACCCTGAGAAAGCATCAGCATTCTGTCCTTGGCATGAGGGGCCCCTCCCAACTCCTCCCACCCACCCTTCTCTGTTGCAGCCTCACTGGCCTCCTGACTGAGTTAGGCCAACTTCCCCTCTGCTGCTCTCTTGCCAGGAGCTTGCTTTCCTCTGCCTTCTCTAGGTCTGTGATCTAGTGAACCCTTCTCAGTGGAGGGTCCCTGACCATTCTTTTAAAAATCAGAACCTGGCCAGCTGTGGTGGCACACGCCTGTAGTCCTAGCACTTGGGAGGCAGAGGCAGGTGGATCTCTGTGAGTCCAAGGCCAGCCTGGTCTACATAGTGAGTTCCAGGACAGCTGGGGCTACAGGGAGACCCTGTCTCAAAAAGACCAAAAAAAAAAAAATCAGAACCTGGGGGCTGGAGAGATGGCTCAGTGGTTAAGAGCACTGACTGCTCTTGCAGAGGACCTGGGTTCGAGTCCCAGCACCCACATGGCAGCTACAAACCGTCCTCAACTCCAGTTCCAGGGGAATCCGAGGCCCTGTTCTGACCTCCGTGGCATTGCACGACATGGGTGCACTCACATACATGCAGGCAATACACTCATACACATAAAATAAAAATAATAAAATATTTTAAAAAATCAGAACCTGGGGGCTGGAGAGGTGGCTTAGCAATTAAACAGAACTTGCTGCTCTTGCAGAGGACCTGGGTTTGGCTCCCAACACCCACATGATGGCAAATGTTTATATAAGTCCAGTTCCAGAGGATCTGACACTGTCTTCTGGCTTTCTCAGGCATTGCACCCACATGGTACACATGCATCCATGCACACAAACTCATACACATAAAAATAATTTTAAAAATTTTAATCAGAACTTGGCCCTAGTCAACATGGGACTCTCAGGGAGCCGATGCTAAGATGGGGTTAGAGAGGAAAAGAGCGGCCTGTGAAAAGACTGGGCAGGGAGTGGGCAGGACTTTCCCTCTTCCATGATCTAGACCCCACCCTACCACAATTGTCACCTTGCAGATCTTGGGGACTTACCCTCATGTCTGAGAGGTCTGAGTTCTGCCTATACTACCTTCTCCTGCTGTGCGGAGCCACTCACCCTTCCCTGACCTCCTTGGCTGCTGGTCCTTGAGCCTGAAGAGCTTCAGAGATGAGGACCCCTATCTCAGAAGAGCCCTGAACAACACACTCCCTGGCAGGTCTTGAGAGGGATACTGAGCTGACTCTTTTACCACCAACCACAGCTCCTAGACACTGTGTCCTTTGAAGATGCAGCACCACAGAAAGGCGTCTGATCCAGAATGCACATCCTGCAGGACAGCACCATCTTCACCATCCTTATGGGTCACTGTCCCCAGGACACAGCTGCTCCTCAAGGGTGTGGGTTCCTGGTCTTGGACCACTCCTGTCCTCTTTCGCTGAGAACTGGTCTCCCTGCCAGATGCTACATATGTGGACGCATACACCTGTGGGTGGGGACTCCATAAGCCCCTACATAGTGTCACAGACTGAGTTGGTAAGAAGGGAAACCTTGGGCTGGAGAAATGGCCCAGCAGTTAAGCCCACTGGCTGTTTTTTTTTTTTTTTTTTCAAAAAACCCGGGTTTGAATCCCAGCACCCACGTGGCAGCTAACAACTGTCTGTAACTTGAGTTCCAAGGGATCTGATGCTCTCTTCTCTTGTCCGAGGGCACTGAACAACACAGATGCATGCATGTAGGCATAACATTCATACACATAAAAGTAAATAAATCAAAAACATTTTTTTAAAAAGAAGGCAGCCGGGCGTATGTCTTTGAGCCCAGCACTTGGGAAGCAGAGGCAGGAAGATCTCTGTAAGATCAAGGCCAGTCTGGTCTACACAGTGAGCTCCAGGCCAACTGGGCTACAAGGAGATCTTGTCTCAAAAAGATGAGAGAGAGAGAGTAAAAATAAATGAGTGCAAGCCTGGCATGGTAGTGCACACCTTTAGTCCCAGCACTTGGGAAGCAGAGGCAGGTGGACTACTGTGAGGTC
>NW_008346900.1:1557791-1560896 GCF_000622305.1 Nannospalax galili | reverse complement strand
AGAGAGAGAGAGAGAGAGAGAGAGAGAGAGAGAGAGAGAGAGAGCTGAACCAGGAGCAGAGGCAAGGCTCTGTGAAGACCTGTGTGTGGTCAGCTGCTCAGCAGGTCTTCTCCTTCAGGACTTGCTGCTAGGTAGCCCATGGCCAGGCTTCAGAAGTACCAAGAACAGGAGCTCAGCTGGTGAGACTTGTGCTCCTGGGCCCACATGAGCCTCCAGTGTGGCCACTGCATCAAGCTATCACGCCAGTCTGGATGGGTACATTGTGGTGGGTTGTCTGTACTTGACATCCAAACTGTGATGCTCACAGTCACATGCCATCCACATGGCTCTGGGCCAGGGCTCTCTGTCTCTGTCAGCAGGGCCTGGACCCACCAGGACACTGGTCACTGCCTCTGGACTCATGCTCCTTTATCTACAGAAAGCTTTCCCTGGAAGAGTCTTCCAGGGTAGGTGCCACACCATAACAGGTGACCTGCCCTGTTATGCATTGCCTTGGTCCAATCAGGGCCAGCCAAGGCCTTGTGCCTGGGTTCCACCAAGCTCACATCTCTGCTGGCCTCAAGGGTCCCTATTTCAGTGCTGAGTCAGGACTGTGGCCCTTGAGAGGGTGTACTTTAAGCCTCTGTGGCCCTAGGCAAGTGGCTGTGGGTAGGGTGTCTGGGGGTTAATGAGGTCATGCATGCAAGCAGGGAGTCTGGCCAATAGGGGGCACGCATCACTGCCAGCCACTGTCCTTACCAAACCTCTGGGCTAACTCAGCCTCTGTTCCTTCTGGCCTCCATTTGTGGAGGGGAGAAAGACTTCTAACCTCAGAGAAATTGGGTAATTTACCTCAAAGTCACACACCTGGGCCTTCAGTGCTGGGGTCGGAAGTAACACAGCTGGGAGCTCTTAAGGTCAATCTCCTCAGACTTCCTATGAGGAAGTAGGGAGCTGGCCTGAAGGGCATGGGAACACCGACTGCCTTCCATGTGTGTTGGACACTCCGTGACACCAACACCATAAGCTGCAATTCCCCAGAACAGCTGTGGGGCAGTGGAGCTGAGCTGGGTCCACCCAGCTGCTGGAGTTCGGAGAGACCACCAGGGAAGCATCCTCTGCTCCAGGTGGTCTCCAAGTGGTTCTCTGAGGGTGGACGGCAGCAGCATCTCTGGAAGTTTGGACAGATGTAGGTGAAAGGTGGGAAGGGGAGGCATGGCAGGTGAGTGACCATGTCATCGTGTCTTGCATTCTGTGTAGGGTCTCAACCTTCTGTTGAGTAATGACCAACACTAGGACAGTTGGGACTGGGGCTGGCTAGGACTTTATGAGGACTTTGCAAACTCTTGTTGACTCTGTCCCTCAATCCTGTGTCAAGATAGACAATGAGGCTCTAACCAGTAAGCGAGAGCCAGGGCATCTCTCTAAACTCCCTCCAACTCCATCTCCCAGACAGACCTCTAGGGGTTCTATGCCACATGTCTGGTTGAACGAACCTACCTCCTCAGGGGTGCTTGAGGAAACAAGGGCTGGGGGAGGTGCTGGTTCTGGTAGGCAGGGGGTAGGGGGTGGAGACACTGTGCTCTGTCCAGTACCTCAGGCCACAGGAAGGCTTGAAGGGCAAGTTTGATGGGGTCCACAGGGGCAGATGGATCTTGCTGGCCAACTCCAGGACACATTCCACTTTGACCACTAATTAGGTGCCTGATCCCGGCACAGCCTTTGTACAAGTCAGTGTGAGATGGAGGAGAACGTGGGGGCTTGTAAGAAGAGCAGGTCGGAGAGGGCTTCTGGGAAAGCATGTGTTGGAATACGCCCCTCCCCCATAGCAGGATCCTCGGTTCCCTGAGGGGCTGGACCTGGGGGGCTGGGGGCATCTCTGTGCCAACAGCCCTGAGGTTGGAGGAGAGGAATCCCTGCCCCCACTTCCCAAAGTTTCCAGAGGATGACTTGGGGTTAGGGGGAGGGGCGGGTCCCCACATGACCAGCAGCTGCTGTCAGTGTGAGGTGCCTGGAGCAGTGCCTGGGGTCCGGCGGCCCCTCCCTCTACGCCCACACAGACTGCATTTCTGTCCTCTTTGAGGCATCTACTGATGTGTGCTGCTGGCGACAGAGGATAGTCGCTGCTTCCCTCTCCCTCGGGCACTGTTCCCTGTCTGCTGTCTGATGTCTGACTGTTCGCGGGTCCCAGCCTGATGCTGGGTGGCTGTTTCCCTGACTGTGGGTGTCTGTTTGTCTGGATGTGGGCGTGTCTGTCAGTCTGCAGAGAGCCTCTCCCGCTGACTCTGTCCTTGACCTCCAGTATCTGTGTCAAAGGAGGTGGGCTTGCTCCCGCTGCGGGTTCTCCTCCCCCCCCCAAGGGCGCTAACACAACTGCCACCACCCTGGCTGCACCTGGAGCCCAGTGACCTCGCATGTCCACTGCAGCAGTGACCACCAACTGAGCTGTCTCGGTGGGACTGGTGACCCACTCCACGCTGCTTTTTGGGTCACCCCTCCACCCAGGGCTGCTGAGTTCTGGGTGAGTGTGCTCTGCTCTGGGCTGGGTCCGCTCAGGCTCATTTTTTTCCCTTATGTAACTCCACATCTGTGTGAGCCTTGCAGGTCACCCTGGACCCTGCTCTGAGCTCTGTCTGACCACATGGAGACTGAGGCCAATGGTACTGTGCACAAGAGGGTGGAGAGCCGTCAAGGCCAGGACACCACTTTCAGAGACCCCTCCCCAATCCCTCTCCGGACATTTCTTACCCCAGAAACCTACTTGCTCAAAGCAGAAAGCGAGAGGGGGTCCTGAGGCACAAGTTCCCTAGAGCTGAGACGCGGACGTTTCCCCCAGCCCCCCGCCAGCCCCATCCCAGGTCCTCACACGTGCAGGGTCTACGGATAAGGGTCGGGCAGGGGTCACGGGGGCCGAGGGCACGAGGACAGACCGGCAGCTCAGGGACCAGCTCCCGGGTGTGACCTCAGACATGCCCTCAACCCTGTGCCCTGGCAGTGTGCCTTGGGTCGGGCTCTGGGTCAGCCACGGTGCGTGCACACCGGGCCAGGGGCTCCAGTAGCCTTGCGGGCACGCGGCGCTGTCCGTGGTGCTGCCCGCGTCGGGCGGGGCGGGGGCGGGGCGGAGGC
>NW_008346900.1:1556740-1557719 GCF_000622305.1 Nannospalax galili | reverse complement strand
CGCTCGGAGTGCACGGACGCGCCGCGGGCGGCTGGGGCTCGGGTTTGCTCCCGCCGCAGCAGCCGCGCCGCCCGCCCCGCTCCGCCTCGATTCCGACCTCAGCCCCCTCTGCGCCGCCCGCCTGGGCTCCAGCCCCAGCCCCGCGGACCATGCTCCGGGCGCCCCCCGGGAGACCCGACTGGGCGAAGAGCTGGCAAAGACCCGGCTCCCGAGCCCCACCCGGCCGCCCATCGTCCGGCCCGCGCCCTGCCCCACGTCCCGGCGCCCTGTGAGCCTGCGGGGCCATGGAGCGCGCGCCGCCCGACGGGCTGCTAAACGCGTCGGGGGCGCTGGCCGGCGAGGCGGCGGCGGCAGGCGGGGCGCGCGGCTTCTCGGCAGCCTGGACCGCGGTCCTGGCCGCGCTCATGGCGCTGCTGATCGTGGCCACGGTGCTGGGCAACGCGCTGGTCATGCTCGCCTTCGTGGCGGATTCGAGTCTCCGCACCCAGAACAACTTCTTTCTGCTCAACCTCGCCATCTCCGACTTCCTCGTGGGTAAAGCCCCCAGACCCTGTCCCCTGCCAGAGCCCTGGGATGCGGAGCCCGGGCAGGGCAACCGGGCTTGGAGCTCCTACCTGGGGTGGCTCCACGGGGGTCGGCGGGGAAGGGGACGTCCAGGACCCTTAGGATGGTGGACGCGGGCGAAGTTCCTCTCCTCCCAGGCCACGGCACTGGGGCTGCATAGGGATGCCCCCGGGGAAGCGGGTCCAGCCGCGGGGCGCTCCGCAAGGCGCAAGGCGCAAGGCGCAACGCCCGCGGGTGCAGCGCTGGCTCCTGCGCCGAAACCAAACAAAGGCAGTGGCGGTGGACTCAGGATGCCGGGAGGACGCTGGGGGGAGGCTTGGGGGAGGGGACATGGAAGGGAGATTTGGGGAGCTGTGTTGGGCAAGGGGGCCGCGGGGAAGGCGGGGGTGAGGTGAGGGAAGTGCTCCGAGGAGCG
>NW_008346900.1:1510501-1556644 GCF_000622305.1 Nannospalax galili | reverse complement strand
GGGGGATGGGGGGGCGGGGTGCGCGGAGGGGGCCGGAGCGCCAGACACCTGTTGGGGCTGCGAGCTGCGTCTCCCAGACGCTGGGAGCCGGCGGTGAGAGCGACTGGCGGGGCCGCAGACAAGAGCCTTTTAAGCTGAGAGAAAAGGTTTCTTGGTCTTTAAGCTGAGGAGGGAGGCTGTCCAACAGCCAGAGCAGGGGTGCTGGGCTCCAGCGCCTGGTGGGCAGGAACAGACAAGCTTCTCTTTTTTTTCCCCCGGCTTTGGGGGCTGGGAGGACTGGCAGAAGCCCAGGCTCTGTGTCCAGAGGTCTCCAAATGGGGGTCCTCTTTCTTGCCTCCAAGTCCAGGAGACACCAGTTGGGATCGGGGCACTGTGGGAGCTGAAGGGTAGCAACTACTCAGTTGCGTCTGGGGAAGAGGAGGGTAGGGTAAGGATTGCTGGTTCCAGAAAGGTGGCTGCCCTGTGTCGCCTGGGTTCTGTCCTCCTTGTAGGCCATTGGTCTGACCCAAGATCCTCCAGCCCTGGTCCGACCACAGCTGCTGTCCCACAGGTGCCTTCTGCATCCCACTCTATGTCCCTTACGTGCTGACTGGTCGCTGGACCTTTGGCCGGGGCCTCTGCAAACTGTGGCTGGTGGTGGACTACCTGCTGTGTGCCTCCTCCGTCTTCAACATCGTGCTGATCAGTTACGACCGATTCCTGTCAGTCACTCGAGCAGTGAGTTTGGGATGTGGGTACCAGAGTTCAATCCATGAGGAGGGAGGACTGGCAAGGCGATAACTGCTTTTGACTTGTGGGCAGGCCCCTGGTGGGCTTGCTCTCTGCTGATAATGTGGGCCATTCTTCAGTGACCATTAGTTGCCCGTAGGACAGGCTCTGGCACAGGCAAGAAGCAAGAGACTGGCCTGGAACTCGATGCTCCTGCGGGAAGGAGGTATCAGGGTCTACCCTCTGCCTTGGGGCTGGTCCAGTATCCTTGGAGTTCAGGGAAATTCTTCACTCCTCTCACTTTTTTTGTGTACTCGAGGGTGCACACACAGCCTCAAGAAGGCAAGCCGCAGCTCCCAGCTGCACAAATTCCCAGGGTGGCTGCTGTGAGATAGTCCTGTACCCACCGAGGCACCAGTGTGGGTCAGGGCTTCAAAGGCCACTCCCTCGCTTCCTCTAGCGGATCACTTACCCAAGGTTCTATCAGGAGCACCTTGAAGATTAGCTTGCGCAGAGCACTAGCATGGAGTCCTCCAGCATCACTTGGACCCCTTCTGCCCCTCCTTGAGTTACCGAGAAAGTGTGTCAGTCACAGGGCTATTGTGAGATGAAGCAAGGTGACACCCAAAAGGGTGGAGTACCCAGCAAAGCTGGCATGGAGCAGGTGCACCTGAGACCTGTGGTCAACAGTAACTCTGACCACTGCTCTTGTGGTCCCCAAAGTAAAAACAATCAGGATAGACGTGGCTATCAGAGCCTCCTCGTGTCTTCCAGCTGTCCATCTGAGACCCCTCAGCAGGACCCTCCTGCCACCCTGCCCCTGCTGGTAGCTTTCACTTGGAGGTTGGACACACTGTTTCTTGGCAAAGATTTAATGACCCAACCACCCCAGCTCACGAGTGTGTGTGTGTGTGTGTCCAGGATTGGGCCAGCAGGTGATTTTATTTCTGCGCTCCAGCTCTGGGGGTGGGGGTGGGGGCAAGAAGGGGTAAGACTAGGTTCTCTCCCTTCACCACAGTGTCTCTGAAAATGGCTCTGGCCCTTGAAGGAAGTCTCACATCAGATAGAGTTGTGTGTGACCCCTGGGTGTGGCCAATGCTAAGCTGTGTGCTGGTGATGTAGTGGCCAAAGCCAGGGCTCCGGGGAGCTTGCAGCTCACGGGGGATGATTAAAAAAAAAAAAAGCAGGATTCTGGTTGACGATGGGGACTCTAGGAGAGGTGCAGGGCATTGGCCAGTCAGGGCACATAGGCAGGGGAGAGTTTATGGGGCGTGGGAACATGGCAGCAAGCCCAGGGAAGGCATGGAAGTCCAGAGGCTGCTCTAAAACTCCTAGAGCAATGTTCCTGATATCTTGACCTGCACGTCTCTCTTCAGGTCTCATACCGGGCCCAACAGGGTGACACAGGACGGGCAGTACGGAAGATGGCACTAGTGTGGGTGCTGGCATTCCTGCTCTATGGACCTGCCATCCTGAGCTGGGAGTACCTGTCTGGTGGCAGCTCCATCCCTGAGGGCCACTGCTACGCTGAGTTCTTCTACAACTGGTACTTCCTCATCACGGCCTCCACACTTGAGTTCTTCACGCCCTTCCTCAGTGTCACCTTCTTCAACCTCAGCATCTACCTGAACATCCAGAGGCGCACCCGCCTCCGGCTTGATGGGGCCCGAGAGGCTGGTCCTGAGCCCCCCCCTGAGGCCCAGCCCTCACCACCCCCAGCTCCTCCAAGCTGCTGGGGCTGCTGGCCAAAGGGGCATGGGGAAGCCATGCCACTGCACAGGTATGGGGTGGGTGAGACAGGCCCTGGCGTTGAGGCCGGGGAGGCGGCCCTTGGGGTTGGTAGTGGTGGGGGCGCTGCTGCCTCGCCCACCTCCAGCTCTGGCAGCTCCTCAAGGGGCACTGAGAGGCCACGCTCACTCAAAAGGGGCTCCAAGCCATCAGCATCTTCGGCGTCACTGGAGAAACGCATGAAGATGGTATCCCAGAGCATTACCCAGCGTTTCCGGCTGTCACGGGACAAGAAGGTGGCCAAGTCGCTGGCCATCATCGTGAGCATCTTTGGGCTCTGCTGGGCCCCGTACACACTCCTAATGATCATCCGAGCTGCCTGCCATGGCCACTGCGTCCCCGACTACTGGTACGAGACGTCCTTCTGGCTTCTGTGGGCCAACTCGGCCGTCAACCCTGTCCTCTACCCGCTGTGTCACTACAGCTTCCGCAGAGCATTCACCAAGCTACTCTGCCCCCAGAAGCTCAAGGTCCAGCCCCATGGCTCCCTGGAGCAGTGCTGGAAGTGAGCAGCTGTCCTGCCCTCCTGTGGCCATGCCCCTACACCTGTTTCTTGGGCAGCCTCCAAGTGTGGGCCTTGCCTTGTCCGTGGCCCACTCTAAATGCCACGGCAACTTCTTAGATCATCTGCCCTGCAGTGGGGCATCCCAGTGGGCTGGCCAGGGGCCCTCACTGGTAAAACCGGAATGTGTTGGCTGGCCCTGACACCACATCCTCTTTCTCCCCAGAAGAGACAATCCAGAGGGTCCCAGGCATGCGCTCCACTCCCCCACAGACAGTGCAGTGGCCAGTGATGTCCCCTTTAGCACATTTAGTGGTTGGTGTTCTCCCCAGGGCAGACCTCGGTGTGTGCTCCAGGCTCCTGCCCCAGCAGTGTGCCCTGCATGTGCACACATCTGCGCACACCCTTCACACACTGCGTACCTTCCCTCTCCCCAGACAGCCTGGGATGCTGCCCTTGCGGCCTCTGTCTCTTGCTTAAGCCCAGATCCTGGCTCCTTCATCCTTCTCTCCAACTCTTTGCCCCTCAAAGTGTCAAGTGCCCCAGGAACTTCGAAGCTGTTCTCTGCTTTTCCATTCTGGATGTTTTCAGGAAGATGAAGAAGAAGAAAACACGTCTGTGAACTTGATGTTCCTTGGATGTTTAATCAAGAGAGACAAAATTGCCGAGGAGCTCGGGGCTGGATTGGCAGGTGTGGGCTCCCACGCCCTCCTCCCTCCGTGCTGCAGCTTCCGGCTGAGCTGCACCAGCTGCTTCTGCCTGCCCCGCCCCCGGGCTCGAGACATGGCCCTACTGGCAGTGACACCTGCTCCGCTGGCCAAAGCCTGCCCTGCTTGCCCCATCTTGCATCAGAATTTCTTGGGGGCTGTTGGGTAGGAGAGGTCTTAACTGTGCCCTGGGGGTCCTGAAGCTTGCAGGGCAGTCAGCAGGAGCGCAAAGGTGGGGGGACACCTGGGAGAGTCGCTTTGCCTTGTCCTGTGTACCCGCCGCAGGCCTCTGCATGCTCTGCTGTCTGTGTGCCCCCTGTGCTGCTTCTGCCAAAGTAAAGACTCAATAAAGTGTATTTTTTTATGGGTGCTGACTCCTGAGGAGTTTATGGGAGTTTTAGGGTTCAGGGGTTCCTGTTGGAGGTCCCATGGAGATGAGAAGCTGGTCTTGGCATTCTAAGTGGGCACCTAGAGGGAAGAAAAGCCAGGCTGCCATCCCAGGGTTTAATTCCCACAAGAGACTGCCCCAGCAGCACCCCACCACAGGACTCTTCAAAGCTCTGCAGGGGAGGAGAACCAGCTCTTGTACCTGTTCAGGAGGGGGCATGATACTGGGAGGGCCTCATACCTGCCTTCACAATGCAAAGTGCAGCACAAGTGTAGTCAGCTGTTCCAAGATGGGCCCTTGGCTTTCTTGCTGGGCCAGAGACTATTCATCTTCATGGCCTTGACCCTCCACCTGGGTAGCCTGGCTATGTGCTGGCAAGACACAGGCCCCAGGGAGGGTCATGACCATACCTCGGACATTGGGAAGAGCTCAGGAAAGGGGCTGGAGGGACCAGATAGGGCGTCTGGAATTTGAGGACTGCAGCTGGGCTCGTGGGGGCTACGAGGTGCAGAGGTGTGGTCCTAGGCAAAGATTCAGCGGTGAACTGTGGTTGAAAGTTGAGGATGGTAGAAAGAAGACAGGGTGGAGGGTGGATGGTGCTGTCCTCAGTAGATAACCTTAGTGGCTGCCTTCACCCAGGTCCCCAGAAACCACTTGGAACAGGATGGATGGCTAGGCGAGCCCTAACCCTGACTGTCACCTAACTACCACCTCAGTCTTCAGGGCTCTCGTCTTTCCTCCTTTGAGCAGGGAGGGAACCTGCCATGGTGCTGCCACCGCCCCACAGCCAAGCACCATGCCTGTGAGCATGCATGTGAGTGACGCCCCTCACTACCAAGCTCTGCGGTAGTCTACCCACGAAGCCTTCCTCTTCCAGATGTGTCCTCCCCCTGCAGCTGTGCCTCTACTTAGTTTTTCCCAACTCCCTGGAGAACTCCTCCAATCCTAGGCAGACCCCCTCGCCCCCTTTGGCTCTTTTCTCTCTCTGGGTTTGAATCCTGCTTTCTCCTGGCTCAAGCGGGATGCTCTTTCTGGTACAAAGCACTTAGATCCTTCCTTGGTCACCAGAGTGTGGGGTGAACCTGGGACACTGGCCTTCATAGTCCTTGTACCCTGCCCTAAGCTAGGCCCTGTTCTGAGCAGCTGGGAGTGGAGGGCAGATGCCAACTTCTGTGCTCAGGGACACCCATCAGCCCCCACTGTTTCTGCTGCCCTGTTTGTCCCTGAGAGCTGAGAGGTCCCGTGACTTCCCCCGAAGGCTGGCGCTGGCCTGCCTCACCCTCCACCAGGCCTGGCCTTCCCAGCAGGTGTCTGTCCCCAAAGCCCCAAGTGATCTGGGGAAGGACAAAGGACTGCTCTCCCCAGCGGCGGGCACTTCCACGAGACAGCACAGCCAGCGCCCGGGCTGCCCCTCCGCCCGGCCCTACTAAATGGCTACAAATTGGAGGATAAAAGCACAGGCTTTCAAGCAATTTTGCCTTCAATCTCTGGAAACTGCCGCTCCCAGAGCCGCTGTGTGGGGACGGAGGAGGAGAGAAGAAAGACACGGAGCCTATTGGGCCCGTGTCTGCAGCAAACAAACAACGGAGGGGCCTTCTGCAGCTCCAGCCCCAAGGAGACAGAGCTGTGCCCAGGCCCAGCAGTGTAGCTGTTGTTTACTGAGCACCTACTGTGCATGGGTGTCGAGGAGGTGGGCTGGCAGCAGAACAGCGTAAATATGACCCTGAGCTGAAGGCAATAGACAGAGGACCCAAGGAACTGGCAGTGCCAGGATATGCCTGCCCTGGTACTGGGAGGTGGCCTGGCCGCCCACCAGGGGTCACCATTACTGGACAGACAACCACTTGGAGTAGGAGGCAGGGCCACAGCCAGGCTGAGGATTACGTGAAAGAGCAGGGCTCAGGGCCAGTAGGGTCCCCTGGGCGTTGGCACCGGCATCGGCAGCCCCTTTTTCTCTCACAGTGACTTTGAATGTGCTGCGTGGGGACAGTTTCTGGGCACATCCTGGCTGGGGGCTTGCTCAGCCTGGATAAAGACCTTAAACTGCCAGCGTCCCCAGAAGGCAAACCCAGTCCCTTCCTCTGTAAGAACAGTGATTTGGAGCCAGGACTGTGGCTGGGGGTGGCTAGCGTCTCACTGACAAGGCTGAAGGAGCCCTGTGGTACTGGAGAGCCATGTGGCTTCTGGCCACCTCTCTGTGCCTCCTCCTACCTCATGGCTTCTGGCTAGGATCCAGGTGTGTACAGAATCATTCACCAACAGTTACTGATGCTCCTGCTGGGTGTCAGCAGCCAAGGTGAGCACCTCCTGGTGTCTTCATAGTAACCCCCCACCCAGGGCGCAACCTTTCCATTATGCAGAATCACCCACATCACGCATCAGCAGTCCTAGAGAAGCAGGCATCTGAAGCCAGTCCTGATGCCAAGCCCACGCTCCTTCCACTCCATTGCTTCTTCCCTGAGCAGTGCTATGCCCTCGGTGCCACAGGATGGCAGTGTCTGAGCTGATCCCTTCTGTAGGATTATGCCTTCCTGAGGGACAGCATCCAAGCCCTTGCCACCTGTGTGCATGGCGGCTGGCAGGAGTGTTCCCAGAACAGCGCTGAGAGCAGGGTATTGGAAAAAGGGTCTATGAGCCCCAGAACCAAACCCCAGCTCTGCTGATATTCACACAAAGCACTTGTTTTGAGTCAGGGTCTCATACAGCCCAGGTTGGTCTCTGATTCACCATGCAGCCAAGAATGACTGAACTTCTGATCTTCCTACCTCTGCCTCTTGAGTGCTAGGATTACAGATATGAACCATCATGCCTGGTTGTGTGTAGTGCTGGGTGGGACCCAGGACCTGAGGGGATACTAAGCAAGCTTTCTACCAATTGAGCTCCCCCTCCAGCCCTCAAAATACTCACCAGGCACTCACTGCATGCCCTGTACTGTGCTTGCCCAGGAAGGAGTCAGGAAAGCAGTCCCTAGCTGTTACCAAGTCAATACTGTGAAGAAGAAAAGGGAGGGTCTGTGGAGCCAAGGATCAGTTGGCTGAGGTGGCAGAAACATGCTTCAGAGGGAAACTGAGGCTTGGGGGTTAAGAGTTGCCTGGTCTCACCAGTGGGTCTGTGTTGAGCCTAAGAATAAAACCCAGGCATCCTAAGGAACACATGGCCCTCTTACTGTCAGAGATGTCAGAGGCTATTGGGGGTGGGGATGGCGGCGCTCCTAGGTTGAGCTTCTCCTCTACAGCTTGGGCTCAACAGCCTAGCCTGGGACAGGCCAATGCCAGTATCACTGAGCTAAGTGGGGCCCCTCCCCCTGCTCGCCAACAGGAAGTGGCTCTTGGGCCGCTGCAGGCCTGCCCGTCATTACCAAAATTGCTCCATTGTTGGCATTGCCTGCACCTGCTGCCAGCGGATAGCGCTGTGCTAACCTGTCATTAAGTGCCTGGGTTCCACCTCCCAGCAGGCAGGCAGGCAGACTTCAGGGGCCTGGTAGCCTCGGGGAGGGGGGCCCTGTCCCAGACCTGGAGGGGTCACCTTCCTGCCTCTCTCCGTCCCCTATCACAGTGGAGCTAGTACAGGATTGGGAGTGGCAGGTGGGGAACCTGGTCTGAACTGACTGCTTCCTAGCTGTATGGCCCAGGCAGGTTCCCCAGCCCCCAGGACCAAAGAGCCCCTCTCCTCCCTGGGGTCTAGTGAGGACAGAGGACATGTTGCTTCCCATACCCAGGCCTTGTAGCACATGGATGACCAGAGCTGGGGTGGGGACCCCAGGTGCTAGGGACCCTAGAGGGGGAGTTAGCTACTCAAAGGCTAGGGAGGGACTGAGGACTGAACAGAACCCTTCCTGTGTCTGCCTGGTCACCGTGGTTCAAGGACTGTGCTCAGATCATGATGATACCAGGGACAGCTTTGGGCTGTTACCCTGTGCTCCAGAACCCATTCTGAGCCCATTTCTTAAACTTCTCTAGTTCTAAAATATAGTGATTTCTATTATTCCCATTTCACAGATGAGGAAACTGAGGCACAGATAGGTGACAACTAAAAACAGGCTAAGCTGTGTCTGGTGTCTTCTGTGTCCACTTCAATTAGTTCAGCATCCAGGGTCACCTTGTTGGCCCTCTCCTTGGCCCAACCTATCAGGTCCTGCTCAGTTCTGTGCGGCCACTCCACCCTGACTTAGAATGTTGGGGTCCCAGGATGGCCACTGAGAGTTACCAGGATGGGCTGAGGTGGAACATGCCCTTCCCCAGGCAGTTAGCTGTAACCCTGGAACACTGGCTGGAGCCGCAGGAAGGATGCACCTTCTGCAGCCAGCAGGTGCTCCGGAAGCCCCTAAGGCTTCCCTGAGGCCATCCTGTGCAAGTAGCTCACAAACACAGAGGCTTCAAGATGCCACTGTCTGAGCACCTAGACTCAGCCCAGCCTGAAGCTGCTGTGCTATGTTCAGGTCACCAGGTGCGCCATCTTCCTGAAAGCCTCATCGTCGTGCTTTTGCGATTGTGATAAGAAAAGTCTGCTAGTAAGGCTTGGCCCAGGCTGGCATGCACCATCTCAAAGACAGCACATCACCCTTCTATGACATGGCTGTGGCTTTTAGTACTAAATCATTAGTAAGGGGCTGGAGAGATGGCTCAGCAGTTAAGAGCACTGGCTGCTTTTGCAGAGAACCCAGGGTTCAATTCCCAGCACCCACACGGTGGCTAACAACTCTCTGTAACTCCAGTTCCAGGGGAATCTGACACCCTCTTCCGACCTCCTTGGGCATGGCATGACACAGGTGCATTTACAAACATGAAGGCAATAGGCTGGGTGTGGTGGCGCACGCCTTTAATCCCAGCACTTGGGAGACAGAGGCAGGTAGATCTCTGTGATTTCAAGGGCCAGCCTGGTCTACATAGATGGTTCCAGGACAGCTGGGGCTAGAGGGAGACCCTGTCTCAAAAAGACCAAAACAAAAACAACAACAACAAAAACCATACAGGCAATACACTCATACACACGAAAATAAAAATAATAAATAACATTAAAAAAAATCACTAGCAGGGTTGGGGATTTAGCTCAGTGGTAGAGTGCTTGCCTAGCAAACACAAGGCCCTGGGTTCAGTCTGCAGCTCCAGGGGAAAAAAAAAAAGACAAAATAACAAAAAAGACCAAATGAAAAACCAAGGCAACTAAAAAAATCACTAGTAAGGGGCTGGAGAGATGGCTCAGCGATTAAGAACACTGGTTGTTCTTGCAGAAGACCCAGGTTTGAATCCCGACATCCACATGGCAGCTAACAACTGTCCGTAACTCCAGTCTCAGGGGATCCGACAGGCTGACCTCCGCAGGCATTGCACAACATGGGTGCACTTACCTACATGCAGACAATACACACATACACATAAAATTTTAAAAAATAAAAAATTTAAAAATTACTAGTAAATAGATATTTGTAGTGGGTGTTGGTGGGAAAACAATATTATTAATTTTTTAACCCCCATGGCCCAGGATCTCTCCATGTTCTACAGGCTGACCTCAAGCTCCTCTTGCCTCAGCATCCCAAGTGTTGGGATTACAGGCAAGTACAACCATCCAGACACAAATGACTTTTTAACACACCAGCCTCTGGGGTTAGAAAGGTGACAATCTGGTGGGCCACCTTGAAGCGGAGGCAGGCAGATCTCTGTGAGTTCAAGGCCAGCCTGGTCTAATAATGAATGCCAGGCCAGCTGGGGCTACAGGGAGATCCTGTCTCAAAAAGACCAAAACAAAACAAAAACAAAAACAAACAAAAAAGAATGGTGGTATCCTTCCTGCCAACTGGCCACAGTCAGAGGACTTTGACCAGATGGCTGGCTGGCCTCAGGTGACTCCTTTACCCATTATGCAGGCTGACCTGACAGCACTTGGCCTTACGCTCCCTCCTAAGGAAGTAGACACTACATCCAGCATATCCACAGCTGTGCTGCACCATTTTTAAGAATTCTAGCACACTTTGAGTGGATCCTCCAGTGTAGCAGAACCACGGATTTACTTCTTTCAATTTTTTTTACATATGTATGTGTGTGTGGTGTGCATGTGTATGGATAGTTGTGTGTGTGCACACATGTATGTGCAGTGCACGGGTACCTGCATGCACGTAGGTGGGGGGGCCCAAGGTTGACATTGGGTGTCTTCCTTTATCGTTCTCCACCACACACCCCACATACACACACACACACACCACACACCACAGACACACCACAGACACACACATACACCACATACACACACACACCACATACCACACACACACCACAAACACACACACACCACATACACACACCACATACACCACATACACACACATCACATATAACACACACCACACATACACACACATACACACACATACACACCACACACACACACACCACACACACACCACACACATACACATACACACCACATACACATACACACACACACCACATACACACATACAAATACACACACCACACACATCACACACACACATACACATACACACCACACACACACCACATACCACATACACACCACATACACACACACATACACACACATACACACCATACACCACATACACACCACATACACACACATACACACATACACACACACTACACACAGCACACACACACACACACCACACACAAACACAGCACACACACACATACCACACACACACACACACACACACACACCATACACACACCACATACCACATACACACCACATACACACACATATATACACACACACACCACACACATACACAGCACACACACACACCACACACACACACACACACCACACATACACACACACATACACATATATATTTCTTTGGTTTTTTTGAGACAGGGTCTCCCTGTAGCTCCAGCTGGCCTCGAAAAACAGGCTGACCTCGAGCTCACAGAGCTCTGCCTGCCTCTGCCTCCCGAGTGCTGGGATTAAAGGTATGCGCCATCCCCTCACCCTGCCCCTAGCTCCACCCTATATATTGAGGCAAGATCTCTGACTTGAACTCAGAGTTTGCCAGTTTGGCTAGTCTAGTTAGCCAGTCTGCCCTGCTGCCCTGGGGATGCCCTGTCTCTGCCTCCCAAGGGTTGAGATTCTAGGCAGCCATCACATCCATCAGGCACTCTTTTGGGTGCTGAGGATTTGAGGGGTCCTCATGTTTGTACAACAAGCACTTCATCCACAGAGCCCCCTCCTCAGCTCCAGAACCACAGTTTCAACACCCAGGAGGGTTGGTGTTAGGTGGACAATTGTTTCTACAGGCTTGCTCTGTATCCTCAACCCCTCGAGAGCCCCTAGCTGCCCTCCTCAGTGTGGGCCTCATCCAGTCCGTTATCTGCTCCAATCCTGCAACCTTCGTCCTCTGTCCCATTTCACACTAAGGTGTGATGGGAAAATGGACAGTTAAGAGCCTCTGACTGCTCTTTCAGAGGACCTGGGTTCCTTTCCCAGCACTCACATGGTTGCTAACGACCCTCTGTAATTACAGTTCTAGGGGATCTGACACCCTCTTATGGCCTCCATGAGCACTGCATGTACACTGTGCACTTACATACATGCGGGCAAAACACTCATACACATGAAATAAAAATAAATCTTTTGCTGGGCATGCTGCCTCCCGAGTGCTGGGACTACAGGTGTATGCTACCACGCCCGGCAAAAATAAATCTTTTTTTTTTTTTTGATCTTTTTGAGACAGGGTCTCCCTGTAGCCCCAGCTGTCCTGGAACTCACTATGTAGACCAGGCTGGCCTTGAACTCACAGAGATCTGCCTGTCTCTGCCTCCCAAGTGCTGGGACTATAGGCGTGCACCACCAAAAAATAAACCTTTTTTTAAAGTTCAAATTCCCAGTCTCTTCTGAGACTCAAAGGAAACTCTTAGAAAATAAAAAAGAAAGTTATATGCTTCCGGTATACAATAGCACAGAGTGAATATTCAATTCTTAAAGGGCTGTAGAAAGCAGGAATGGGGCTCAGTAGGTAGAGTGCTTGCCTGGCATGCATGAAGCCCTGAATCTGCTCCTCAGCACGGCATAAGACAGGCATGGCACATGGCTTTGATCCTAGCGCTTGGGAGGCAGAGACAGGAGGATCTCTGCATGTTCAAGTCCTGCCTGGTCTACACAGCAAGTTCTAGGCCAGCCAGGTCTATACAGTGAGAGCCTGCCTCAGCAAACAAACAAACAAAAAGCTGCGTTTAGAGCCTGGCATGGTGGTTCATTCTTGTAAGCACTTGGGAGGATGAGGCAGGAGGATGTCTGCAATATTAGGCCAGCCTGGGTTACAGAATAGACCCTGTCTCAATAAAACAAGATAAGCTGATTCAGCAGCATTGTAGGGCTTACTAGCTCACATCTCCCAGCTCCGACTTCTTCCTACAAAGCAGGTGCTCCACAGCTTAAGAACCATGGGGTAAGGTGTAGTTACAGTAACAACCCAACTACTCTGGTGCCAGTTTTTTAAAACTCTCACATAGCAATGGAACTTCAATGACTTTATGCATTTTTAATGTAATACAGCATAGACTAGCTATCACCAAAGGACAGCAATGCTTGACTTCTACAGGGTCATCTCATGGGCATTAATTTCTTTGGTGAGTTTACCATGATCCACACCATGGCCTTCAGCCTTACAAGTCTACAATCTGATCTTGCCCATATTCCAGATTCATCCAAATTTGGGAGACGAAATCGCATTCAGCACATCATAACAGCCTCAGTTAGCAAATATGATCTCCCAGTAGCAGAGTCAAATGGAGAAATGGTCAGTGGGGCAGAAAATACAAGATGAACCTTAGCATCACAGCTTTCAGGTGCAGGACACTGGAAAGGGCAGAGCAGTGTGGACAGGATCTTCGGTCTTCCATGGGTGAATTCTTTTACAGATGCACTGAGGGAATGGAGCCACACTGCAACCCCCCAGAGGCTGGTTTAGGGTGGAAAAACATATTTCACTGCTTCTCTGGAGGAGGGTGCCACTTCAGGCTGGCTGAAGCAGGAAGAGGCCAGAGGGGAGAGTAGAACTTCCTCCACTGGGGGTTCCTTCTGGATAATCCCACCTCGGAGCAAGGAGAGTACCAGTTATTTTATGTCTTGGTGTCACTGTGAGAGAAAACCTGATAAAAACAAGAAAGGCTGATTTGACTCACAGTTCCAGAGGGTTCTCTGTGCCTTCACTAGGTCCTGTGGCTTGGGTGGACATCATACAGGAGCTTCTTCCTCTCTGCTGGACGGGGAGTAGAGAGGAAAAGACTGGTCCCAAGTATAATCTCCAATGCCCCCAGTGCCTGTGGGAGACATTTCATATTCAATTCATAATAGCAGGACACACCAAAAAGAAGGGGATCCACAGACTCTCTCCAGTGTGGCTATGTGCTGGCCTGCACCCTAACCCCACCCCAGATTGCAGGTTTGTCTGGCTGGGAGGAAGGAGCTATCTGCACCGGAGACACCTAGTGGGCCAGCTGCTCTGAGGCCATGGGTACCTGTAGGTCACATACATGTGTCCTGGGAACAGATCTAGACTCAGGGTATCTCTTTTATCCACCATGGCCTCCACCCGTTCCTCTACCCAGGGCCTGCACAGGTGAGGCCCCTTACTGGGGAAGGCCAGCATGAGTGCAAGAGAGGACAGCAGCTATTGGGTCATGCCAGCAGATGCCAGAAGGGCAGTTGGCTGCAAGCAGCTTTGCCCTGTGTGCCCTTCTGGGCTCATCCTCTCTGCAAACATTTCCAGGAGTAGTCAAGGACCAGGTGACCACTGCCAGGCCCTCCCTGAGGTCTTTATTTTCCTTCTGAGGTTGTTATAGATTCATACATTGTAAGATCTGACAGTACAGGGCCCCGTGAGACTTCAGGTAGGATGGTCAGCAGCTGCAGGGTCAAGTCAGGAGACCTGATCTGCTCCAGCAGGTGACACCCATCCCACTTCACCAGGTGCACATCGTCTGTGTTCACAGTGAAAATCTTGCACTGTGGTGAACATCTACAACATGAAACTTTCTAGTCCTTCATCCTCAAGTGCCTAGTCATCGGCAACAAGCGCACTCATGATGTGTAGCCGTCACAGTCCACCTCGGAACACGTTTTCTTTTGAGACAGCGTTAACATGGCCTTGAACTCTTAATCCTCCTGCCCTAACTTCCAGAGTGCTGGGCCTCTACACATATCCCCCCAAGCCTGGCTCTCAGAAATGCTGTCATTTTCCCACTGGAACCTCTGCTGGTCAAACAGAGTTCTTTTTGTAAAAAAACATATTTATTGGGCTGGAGAGATGGCTCAGCGGTTAAGAGCACTGGATTTCAGTGGACCTGGGTTCGGTTCCCAGCGCCTACATGGCAGCTAACAACCATCCAGCTCCAGGGGTTCCAAAGTCCTCTTCTGATCTCTACCTCCATGTCCACTGCTTGACATGGGTACACTTACATACGTGCAAGCAAAACACTAATACACATAAACTGAAAATAAATTAAAAATTGGGGCTGGAGAGATGGCTCAGTGGTTAATAACACTGGCTGTGAGCTGGGCATGGTGGCACACACCTTTAATCCCAGCACGTGGGAGGCAGAGGCAGGCAGATCTCCGTGAGTTCCAGGCCAGCTGGGGCTACAGGGAGACCCTGTCTCAAAAACCTTACAAACAAACAAACAAACAAACAAACAAACAAAACACTGGCTGCTCTTGCAGAGGACCTGGGTTCAATTCCCAGCACCCACACAAGGGAGCTAACCACCATCCATAACTCCAGTTCCAGGGGAGCCCATGCCCTCTTCTGACCTCTGTGGGCACTGCATGACACAGGTGCACTTAACACACATGCAAGCAGTACACTCATACACATAAAATAAAAAATAAATTTAAAAGATTGTTTTATTATTTCTGGGTATGTGGAGAGGTTACCTGATGAGTCCAGGAGGGGTGTTGGATCCCCTGGAGCTGGAGTCACAGGCAGTTCTGCTGCTCCATGGGGGTGGTAGGAACTGAAGTCAGGTCTTCTTCAAGAACAGCAAGTGCTTACTGCTGAGCTATCATGCCAGCTCTCAGACACAAAGTTCCAAGAGGCTTTTCACACATGTAGACCCAGGACCACCTCTGAGGATCTCCCTCGACCGCCTGTCCCCGGCCACTCTGGCTGCTTCCCTAGCTCCAGCCTCACTGCTTCAAGAATCGTGCTTGGGCAGAAGCTCTGCGTGACCCTGAGACCGGCTTTCCTCTTGGCCTGGCTCCTGTTGGCCCGGGGCACAGCATTTTTCTGGCTGAGCAACATCACACTCATCTCTGCACCTGCCACCAGTCAGCATCTTAGTGTGTGCCCAAGATGAGTGCATTTAAGTAAACGTTCCCTGCAGGCCCACAGCCCCAGGCCACTGCTGTTACAGACACTGGGCACTGCATAAAAGGCTTGCTCTCAGAGGGCTCCAGGAGGTCTGAGCCATACTGTGAGGGCTGAGAGGGTGGGCTGATCAGGGCCATCCCATGGGGTGTGTGAGAAGGGTATCAAGCACCAGGATCAGCAGACTAGAACCTGGTCTCTGTTGGCCCAGGACCAGCACTGGGCAGTAGGAGTTGGGAAGGTGGCATTGTGAGCACTAGGGCTTTGCCTGTGTGACAACAGATGGTTTGGAGATACACAGGGACTAGCAGCTGCCACCTACACAGTGAGTTCCAGGACAGCTGGGGCTACAGAGACCCTGCCTCAAAAAGACCAAAAAAAAAAAAAAAAAAAAAAGATGGCTATTGTGATAATCCAAGGAAGGGACTGAGTTCTGGGTGCTTCTATGGTTGAGCTGATGGGTTGTCGTGGGCCAGGAGAAACTTGTGGGTGCCTAAACCAGTGCACTATGCACGTCATAGCCTAAGTATGATATCAAAATTAGAAGGGAATCTCTGTGGAGCCCAGTAGTATGCTGTAAGTTCACATTCACCCAGAAATTCAGGATAAACATTTGGAAATACTCTGTAAATGTGATCAGCTAGGGTCTCAGGAGAACATCTGAATTTAGAGTGGGCCTAAGTCCATTTAGTGGACTCCTTAAGAGGATAAGCCAGGTGTGGTCCCTTACTCCTGGAATCCCGGCACTTGGGAGGCTGAGGCCTAAGCTATACAACAACACCCTGTCTAAACACACAGACACACACAGACACAGACACACACACACACACAGAGACACACACACAGACACACACACACACAGACACACACACAGACACACACACACAGACACACACACAGAGACACACAGATCTGACACTCTTTTCTGGTCTCCTTTGACACTTGCGTTCATGTGCACATACCCACACAGAGACACACATGCAAACATCTAATTAAAAATAAACCCAGAAAAATAGAGTTCCAGAGACTTCCACACTGGGTCCACTGAGACTTAAAAAAAAACAAAAAAAGGATAGTTTTAAAAAAGCACCATCTAGGAAGATGGGTATATTGGTTTCAAGGTCACAAAACCACCACAGAGCTCCACTCACCTCATCTTATTGTTGGTAAAACCTTATGTATAAGGTAAATAAACTGTTTCTGACCCTCCATTTAACTGCCTCAACACATGCACAGACACACACACAGAGACACACACACAGACACACAGACACACAGACACACACACAGAGACACACACACACACAGACACACACACACACACACACACACACAACAAAGGTAGGGAAGACAGAAGGACATGGGTAGATGTCCCATCAAGACAGAGGCAGAGACTGGAACGATGTAGCACAAGCCAAGGAGGCCTGCAGCCACTGAAAGGCAAAAACGCCCTTCCCAGAGTCTTAGCAAGGATGATCCTGAGCCACCTATACCTCAGATTCCTGGCCTACTTTTTACCTGTGGACAGCTTGTCTCTGCCCCATGGCACATCTGGGGTCTCTACTCCACTGGGTCTTAGACCCCAGAAGGAAACCTGGTAAAGTTCTAATTAGCTGGGAAGTCTGCAGGGCCTTCTGGTTTGTCCTGGCATTTTCTGTCCCTGGGCACAGGATGAATGTCTCTTTGCTTCTATTTCAACTAAACAATAGGAAAGGAACAGGTAGGTGAGAGCCTCTATGCACATAGAGAAGGGAAAGCAGAAGGAGCTCTACAAGGCTTGGGATAGACCTGGTGGTGGTTTTAAAGGCAAGTTGACAGCCTCTCCCTGGTGTGCCCCTTGAAGCCCTACAGGAGCTGGAGAGCAGGCCCTGGACCAAGGAGACAGGAGAGCTGGAACAAGGGTTCCAGGCTGGAGATGAAAGTGGGGAAACAGACAAGCTTCATGTCCTGAACTTTAGGTCCCCCGTCCTCAGCCAAGGATAGCCAGGCTGCTGCAGAGGCCCACTGGGACCATCAGTGGGTAACTTCACAGAAGAGACTCTGGAGCCCCAGCAAGGGCAGGCCAGACTCCACAGGCCAAAGTTGCCATGAGAGGGGACCTGGGACCAGAGGGAAGCTGGTCTACTGGAGTGTCTGGGAAATGTCACCAGTCAGAAGGACAGACGTTGGAAGATGGAAAGAATCCAGAAACACAGAAGAAACTGGGAAAACACAGGGCAGATGCATCTTCCAGACAGCCAGGCATGATGCTGAAGCTCCCACAATGCTCCCTGTGTAGAGGTCCCTGGCTACCGCAGGAGAGGCTGGCAACACCCCAAATGACCATCAGAAGCTCAAACAGGCCTGTAGGAATGGCCAGGAGAGGGACATGGCATGCAGCTTGAGGTGGGGAATGGCTGCTGTCATCAGTGAGGAACCTACATGCACTTGGGGCCTGTCACCCCGGCTCACTCATCTCACATGCACTCATCGGGTGTCTTCTTGGGATCACCTGAGGTTGCTGGGGAACAGCCCAGAACCACAGATGCTGGGGGCCCTCAGCCCCATGGCTCTCGTGGTCTTTCTGTGACTACCTCAGGAATAGCACAGTACCTGTCATGTGCTGTTGCCTGGGTGCCTGGACCAGGGAAGGGGAAACTACAAACGAAGACCATTTCTTCTGGGGGTGGAAATGTGACAGAAATGTGTAGTGTTGATGGCTGTACAACCAACACACACTTGGCAGCACATTTTTTTTTTTTGGTAATTTTTATCTTTTTGAGACAGGGTCTCCCTGTAGCCCCAGCTGTCCTGGAACTCACTATGTAGACCAGGCTGGCCTTGAACTCACAGAGATCCGCCTGCCTCTGCCTCCCAAGTGCTGGGACTACAGGTGTGCGCCACCACGCCTGGCTTTTTTGGTAATTTTAAAAATTTGTATTATTTTTATTTTATGTGTATGTGTGTATTGCCTACATGTAGGTAAGTGCACCCATGTTGTGCAATGCCTGTGGAGGTCAGAAGAGGCTGTCGGATCCCCTGGAACTGGAGTTATGGACAGTTATTAGCTGCCATATGGGTGCTGGGAATCGAACCCAGGTCTTCTGCAAGAGCAGTGTTCTTAACCGCTGAGCCATCTCTCCAGCCCCCCCCTTTTTTAAAAAATAAATTTTTATTATTTTTATGTGTATTTGTGTATTGCCTACACACCCGTGTCATGCAATGCCCGTGGAGGACAGAACAGGCTGAATCCCCTGGAACTGGAGTTACAGTTGTTAGCTGCCATGTGGGTGCTGGGATGCGAACCCGGGTCTTCTGTAAGAACAACCAGTGTTAACCGCTGAGCCATCTCTCCAGCCTCTGTCCTTATTTTTTAAAATTATTTTTATGTGTGTTTTGCCTGCACATATGTAAGTGCACTTGTGTGTGCAATACCCCTGGAAATCAGAAGAGGGTGTCGGATCTCCTGAAACTGAAGTGATGGACAGTTGTTAGCCACCATGTGGGTACTGGGAATTGAATCCAAGTCCTCTACAAGAGCAGCCGGTGCTCTTAACAGCCTAGCCATCTCTACAGCAGCTTCTTTTCGTTTTTAAGGCAGGGTCTCAAGTAGCTACTGGCTAAGTAGCTGAGGATAACTCTGATTTTCTGATCCTCTTGCCTCTACCTTCCAAGGACTAGGACTACAGGTGTGCACCGCCCTTGATTATTACTATGTGTTTTTCGCAGACCCAGACCCCCGCAGATGCTGAGCACGTGCTCTGCTGCCCCACCACACCTCAGCCTCCAGAAGCACAACTTTATTCATTTCTTTGTGTGTATGTTTTGAGACGGGGTCTCCTGTAGCTCCAGCTAGTCTGAAACTCATGATGTAGACTCAGAGCTCTGCCTCCCTCCCCTTGCCTTCTGAGGGCTGGGATTGAAGGCCCCAAACCCAGGCCCAATAGCACAAACTTAAAAGGGCTTCTTTATGGCATGCATGTTCTCTCTCAGAACACAAAACTGGCCAGCACTGACCTCTGAGGCCAATGATGGGACTACGTTAGCTTTCCCCTCTCCAAGAACAGCATTGGGGAGGAAACAGCCTCAGAAACAATGACACCACCTTCCTCAGGGTTGGCCCAGAGCGACAGCTTGCAAGCTGTTGTTACTGTGGCAGTGGTCCTGGAGCTGGCTTTCTGGAGCCACTGGTCAGACCTCAGTAGCTTGTGTGGCAATCGAACCCTGGCTGAGGATGGCTGGTGGTTCCAGGGATAGTCAGCCTACTCCCAGGTCTCCAGGCCCCGGGGAGGTGTCTTGAGGGCCCCCAGAGCACAGCAGGCACAAAGATGAAAGCCAGTGGTGGATAATTATCGCTCTCAAGCCTGGCCCTACAAAACCCTCTGTGATGACCTGAAAGAGAAAGCAATAGACACGAGACCCGCCCTGGCCTCAGAAAGCCAGGACCTTTGAAATTATAAGACATTAGAATAAAGCTTTGGGGAAAAGGACCTCGTGTTCCAGCTGCAGATCAAAACGGAATTGCTCCTGAAAGCCCAGGGCAGGCCTGCCATCCCAGCAGCCCCACCCTAGTATGTAGAGGGCACCTCCCCACACGCAGCAGCATGGCTAACCACACTCTGGGGTAGGGGTCTCCCCAAAGGTGAAGCCCTTTGCTTCCATCTGTCCCCTCACTGTACCTCTAGGGCCATAGTAAGGCATCAATCTTCCCTGGGGTACATACTGGGATACAGCCATCAGCCTGTACACCTGTGGTCGGTCGGTCAGTCAGTCAGGCGTCTTGTGCTAGGGATAAGAGGCGAGGGTAAAAGGAGCAAGGGCACCCCATCAGGAGGGCTGGTGTTGGCTCACAGGGTCAGGTAGGTCAGCGGGTAGAGCCTGCCCAGGACTCTTATCCTTCTTTCACGCCCTGTTGGACTGCGGCTATCTAACAGGGACAATGCTGCCAATTCAAGGCTCACATCCCCTTTGGTTGACAACTTGCCGGCGCATCCTGATGAGGAGCCAGAAGCCGCGTGCCTGGGTCGGATATTGGGTGCATTCAGACGTGAAGCCCAAGACTGCCTTGGCATTCGGCCCCCACAGAGCTCAGCACAGCATTCTGGGAACACTCCTCAGCTGGCTGGCGTCAGAGAACAAAGCGTGGCCACTGCCCGCTGCCTCCCTGACACCCTGGTACAGCAGAGAGCTCCGTGAGAGACTGGTGGGGGTCCCACTGCTCTGCAGGGCTGTGGGCAGATCCCACCCCAGGAGGAAGCCACGGGCTGCTGTGCTCCCCCAGGCGGCTCCTCTAGGCCCCCAGTGTGCAGTGTGCCTCCCTTAGTCAGCAGCACTGCCCTCCTACTAATGAGGTGTTAATTAGCACAAATGAGTCAACCTCAGCAAACCAGTCAGCAAGGGCAACAGGTATGCTGAGCCTGGAGAGCAGTTTGGGTGTGTCAGGTGGCACAGAATATTCCATCCTTCTAGGCTAGAGGGTGGGGGGGCACCTTAGTGGGGAGCCCCAATTTGGTGGGAAAACAGAGACACTGACACTCAAATATTTACAAGCACTTTCTCTCAGTGTTCAAAGCTGCCCACATTTTACAACGAGGTTTGCTTTTGTCTTTGGTGGCCCCTGGCCCACCCCACCCCACAGACCCTGGGGCAAGCTGCCGCTGAGTGCTACCAGCTGAAAGGCTGCCGGCCCTGCCCTAGCTCAGCCTCCACATAGGAATCATGCAGCACCTTCAGACGAAGCAGCAGCTGCTCTAAGTTCTCCCCTGTCAGTGCTGACAAGGCGATGACCTCCGCCAGTCCCAGGCGGGCCTGGAGCTGGGGCAGGTGGGCTCTGGCCTGCGGGAGATCCAACTTATTGGCAACAATCACATGGGCTCGCTCGGACAGGCCTTCTTCATACTTCTCCAGCTCATATTTTAAATCATCAACCTGAGTCCATGGCTCGGGCAGGGAAAGATCCACCACGAACAGGAGGAAGCGGCAGCGCTCGATGTGCCTGAGGAAGCCGAGCCCCAGGCCCTTGTTCTGGTGTGCGCCTCGGATGATGCCCGGGATGTCCGCCACTGCAGGAGACAGAACTCAGAGTCAAGGTCATGCTTGGGCTGCCCCATGTGCCTTTCAACCTTGGGGATGGGAGGGGAGACCTGGAGACCCCTTCTGGGCCAGAGCTCATGTTCTACAACTTTCCTTTCAAGGAACACCCGAGACTGAAGCCCTTCATCCGCCTCCAGGTGACTCAGCAGACCAAGTGACACTGAGGCACCTCAGCTTTCAGGTTTGCAACATGCTCTGAATATTTGGGTGCCAGGCACGCGGATCAATCTAATGAGAAATATTTAACACATGCCTGTCTCTCTGGCTTCAAACATAATTCAGAAAAGGGGAAAATGGCTCCTTGCACTCTATGAATAATTTGATTACTGATAAAAATCATTATAGCGCACTTTGCAGATATAAAGTGCTATACAAATAACCTTACCAGCAGGCTTACTATTTTTAATGGGTACATTATCTTCTGGAAAAAAGTTTTCCTCTCTCAAAACGGTACAGGGAAAGCTTTTTAAATCACACGCTGTCTGCATGACTGGCGCTGCCGAGTGCCACAGGAGACAGCGAAGGCAGCGAGAGGAAACCCTCTCCTCAGGCTCCAAACTCAAGATTCCATTTCTAAACTGAAGCTATCGGATTCTGGGCTGGGAGAGGAGGGGCTCATTTCGACAGAGAACAGGTTCATTAAAATTGTTTCAATCAGGAAAAACAATGTAACATTTTACATAGGAAGCTAAACCAGGGTTATGTAATTACTCTCCTGAATCACTGTATCATTAAGCCCCACCTCTGGCGGTGCTGGAGGCTCTACCTGCTAACTGCTGGTGACCAGCATAGGGAACGATCCCCACATGGGGCTTCAAGGTGGTGAACGGGTAGGAAGCCACAGTGGGCTTTGCATTTGAAATGGCTCGGAGGAGCGAGGACTTCCCAGCATTGGGAAAGCCAACCTGGAAAGAAAAGCAAAGGTGCTGTGTGACCTCATGGAGGGACCTTGTCACTGCCACCACAGCTGACAGGAACAGGGGCCTGGGATGGGGTAGGTGACTGTGTAGGCAGACACTGGCCAGCAGCACATGCAAGGGAGAATAAATGAAAGCTGCCCTTCTCTCCTGGGCCACTGTCAGGGACCCACCACCCCAGCATGGGCACCCCAGCATGGGCCACCGTCAGGGACCCACCACCCCAGCATGGGGCCACCACCAGGGACCCACCACCCCAGGGTGGACCACCGTTAGGGACCCATCACCCCAGCATGGGGCCACTGTCAGGGACCTACCATCCCAGCGTGGGCCACCGTCTTGAGCTCTAGATAGAGAACACGCTCCTGACCTGGCTGTCCAGGGGTACATGTTATTGGGGCACGGTTGTCATTGGCCAAGAAAAAGCGGTTGCCTTTTCCTCCAGCACCCCCCAGTGCAGCAACATATTCGTCACCAGGGTGGGACAGGTCAGCAACAATCTCACCTCCTTCCTTCACCAAGGTGCCCACAGGGACCTGAAAAGCAGCACCACTGTGGGGTTCTAGTCTACGACTAGGAAAAGGTAGGGTAGAACACTGCTGACCTCTCCCCTCAGTCCTCAGAACAAAGAAAAGGCCCCACCCCTCAGATTTCATGGGGCTGGCACAGCAGCATCTGCCTGCACTCCTAGTCCTCAGAAGGCTGAGGCCGGAGGATCGCAAGCTCAAGGCCAGCCTGAGGTAGAGTGAGGCTCTCTCACAAAACAAACACCCAGCTGCATAAGCGGCCTTTTTGAAGTATTTCTGTACCATCAGAGACAACAGAAGCAGCAGGAAAACAGCCCGAGAGCAGCAGCCCCATGCGGGCACGCAGCTTGAGCTCGGATGGGAGGAGGGCATGCTTTGGGGTCCATCCTCAGCCTAATTCTTCTGGACCCTCCTGGTCAGAAGCACATGGCACCATACCAGGACAAAGGGGCTCTCATGGGACCGTGACTTCAGAGACGACCTCTCTTGCCCGCTGTTCCTAGCCAAGTGCCTCTCATCACCCACAGACTTGGTGACTTGACAACCAAAGAACAGCTGCCTGCAGTGCCCTCAGCTTACCTGGACATAGAGGACGGCGCCACCTCGGCCAGAGCAGTTCTTTCTGCTGCCATCTTCTCCACTGAAACCCCGATACTGGGACAGGACGGAGGACAGGGACTTGATTTGCTGGTCAGCTAGAGCAAGAGCAAGAGCCTCATGTTCCTTTGCATCAAGACAGAGCTGTTACCTGGACTCATGGCCCCTTGTCCACATGGGGCCGACTGGGCTGTGAGGAGACCAGCAGCCTCTCGCTCTTCAGGCTCGCCCCCGCCGGGTGTGCTCAAGGCCAGAGGGAGCACGCTCTCTCGCTACCCTAACCTGAACAGAACATGACTTTTTTGAGATAGAGGTCTCTGTAACTCTGGCTGGCTTGGAAATTAGAATCAGCTTAAGCTTGTAACAGTCCCCTGCGCCTACCTTCGGAGTGCTGGGATCACAGGAATGTATTACCACGCACAGCAGAACAGGACTGAAGAAAGTGAAGTTCTTACTTTCCTTCAGAAAACAGTGACATTTCAGGAAAACCTGGAGTCCTCACGATGCCATCAATGAAATAAACAGCTACTTCATTACACTGTGAAGAAGCCTGCGCCCCCTCCCTGAGCATTTTTGCTGAGTGTGTGCTCAACACTCCCTGGCCCGCTGATGCACTTTCTGACCCTGTGACATGTGTTATCAGAGGCTCCTGATAGGAAACTGTCTCTGTGTTTCTGATGTGAAAGAGCAGAGCTGACACCCAAAGCCGCTTTTAGTGCACTGCTGATGAACAGCCACAATTCATAAAAATGTTATCTACACATCAAAGCTGCAAGACAACACATATCAGGATAAGGAGGTGGAACCTCCACCACTGTGTACAGCTGGCTCCCCCTCAGCGGCTCCCAGGGCACGTGCCTCTCAGGATGACATGGCCGCCATTGCCTCCATCACCACCATCAGGGCCTCCGAACTCCTTGCGAGGTTCACTGTGGAAGCAGCTCATGCCGGACCCTCCATTTCCTCCACGAACCAGCACTCTCCGGTGGTCCACAAAGTGCCTTTTCTACAGAAAACACAAGGTACCCTAGGGTGTTAGCAACCCTCTGAAACCCTTTGAGGAGACCAAGCACCTACTTGGTACACACCTCTCTTGCCTATCAAAATCAGAAGCCAGTGATGCTCTTTCCTAAAATCCACAGGTAAAGCCCGGCTCCCAGGTCGCCAGCACTGGCAGGTTGGAGTGAACACTGCAGACACGATGGCTGGCTGGTGTGGAATGCACACTTCAAAAGGGAACTCGGCAGTTCTGACCTGGAGAGCACAGCGTGTTTAGGAAATGTTCCCTGAACAAAGCGTCCTTCCAGCTCCTTTCAAACAGAGCTGCATTACTGAAACCCAGGCCTGTCTTCACTCACGGCAAGTGGGAGCTCCTTAGGGTGGAATGAAGTAGAGTCCTTCAACAATGCCTAGGCTTGAGCTATGAGAGACAGCTTTCCAGGGTATAACACAAGGCTTACATATGGGATGCAGAGGCAGGCAGAACCTTCTCAGGAGGGTTCTCTTCAGGCCCCTTTAGGAGGCAGGTACAGAGTGAAAGAATAAGAATTAACCAGCTAGGAACCAGGGTACATACACAGACAGACACACACACATATATAAATAATATACATGTATTTATATAAATTTTTTTGAGACAGGATCTATAATGTAGCCTAGGATGGCCTCCAGCTGTGAGCCTCTGGAGTGTGGGATCACAGGTATAGTGCCATCATGCCTGGCTGTGTTAACATTTAGTGCACATTAGCTCCTCCTTCAAATGCAGCTCCTAGGGCCATAGGCACTGCCCTTACTGGTACTCACAGACACCAGCTTTCTATAGGCCTCTGCCACAGCCCTGCCTGGTGACCACCCACAACTCTCACCAGGACCTGGTATCTGCATTCCAGTATTTCCATCTAAAAAGACTGTAAATGGACTTTTTGGGGGGAGGGGGTAAGTTCCAGAGGCTGAACCCAGGATCAGGGCTTTAACACACTCTACCACTGAGCTCGATCCCCAGCACAGGATTGTTTTTAAGGAAAAAGGACATCCAGCAGGTGGTGGTAGAGGAGGCACTCACCACAGGTAAGGCTCTGGATTTGACCACTAGAACCACAAAAATAAACAAAAGTCCCCGAAGCAGATGTTCTAGGGTTCCTTGGCAGCACCACACGGAAAACTGTCAACTCTATTTCAGAAACGATTTGATTTTGCTATGCGCCAACACCATGGGAATCCACCTCACAGGGGAGAGCTTGAGGGGGCGGCTGTGGGGGCCTATCAACTGTCAGGAGAGACTCAGCTCAAGTGTGGGCTGCCAGGAGGGGCGAGCCTCAAGGAAGCCTTGGCACCGTGGTGGTCCATAGCCTGGCCACCAAAATTCTTCTTTGTGAGAAGTGCTACTTTTCCTCAGCTGCTTGTCTGAAGTCCCTCCACGGAGGGCGTCCTAATGTAGAACTTTTGTTAGACTTTTAATTAATTTATTTAATTTTGTACCTATGAGTTTTGCCTGCATGTATGCAAGTGCACCTGTGTCACACAATGCCTGTGAAGGCCAGGAAAGGAGGTTGGACTCCTTGGAATTGGAGTCGAACCCAGGTCCTCTGCAAGAGCAGCCAGTGCTCTTAACCACTGAGCATCTCTCTAACCCCCATGTGTAACTTCCTGAGTTTCATCAAAGACTACCATGTTTATTTTTTTTATTTTTTTCGTCTTTTTGAAGCAGGGTCTCCCTGTAGCCCCAGCTGTCCTAGAACTCACTATGTAGACCAGGCTGGCCTTGAACTCACAGAGGTCCACCTGCCTCAGCCTCCTGAGTGCTGAGATTAAAGGCGTGTGCCGCCATGCCTAGCTTATTATTTTTATGTGTATGTATATTGCCTGCATGTATGTACGCGCACTCATGTTGTGCAATGCCCATGGAGGTCAAAAGGGGTCATCAGATTCCCTAGAACTGGAGTTATGGGTGGTTGTTATCTGCCATGTGGGTGCTGGGAATCGAACCTGGATCCCCTGCAAGAGTAGTCAGTGCTCTTAAATGCTGAGCCATCTCTTCAGCCCCTTAAAAAAAGTATGTGTGTGAGTGCTTTGCCTGCATGTCTGTAAGTACACCCACATATACGGTACTTGCTGAGGCCAGAAGGGGGTATCAGATTCCCTGGAACTGGAGTTACCAATGGCTGTTAGCTGCCACGGCCACATGGGTGATGGGAACCAGGTCCTCTGTAAGAGCAGCCAGTGCTAAGCCGTCTCTCCAGCCCCCATCATTGTTTTTTTTTTTTTTTTAATATTTTATTTATCATTTTTATTTCATGTGTACGAGTGTATTGTCTGCATGCATGTGAGTGCACCCGTGTCATGCAATACTGTGCGGAGGTCAGAAGAGGGCTTCAGATTCCCCTGGAACTGGAGTTAAGAACGGTTCATAGCTGCCATGTGGGCGCTGGGAATGGAACCCAGGTCCTCTGCAAGAGTGGTCAGTGCTCTTAACCACTGAGCCATCTCTCCAGCCCCCCCATCATGTTTTAAATAAAAGGTTCTGAGGCTAGGCATGGTGGTGCACACCTTTAATTTCAGCACTTGGGAGGCAGAGGCAGACTGTGAGATTGAGTCCAGCCTGTCTATAAAGTGAGTTTATATAGTGAGTTTCAGGCTAGTCAGGGCTACAGGGAGATAGTCCTGCTCTCCAAAATAAGTGAATGAAATAAAACAAATAGAAGGATCTGGCAAAATATTTACTGTAAGGGCTAGGGAGATCAATACCAGTATGTACTTGCCTTACAAACATGTGAACCTGATCACCAGAACCCATGTAAACATGCTGGGTGTGGTGGCATGTACCTGGAATCCCAGTGCTAGGGAAGCAGAGCCAAGGGCTCACCAGCTAGTCAGTCTAGCCCAACGGATGAGCTCCAGGCCAATGAGAACCCATAATGGAGGTGGACAGCAGTCCTGAGGGGGACACCCGAGGTCCTCCTCTGGCTTCTATACATGTGAACGTCACATGCATACGCTCATACAAATTTAAAAAACAAACAAAAAACCTCATTGTAAGCTTTAAAGAACTTAAAACTTAAAAGATCTAGCCTCCAGATTCTAAACAGAATTATGCATGCACATTCAAAAAAAACCTCAAACAAATTAAAGAAAGAAATACAGCGGGCATGGTGGCACACACCTTTAATCCTAGCACTCGGGAGGCAGAGGCAGGAGGATCTGGAGTTTAAGACCATCTTCAGCTCTGTAGAGAGCCTAAGGGGCATCTGGGTAATATGGGTCCCTCTCTCTAAAAACATACTTTTTTTTTTTAGGGCTGGGATGTAGTTTAGTGTTTGAGCCCCTGTCTAACTTGCCCAAGCAGCCCTGACCCCCATCTGCCCTCAGCCCCTCCCTGGGCTGCTGTGCTGCTTGTAAGTCTTTGGCACACAGGCCGCATTCAAGGCCGCCGAGTGGCCCTCAGCATTATCAGGGCAAGCCACAGTAGATAAAGAGGGGTTGCCCTCCCCAGGCTGACACTCACCAGTTTTTTCTCTGACAGTGGCTTTTTTCCAGAGGGTTCCTGGTGCTTGGTGTGGTCTGCACAGCCCACTGACAGCAGTCTGGATGATCCTTGTAGTGGAAGGAGCCGGCCAGGCTCAAGGCCAGTCCATGTGGATGGAGCCCACTTCATCAAGCTTTTCAACACAGTGCAAGATCTTTCGGGAAGAGGCCTGGCAGGTATCATGACCCTAACAGGAGTCAGATGAGCACAGTAAGACACCTGAACATCAAGCTGGAGCTGGAGCCTGGCACACAGCAAGAATCCCGAAGTGAGCCAGAGAAAATGAACTGACTGGCTCAATCCCGGTGCGCACGGAGGCTTCTGGCACCACATGCTTATCTGCACATGGGGAGGACCCATGTCATTAAATCTCCCACAACATTGAGTGTACCTCCCTAGGGAATATAAGGTAACTGCTCAGTGAGATTATTAAAAGAGAAAATCTAAACCACAAATCAGAATTTCTCCAAAATAAAAACAGCCATTTGCTTAAATGTTAGAGTATATTATCTGTGCAGCTCAAAATATCACAGTGGAGTATGAGAAAACTATACCATGACACCTGTGTACCCAGGGCAGATAATGCCCACCTCAGCTTCATTCCTGGGGTGACACAGGGAGGGTCACACACCTGCTACCTCAGTCTCCTCCCCTGAAAGTACACAGACCAAGCGAGGACGGGCCGACCCACATGGGTGCATGGCAGCTCCTGTCCTACTGTGAACACAGTGAGTGATATCTATGTGGTCTCGGCCTCTGTTCCTCTCAGAGCGCCATCTTTCTAATTTCCTGAGATGAGAGAGATGGAGCATCTGACCCAGAGCCACTGAGCCCAAGTGACAAGAGACTTTTGCTCTAATGAGGTAAGCTTGGCTCCTGGACAACATGGGGGAAGGGGAGCAGGCGGCTGGTCTCCACAAAGCCTGGCCAGAGTTGAAGCCTGAACTTCTTTCTCACCCACTCTCCGGCAGGGTAAGTGGCTAGGGAGAGTCAGAAACAGTTGTGCCCACATGATGACATGCCTAAGAAACCATTAGGCCTCAGGAAAGCTGGGCTGTCCTCTGGCTCCACAGGGAGGGCCACTCCTGTGCAGGGGCCTGTCTGCCTGGTTACTTCACAGGGATCTAGTAGCACAGCGCCCTGAACCCATGTGGGCACTCTGCTCCCTGACAAGCCAGTTTATACATTTTACGCACACACGGCCTCCCAGGTCAGTTCCTGCTGCACTGCCACCTCCATTTGTTTGCAGACTGTGACTGGTGCTACTTGGCCAGCAGAAGCCCATCCCGTGGTTTCATGTCCTCCTGGCCTGTGCTGTGGGTCTCAGCACCTATCCACATCCACAGGGGCCCCAGCAATGTCTTCCTCCAGCCCAGCCCTACAGACAGCCTCACCTCTAGGAGCCCTAGGCACATATCTGGATGCTGTGTGTGCTCACTCCTGCCCCAGAGTTCTGGTGGCAGTGTATGGGCATCCATGCTTACATCTCCAGGGAGGTCGACACCTGTCAGTCTGTATCATACACACACCACACCTGCCGGAAACCCAAGTTCATATGGATATATACAACTAAGCACTACAGCACCACTCAAACGCCCCTTCTGTCTTTGTGGCTCTGCTCTCAATGGCAAGAGCCCGAGCTTCCTAAGCTCCCTTTACCCTATCCTTACTGCATTAAAATTTTTTCTATTATTTTTATTTTATGTGTATATTACCTACATGTACGTAAGTGCACCATGTCGTGCCCATAAAGGTCAGAAGAGGGCGCTGGATCCCATGGAACTGGAGTTATGGACAGTTGTTATCTGTCATGTGGGTCCTGGTAACTGGACCCGAGTCCTCTGCAAGAGCAGCCAGCCCTCCTAACTGCTGAGCTATCTAGTCCCTTAAAAAAAAAAAAAAAAAAAAACTTTATTATTTTTATTTTATGTGTATGCGTGTATTGCCTGCATGTAGGTAAGTGCACCCATGTCGTGAAAAGCCAAAGAGGTCAGAAGAGGCTGTTGGATCCCCTGGGACTGGTGTTCTGGACAGTTGTTAACTGTCATGTGGGTGCTGGGATTCGAACCCAGGTCTTCTGCAAGAACAACCAGTGTTCTTAACCACTGAGCCATCTCTCCAGCCCCAGTTCCCGTCCCTCTTTTTCTGGAGATGGGGTCTCCCTGTAGTTCCATCTGGCCCGGAATTCACTATGTAGATCATGCTGCCCTTAATCTCACAGACCTGCCTGCCTCTGCCTCCTGAGTGCTGGGATTAGGACATGGACTACCAAACCGGGCCTTACTGCATTTCTTTATGTGCCCAGCACCCAGCCTAATGCCATGGCAAACTTCCTCCTCCACATGCTGGTTCACCACTCCTTGGTGACACCCTCCTCTTGCTTTCTCTCCCATGAAATGTGCCCCACCCCCCAGGGCCTCACAAAGCTATGCAACTGTTCTATCACTACACTCCTAGTTCTAGCTGTCAATGTTTTCTACAGTAAATTTACTTTAGAATGACTGTAGGTTTACAGAGTGGCAAAGGGACCCCCATGTACTTCATGTGTAGTACTCTGAATCAACACCTTGTGTCAAACGGATGTATCGTGAAGGAGTCAAACACAAGAACAAACAGCCCCCAAATTATATTTGCTAGCAAAGAATATTCCCAAACTCCAGATTTGAGTTGTTTTCCTTGTAAATTCTACCAAGAAATAACCCTAATCTTACATCGGACCACTATTCAACCTAATACTAAAACCTCCTGACTTTTACAAAAAAAAGCCAGGAATACAGAAGCAAAGGACCCTGAACATGCCGTTC
Organism: Nannospalax galili; assembly: GCF_000622305.1. Taxonomy (NCBI): domain Eukaryota; kingdom Metazoa; phylum Chordata; class Mammalia; order Rodentia; family Spalacidae; genus Nannospalax; species Nannospalax galili. Next base: position 1,525,765 of record NW_008346900.1, on the reverse strand, counting down.
AGCAGATGCTGGCATCACAAAGGACCACAGACCAGCATCCAGCAGGCTCTGCTGTGTGAACACAGGGCCACCTCTGCAATTAAAACCCAGCTGGCTTGCCTTAGCATATTGGCAGACTCTGGGACCTTCTCAACACCCAGCTGAGATCAGGAAAATCAGTGCCCCTACAAACAGGAAGGGAAAGGAATGTCACCTGGTACAGGGCAAGTGACAGGCAAGGGCTAAGCTAATGTCACACTTAATACAGAGAGAGTACGTGCTGTCCCTGTGATCAAGAGAAAGGCAGGTGCTCGCTCCTATAAACACAGGTCTTTGAGAAAAAAAAAAAAAAAAAAAAAAAAAAAAAAAAAAAAAAGAGTTGGGGCTAGAGAGATGGTACAGAGGTTAAAAGCATGTACTGCTCTTGCAGAGGACCCAGGTTCAATTCCAAATACCCATGTCAGATGGCTCACAGCTCCAGAGAAATTCAACAATCCTGGCCTCCACGAGCACCCATATTCATACTCAAATACCCATATACAGGCACACAATTAAAAAAAAAAAAGGAAGAGGTAAAATTGCCCTTACTTGTAGGAGGGCTCATTGCACAGAAAATCCCAGAAAATCTGCAAACCAAGATCAGAACTAACAAGTGAACTGGGTGAGGCTTCAGGCTACAAGGTTAATTTAAAATATCAAGTGGGGAAAAAAAAAATCAAGTGGAAGCCTGGCCTGGTGGGTCACGCCTTTAATCCCAGCACTTAGGAGGCAGAGGCAGGCGGATCTCTGTGAAATGGAGGCCAGCCTGTTCTACATAGTGAGTTCCAGGCCAGCTGGGGCTACAGGGAGACCCTGTCTCAAAAAAACACAAAACAACAAAAATATCAAGAGTATTCCTACCTTCCAGCAGCAAACAGAAATTAAATCCGTTTTACATAGTGCCACTTATGAAAAGGAGTCAGAGTGAACAACGACCATGGGTAGTGGACAGATGGTTCAGTGGTTAAGACCACTGGTTACTCTTTCAGAGGACCCAGGTTCAGTTCCCAGCATCCACAAGGTGGCTAACAACCGTCCATAACTCCAGTTCTGGGGATCTGACACCCTCTTCTGATGTGAGGAACTTATATACACGTAGGCAAAACATTCATACACATAAAATAAAAATAGAAAAAAAACCCATAAAACAAACACAAGTCAGGTAATGGTAGCTCATGCCTGTAATCCTAGCACTTGGGAGGCTGGAGCAGGAGGATTTTCTAGAGTTTAAGGTCAGCCTGACCTACATAATGAGTTCCAGGTCACTACAGGGTATAGAGTGAGACCCTGTCTACACACACACACAGCAGCAGGCTTGGTGATGTACTTGAGCGGTAGAGGTAGGAAAATCAGGAGTTCAAAGTCAACCTCAGCTATAGAGTGAGTGTTAAGGCAGCCTGAGATACATGAGACCTTGCTTCAAAGTACCAAACAAAAGAAACCAAACCAGCCAACCAGCCCACCCAACTACTCCAGACCCTAACTGCACTATTTTGCAAGATCCTGTTAATTCAAAGTGGTTTCTAGGGATTAATACAGTCTATCCTAGTTAAAAAAATAAATAAAAATAAAAAAATCTATGAAGAAAACATTTTTGATTTATGTGCATGAGAAAATCCTTTTATTACCCCCATTTTACAAAGGAGGAAACTGGGCTAGAGAAATGGCTCAGCAGTTAAGAACACTGACTGTCCTTACAGAAGACCCGGGTTCGAATCCCAGCACCCACATGGTAGCTAACAACTGTCCATAACTCCAGTTCCAGGGGATCCGACAGCCTCTCTGTTCTCTGCAGGCACTGCACGACACGGGTGCACTTACCTACATGCAGGCATAACACTCATATACATAAAATAAAAATAATAGGCCAGGTGTGGTGGCGCATGCCTTTAAGCCCAGCACTCGGGAGGCAGAGGCAGGCAGATCTCTGTGAGTTCGAGGCCAGCCTGGTCTACATAGTGAGTTCCAGGACAGCTGGGGCTACAAGGAGACCCTGTCTCAAAAAAGACAAAAAAAACACAAACAAAACAAAAAATAAAACATTTGAAACAAAGGAGGAAACTGAGGCAGAGTGGGAAGGTAATTCACCAACATCCTGATCTCTTGGGGAAGAGTGGCAGGAGGGGGTACAGGGGGGTTAGGGGAAAAAGCCCAACTCACAGCTCTGGCTCCTCACCTGAATTCACCTGCAGCTAAGCCTGCAGGATCCGGTCATCTATGCCATCCCAGCACTGGTAGAGTGAAGCCTGAAGGTCAAGAACAGGAAGGGGGATCAGTGCAAAGTCACCTGCGTCCTGACTCCACACAGGGCCTAATCTGGCATGCTTCCTCTTTCTGCTCTTTCAGTGTGCATGTAGACACACTGAGTGACATGGCTCCTCACCAGGAGGGACTCCACTGCTTTCCCATTATTGCTCAATCTCTAATTTTCTCCCTCCTAAGGCTGTTCCTGCACTGTCTGATACAATGTCCACTAGCCACCTGGGGTTGACAAGGCTAAGATTATATAAAATGGGGCTGGGGATATGGCTTAGTGTTAAGTATGAAGATGTGAGTTGAGACCCCAGCATTCATGTAAAAAGCTGGGTGTGGCCACCTGTAACCCCCACATGCTGCAGGGACTGAGATACAAAGATCACAGGCTTGCTGGCCACCAGCTGAGATCCAGTTTCAGTAAGAAACCCTGTCTGTGGGGAATAAGACCATCAATAGACACATCATCCTTTTCACCGGCTTGCTTAGGTGCACACACTCAAACACGTGACAGTAAATAAAGTCTAAGGCCTGTTTTTCAGTGCCACAGGCTACATGGGTCACCTTGGGTAACATGGATCAGGACCCTGCCACCACCTCAGAAAGTCCTACTGGGCACTGTGCACCTGGCCTGTACAGAGGGAGCCCAGGCGAGTGAGCCCATTTCCCTTCTAGCAAGCCTTTGCTGGGCCCAGTGAAGAAAGTCTGGGTCTGGAGTCTAACAACAGATGCTTTAAGACTAAACAAAGGCTTTGACAAATGTAGGAAATGGAGTCATGGTGGGAAGGGCTCTACACTGGACATGGTCAGATCACTGCTACTATACAGAACGCTGGGCTCCTAGCTATTGGTCCACAGACAATACTGTCAGGAAGCTTCTCTACTGATTTTACAGTGTATTCCTTAGCAGTGGGTGGGTGGTGCACACCTGAAATCCCAGCACTTGGGAAGCAAGATCTGGGTTTGAAGACCAGTCAACGTTATAATACCAGACCCGGGGGCTGCAGCTTAGTGGTAGAACACTTGCCTAGATGTGCAAGGCCCTGCGTTCCATTCCCAGCAACACCAGACTTGGCTTTCATTGTCATTTTGATTTTCTTGAGACAGGCTGCCCTAGAGCTCATGGAAATCAGCATCCCAATGCTAGGATTATAAATATGTGCCACAATATTTAGATTGAGAAAAAGTACTTTTTTTGGAGACAGGGTCTCCCTGTAGCCCCAGCAGACCTGGAACACACCAGGCTGAGACCTGGCTGGCCTCAGTCTTAAGAGAGATCTGCCTGCCTGTGTCCCAAATGCTGGGATTAAAAGCATGTGCCACCACATCAGGCCCAAGAAAATAAAAAATAAAAATTTTTAGATTTATGTGTGTGTGTTTGCCTACACATATGTATGTGCACCACATGCATGTAGTGCCTATGGAGTCCAGAAGAGGGCATCAGATTGCCTGGAACTGGAGTTACAGTTGTGAGCCACCATGTGGGTGCTGTGTACTGAACCCAAGGTTCTCTGTAAGAGCAGCTGCTGCAACGTAACTTCTGAACCACCTCTCTAGTCCTGAGAAAAAATATTTTTTAAAAAGCATCCCTGGGGATTTAACTCAGTTGGTAGTACCTGCAGGGCATGCAGGAGGCCCTGGGTTTGCTCCCTAGCACACATAAACCAAGTATGGTGGCAGAAATCTGTATTCTCAGAACCTGGGAGGTGACATAGAGGATCAGAAATTGAAGGTCATCCTTAGCTATATAGCAAGTGACTCCAAGTCACTCCCCCAGGATACATAAAACCCTGTCTAATAAGTTTTTTTAACCCAGGGTTTAAGTCATAATTTTTCCATTTATTCCTTCCATAGGCAAATCATGCCAAGGTGTGTACGCTGTTCGCTGATTCATAGTGCTAATGTTAACGTTCTTAAAGTTTCCATTGTTACAGGACATGGATATTGCTGCTTTCGCTACATGGTGACAGTTAATCACCTACATTTTGTGATCAAACATCCAATAAATGTACACGTTGTTTTATTTAGATAATTACAAGCTGTTCACTTAATAAATGTGTCCAACAAAGCTATGTGGACCCTGCCCACGGGGCCTGTGGGAACTGGAAAGCAGCCGCCCTCCCCAAAGTTTCCTAGACTGAAGGCCTCAGGGGCAAGCAGGAAAGCCTCCCCTAGTCCCCTGGGCATCTCACTTGGTTTAGCTTCTCTACTCTCTTTTTTTTGTGTGTGTGTGTGGGGGTCTTTTTGAGACAGGGTGTCCCTGTAGCCCCACCTGTCCACCTGTCCAGGAACTCTCTATGTAGACCAGGCTGGCGTTGAACTCACAGATATCCGCCCGCCTCTGCCTCCCGAGTGCAGGGATTAAAGGCGTGTACCACCACGCCGGGCTTACTCTACTTTAATCGAATGCTCCCAGGCACTTCCTCTGGCAGCATCCCCTGTCCTTGAACCTAAGGTCCCCACCCCGAGGCCCGCCACGCAGCCTTTCCAGGAGAGCTCGGCGGGGACGAGCTTCTGTCACTAGTTTCTGCGACATGGCCTCGCTACGTCGCCCAGGCTGGCCTCGAACTCCTGGCTCCTCTGTCTCTGCCTCCCACGTGCTGGGGAACAGGCCAGCCGCGCCCCGCACTGGCAAAGACGCACTGACCGGAAGAGCGCAGGGACATGCAGGTCCCCGCTTCCGCCCGCCCCGGCCTCGCCCGCCAGGACCGCGCACCCGGCCCCTGCAACCCAGCCGCGCGCCCCGCATCCCGCACCCACCGGCTCGCAGTCGCTACCACTTCCGGTTACCTGCCGGCTTCCGGGGCGTGCTCTGGGCGCGCCTGCGCAGAGCCCCAGAGCGCATGTCCGGAAGTAGGGGCCGTCTCTCCCCCACGCCGGCGTGCGTAGGTGGCCTGGGAAGCGCGTCCGCGAGCTCCGGCCCAGCCTGGGCCACCCCGAGGTCGGGTCTCAGGGAAGGGACGCGGGTCATCCCAGCACACGGGAGGCGGAGGCGGGCCGACTGCACGTTGGAACCCGGGCACAGTGCAGCCCGGTCCCGGACGCCCAGCGGCTCGGCCGGGAAGGTGCTCGGTTTGCGAGCCTGACGGCCCTGATCTCAGGGTGGATGGAGACGACCCACCCCAGCAAGCAGCTGTCCGACTCCCTCCCGTGCACCACGGCTCGCACACCCACATAGTCACAAGCACAAGATTAAGTCAAATCGTCTCAGCCGGGCGTGGTGGTGCACCCCTGTAGTCCCAGCACTCGGGAGGCCGAGGCAGGCGGATCTCTGTGAGTTCAAGGCCAGCCTGGTCTACATAGTGAGTTCCAGGACAGCTGGGCTACAGGGAGGCACTGTCTCAAAAAGATTAAAAAGAAAGAAGAAAAACTAAAAGGGGGTGTTTTAAAAATAGGTGTTTCAACAAATAAGACGGGTTAGACCTGTTCAGTAAACAGAAACGAAGTAATGGCTAAAAAAATTTTTTAATGGAAATGGAGGTCTTCCTTTTTTACAACTTAACGATGCTTGTTACTGAAGCCCACACGTGAAAACTGGCTTGCCATTGCAGAGAGAAGGCTGCTTCCTCAGAGGTCTGAGCTGTGCTGCTCTGCCCCTCTGCAGACATCTCCAGCACCTCACTGTGTTATGCAAAGTTCCCAGAGACCTCCAACCACAAACCCTGATCAGGAGGAGCGTCTGCACACCAGCAGGCAGTTGTCAGCACATCCGAAAACCTCGGCCTCCCCTCTCAAGTTCTCTGTGCTGGGTGGATGTTGGGAAATAACAGGAGGATGAGCAGCAGTTTCCAAATATTCCGATGCATCTTTTCTGGCCTTCAGTAGGAGTCATAAAAAAAACCAAGCAGTCAACCACACCTGCACAAACGACTCGTTTCAGCCTAGGACTTTTCAAACATTCATGTTACGAAAGAAAAGCTATAATACAGTCAATGAAAATGAATTGCTGGCATCACTTTTCCCACAGTATTACATAAAAATGGACAAGACAAAACGTTAAATAAACATCGTTATTAATCATTAAATATATTAACACCCAAATCATGTATAAATTAGGAAATAAATGTACAAACTATTTCACAAAGTGCTTTTAAAAATATATACACAACATTCAAGAAATTCTTAATGTAAGACATTTCAGATTGAAATTTCGGGGCGATAAATTTTTAAGTGTCTTTTTCTTTCAAAAAATGAATACAGCACTTAAAACACACATACACACACATATACAACAAAGGCATATTCCCAGATTGGCAAGGAATAAAAACCATTTTCACAGTTACTTAAAATGTTTTGACATTTTCAATAGGAAATTTCAGCCCTCAACTGAGCTTGCAGACAGCCTAGTTCTAAAAAAACAGCCTGAAAGAAAAAGAACAAAAAGAGAGCCAAGTCCCTAAGGAGCTGCTAATACTTTTGTCATTTAGCCATCAGGAGCTCTTCATCTCTGTCAACTTAACATGGTCACATACTCAGCCCTCGCCTCCTAAACCCTGTGCCTGCAGGATAAATACTCATACCCACGTTTGTTATCTGTTGTGTAGGTCAGAGAAGGGTGCCCTAGAACAGGACGGCAGCCAACAGAGACAAATCCTTTACTCTGACTTGATTCTTCATCTGTAAGTAGAAATGATACTTGCTCTGTATTTCCCAGCAAAGGCTGTTAGGATTAAGTTGTACAAAAACCATAAAAGTGCCTTGTAAATCCACAAGCATTGAATTACAGATGAAAGAATTAGTTTTGAAAACATAAAACTTATCAATTAAAAACACCAGAGCCAGGTGTTGTGGGGCACCCCTATAGTTCTAGTACTTAGGACGTGAAGGAAGGAGGGTCATGGAGTCAAGGTCAGCCACAGCTATGTAGTAAGTTTGAGGACAGTCTGGGCTGGATTAGACCTAGTCTAAAAAAGAAAAAAAGAAAAGGGTCATGCTGAGTAGGCCTGATATACCAGGCACTGGACAATTGGATATTTTTTGTATTTTCTTGGTGGTGGTTGGAACTCCCAACATTTATCTGAAGACTTTAAAAAAAAAAAAGATTCATAGTAATACAATTATTAGCCAAATAAATGGTGGTCAAATTTCCATGCTGGTTCGTCAGTATTTTTCCTTTGACCACACCTTTCTAAGAGAGCTGCCTTTAATGTTTACACAAAATCCAAACGTAAAAGTTACTCAAATTTCAGTATGTGAAACTTTTACTTTACAGTTAAAAGAACATCAAGTTATTTGGGTTCTTTTAAAAACAGGAAGTGGGTTTCTGATAACCCTAAACAGAAGGAACGTTTGCTTGGCATCCCGCACAAGGAGGTCCCGGAAGAAACAACACAAGATAAACACCTGCCGACTGTTAAGCTTGCCACCTTGCAATGCCTTACAGTATCTGAGCTCAGAATCGGGCGTATGGAAATCCTAGACATGACGCCAGCTAAACAGGGGCCACCGTCCCACTGCTTGTGGCCCAGCTGGTAGTGAACAGGCCTTGCTCTTCAGTGTGCTGCCCTCCTTGGGGTAGGCTAATAGCACACTGCCCTCATGGACACATTTATTCGGAATAGTCACTGAGCCCTCTTCATTTTTTAATACAAAGACACACAGCTTTAGGGGCTCACTGAAGAGACACAGGCAATGGGGTGCTCTGCACAGGAGAGCGCTCAGCCTCTCTGCATAAAGCACGCTTTCCTATTACAGTGGAACGGAGACTGGCCTAAGACACAGAAGGTGCCCCAACCCCCACCTAGGCACAGGAAGAAAACAGCCACCCAGGGCTGTGTGTGTGTCAATCTACGGGGAGCCAGTTATTTACAACCCACATTGCAACAATGGCATGAGAAGAGGCAGATAGGGGAATACGTGGACCATGGTGTCTTTTAGACTATGTCCATCAGTGGGCACAGAACATCCGATGACAGTATGACCCCCAGAGCTATATGAACATCAAAGAGGGGATAGGGGACAAAAGGGGTAACCTTTCCAGTGTGTCAGCACAGCACCAAATACGTCACAATCGCAGCACTGTCTCCTGCCAGCCTCGCACGCTCGGCATCATACCCAGCATGAAATGAGCACGCTTCACATGCAGATATGTCACTGGGCAGAGGGTAACCAACATGTTACGATTCATCAGAGCTGCCACCAGCTTGTCCATCTCCGGATGGACACACTACCACAAGGGCTCCAATGAGAATGCTTGTCCCTTATTGCTGGTAATTTCCATACTGGCCCTAAAAGAGATCAAGACACAGATTACACCTCCATAGTCCTGAATGAGCGGGTCCACAACCAAAGGGCAACAGTCTCCCTCTACAGTTAGCACCTCGACCCCAGGTGGAAGGAGGTAGGCACAAGGGCAAGCAAAGAGTCGTCCGAATCCATGAGGTGGGAGGAAACAATTCTCCAGTCCACAAGTTACCATCCCTCACCCTGGCGATCTAAGTCAGGGGGCGGGTCAGAGGGCATCATGCCCTCAGTGATGCACTGGGTTCTCTGATGGTGGAGCCCTGCCATGTGCATAACCAGACACTGTACTGGTCCTGCCAGGAAGGCATTGTCCCCTCTGCCCTGAGCGCCTCTGAGTGACTGATGGGTCAGCAGGGCTGATGCCAATACCAGCTCCCCTTAGCATACTCAAGGAAACGGAGTCAGGGTGACCTGGGTAACAGAATCAGTCAGTACAAAACCTGAGAAGAGAACTGGAGCCCAAGTCCAGAGTGCAGAGCAGGAGGCTGAATGGAACACTGCAGCCCAGGGAAGAGTAGCCTGGAAGACTGCTAACTTCCTGCCCCATCCCCCCCTTGGCGCCCAACTGGCTAGGTGGGCTTCTGGGGGTTCCGCTGAAGGTTATGCAGTCAGTCTGATGGGTCTCTGGTGCTGTACCTAGACCAGTGAAGCAGAGGGCCAGACAGACCCTGAGTACAAGCCCCAGGGCAGGCAGCACTTCAGCACTAAGTCCACCATGCATCTCTCAGGCCAGCTGCACCCAGGGGGCACTTGGCAGTGCCTGGAGCCGTATATATATGTACAATCCACACAACAGATCACTGGTGCTCGGCACTCGCTCAGACTCCTGTTCCCACTGCCTTGGCCAGAACCCAGAGGCAGACAGCTAACCCTGAGCTGCCCACAGGCTGCATGAACGTTCTGGAGTAAGGAGGCTGATCCCTGGGATGTCACTGCCAGTCCTCCCTGGAGGCAGGGGTAGTTATCACCTCCATTTCGATCTATGACTGAGTTAGAATGCCATTTGTCTTTCTATAAATTTCTGAGGCGTTGTGTTCAGACCTCTGGGAAAGAGGCACCCGTGTCATCAAAACCATCCTAGGAATTAGCCCTGCAGTGGCTATACACCACTACCACCCTGGAAACTGTGTTGATACTCATAAGAAAAATCCCTGCTATGCCTCACTCAGCACAGGGCAGACAGCACTTCCAGAACCATCCACAAAGCTTGCCTGCTCATAGCCGTAAGGCCGCTGCTGCTGGGCAGAGGGTCCCGTCTGCGATGCTCTGTAGCTTCCATACTGTTGGCCTTGACCTTGCTGATAACTCGAATACTGTGACGGGGCTCCCTGGGCAGGGCCTGTGAAAACATCAGGAGCTATGAGACCAGCAGGGGCCAGCTCGTCCTGAGGGTCTCCAGGCACTCAATCCCTGTTCTTCAGGAGGTAAGTGCCATACACCGGCTCACCAGACCTGCCAGTCAGTGAGGACTTGGGATTGTGTCGCCACTGGGTTGGGGCAACAAGGACCTGTGCCCAGCACAATGGATCTGCCACTTCCCAGAAGCAGGTGAGTGGCTGCCCCAGAATCAGCTCGTGCCAGGTATGGTGGACACTGTGAAAAAGGACCTTAAATGCAAGCGGAATGGAGAAATCTGAAAGCCGAAAAGAAATGTCAAGTTTCCTGTGAAACGTGGGCTGGGGCTTCGGAAAGAACTGATGAGGTGCAGTGCTGGCTTATTTACTTTTTTGTGGTGCTGGGGCTAGAACCTAGGTCATCACAAGCTAGTGTTCTACCATTGAACCATACTCCCAGCCCCTAGTAACTGTGTGTGTGTGTGTGTGTGTGTGTGTGTGTGTGTGTGTGTGCCAGAGGGTGATGTCAGGTCATCAGGTGTCTTCCTCAGTTGATCTTCATCTTCTTGTGCGTCAGAACAGGCTCTCATTGAACCTGGTACACTGCCTGGCTCGACTGGCTAGGCAGCAAGCCCAGGATCCACCTGTGTCTGTCCCTCTACCCCATATTGCGGTTGCAGAAGGGTGGCACTGTGCCTGGCTTTTATGTGCGTCCTGGGTATATCTGAACACATCCTCATGCATGGCAAGCACTTTACTGACTGCGCTATCTCTCCAAGCAGCGCCATCTAATAATTTTTAAAACGCTGTTTATTACAGTCATAAAAGTTGAACAGGTTTTTTTTTGTTTTTTTTTTTCGGCAGACATGGTCTTGCTGTATAACCCAGGCTGGACTTGAACTCACCATGTAGCCCAGGATCTGTAACCTTCTGCTTCTGTCTCCTGAGTGCTGGAATTACCAGTTCTGGCTCAGGTAAAACTAACTGGTTTCTTCCTTTCCCCCAGCAGAACTGCCTGTGAGTAGTGCAGTCAAGAGTGGAGATGGGGGCTGGAGAGATGGCTCAGTGGTTTAGAGCACTGACTGCTCTTGCAGAGGTCCTGGGTTCAATTCCCAGCACCCACATGGCGGCTACAAACCGTCCTTAACTGCAGTTCCAGGGGAATCCAAAGCCGTCTTCTGACCTCTGCGGCATTGCACGACACGGGTGCACTCACATACATGCAGGCAATACACTCGTACACATAAAATAAAAATAATAAATAAAATATTTAAAAAGAGTGGAGATGCTGTTCAGTTGGTCTGGAAGAAGTGCCAGCACCAAGTTTTTCAAAAGCTTCTTAGGTGATTCTCAGGGATTGCGAAAGCTGAGCTCACGGGCCAGACCCACTTCCTCCAAGAGTTAAAGCTGCCATGGACAAGGGATTAGGCTTGGGGTTTGTAGGAGCAAAGCCCAGCTCTGGCTGGGAAAGCCCCAGGACAAACACATGTGAGTTTATGTTTCACTTAGTATGAAATGTTTTAGATTGGGTATCTGACTTGGTAGTTGAGGGTATGTTTAAATATTTAGCATTGGGCAAGGCTTTGAGCTTAATCACCAATACAGTCAATCAATCAATCCATCAACCAAATAAGCCTACTTATCCACTCCACCTGGTCTGGTGGTGTTTGGTGATGATTCACGCACTCGATGAGTGTCACCTCCCATTCTGACATTGAGCAGCACAGACTCAAAGTGACAGTGTGAGGTGCTGACCCTCCTGTAACCCCCAGCATGAAGTATGCTCACCAGCCCCTGGGTCTTGGTTCACTCAAGCTGCTGGAGAGCTTACCGTGGCTCAGAGCTTTGGACAGACAGACCTGTAGGCAAGGGTTCCGTCATGGAACTGCCAGGAAGACAAGGCTGGAGAACCAGGGCAGATGTGGGACTAGATCTGGACCTGGTTTCAATGAGGCTGAACTTCTGTTCCTGTTAATCTTTTGGTGAGTGGGTCTTGAAGCCTTGTTCTCACTGAAGCTAGACACCTGCCCTGGACCCTATGTTCTCTCTGTCTACTTGTCTGGCTCCTACAGATCTTGAAAGCAATCTGCTGAAGGTCCCGCCAAGCCCATGGCAGGCTTGCTGGCCCAGTCTCACATCGGCTTTCCTAGGAAGTGAACAGATGGGGATGAAGGTGGGTGCATCTAACCCTACAGTCACGCTGCCCATCTCCAGCTGGGTCAGGAGAGTCAAGCTTGGAGTGTTACCACCTCCCACTCTAACCTACCTTCTGGGGCTTCTCTCTAACAGGAGGAACTAGGCTCCCAGGAGAACTCTTAGCCCTCACCTCACACAGGGCAGGGAAGGCATCATGGTATAGGAAGTCTAGATGTGGTCAAAAACCTAAAATGGAACCTCAGAGATGGTTCCACGGGTAAGAACGCTTGCTATGCAAGCATAGGACCTAGGTTCAGATCCCACAAAAAGCTTGGTGTGGCCACATGCCTGCCTCCAACCCCAGCACTGCGGGGGACAGAGATGGGAGGGTTACTGGAGTAACCCTGCTCCTTGTTCAGTGAGAGACCCTGTCTCAAAGGGACACGGTGGAGGTGACAGAGAAGGGTACGTCCTCCTCAAGCTCCATGTGTGCACACACCTCATACACTTGCACGCACCACACTCACACATACACACACGCAGAAAACAAATATGACAGAGCACTTCAGCCAGCTCAAAGAAAGTGCTCCCAGAAGCCAAAACCAGACAAAATAAAGTATCAGTACATCATAATACAAAGTTAATGCCCATCAGCCCATGCTAAAATGAGCAAATGACTGAATAGGGACCAACTTTTCCTCTCGGAAGACTTCCATGTATATAATGTCCTCTGCGTGGGACTGAATGGAACAATTCCAAAGAACAGAAGGAAGACAGGGCAAACGCCATCTTGGCCAGGGGCAAGGCCAGCTTTCCTGCAGATGAGCCACGTGGACAGCTATGCTGAGAAGGGCCCCTCTCTGTCTTCCCAAACTCAGGGCCCAGTCGCATCCCAACAAACCTCACTGAGGGACGTGCTGCAAAGTGACCACCCAGTCAGTCCACTCTACAACTGTCCGGGTCACTTGAGATCAGAAGGTCTCAAAAATGGTCACAGAAATGAAGTAGCCAACGACGCAGGACATGTAAATGTCATATGGGATCCTGGATGGGTTGGGGGACCCAAAAAAGATTGTAGCAGACAGTTAATGATGTCTGAATAAAGTTTAGCTCCCAGCAGAGGGCCAATGCTGGTTTCTTACTGTGACCAACATATTGGGTGGTCTTAGCCACAGAGAGCCAGGGTACTGGGTATGTGGAAACTCTACCCAACCCTCCAGCTTCTCTAGAAATCAGTGTATTTGCCTGAATGACAGTATAGTGTGTGCAGCCACAGCAGCTGCTGGGAGAGTCCATGAGGAGGCATGCCGGCCTCTTACCGTAGCCTTGCTGCTGCCCTGCGTAGCTCTGCTGGTTGGGGTACTGCTGCTGGGAGTATGTCTGCTGCTGGGCCGTGCCCTGCTGGTACCCAGCCTGCTGCTGACTGTACTGGGAATTTCCTGCAGAAAGAAGGGGACACAGTCTCAGTTCTGGGTGGTGCAGGAGGCACGCTGTCACCCACAAGATGAGCCAGTAGCTGAGGAATCCTTCCATCAAGTCTCCTGCAGTCATGTTTTCTTTTCTACAACGTCTCAAGTCTTGTGTGACATTTCATAGTTTTATAAGAAGCAAATGGAAACATGAAGCACATAATGTAACAGTTGAGACACGGCAGACAACAGAACTGTGCGCTGAACTGCTGTGCGCTGAACTGCTGTGCGCTGAACTGCTGTGCGCCCCCACTCCTTAATTTGGTTGTCAATTTGCCTGGACTCAGAATTACACAGTGGGAAAGCATCCCCAAAGTTTAACCGAGGAACAAGCCCACACAGTTCTGAAAGGGAAGAACCAACTCCTGCATCTGTCCTTTGCCCTCTATACCCGTGGATGCATGAGCATGCCCCTGAAAAGAAAAGGAATTCCTAAAAGTGCCTGGAAATAGAGCTGGGTCTGGTGGCACACATCCATAAGCCCAGCACTTCGGAGCCTGAGGCAGAAGACCATGAGTTTAGGCCACCCTGGGTTACAGTGGTTACCCTGCCCTAGAAAAAGAAGCTGATGGTTAAGAGCGCTGACTGCTCTTGCAGAGGACCGGAGTTTGACTCCCAACACCCACGTGGTAGCTGCGGACCATCCTTAACTCCAGTTCCAGGGGAATCCGAAGCCCTCTTCTGACCTCCGTGGCATTGCACGACACGGGTGCACTCACATACATGTAGGCAATACACTCATACACATAAAATAAAAAAACAAATAAAATATTAAAAACAAAAAACAAAAAACAAAACCTAGGGTTGGCGAAATGGCTCAGTGGTTAAGAGCATTGGCTGCTTTTGCAGAGGACCCAGGTTCAGTTCCCAGAACCCACATGGTGGCTCACAACCACCTGTAACTCCAGTTCTGGGGGATCTGATGCCCTCTCCTGGCCTCCACAGATACTGCATGACATGGGTGCACTTACACACATGCAAGCAAAACACTATTACACATAAAGATAAATAAACAAATAAATGTTAAAGCACTATCAGCATCCCACAGGGCAGAAGGTTGGATGCACAGAAGCAGAGAGACGAGGGCCCTCTCATCCTGAGCGGCCAGTGCCAGCGAGGGCAGGAGTGGACACTTATGTCCTGTGGAGGTCACTGCCTTCTTTCTGACTGACCTCTATGCTGGGAGTGACCAGTTACATGAGGACACAGGTACTGGGTGGATGCCACCTGGACACTCTTGGTTAGTTTACGTTCTCCCCACAGTCCAACAGGCCCCAGAGCTTTCCCGATGGCTTTGCTAACAGAGGCCAGGATGAGGTCCTGGTTCTGTTTGTACTTGTGATGGGCTTTCTGTTCAACCACAGGAAGGCACCATGCTGAATGCCCTCTCCTGAAATGCAGAAGGCAACGCACCTACAGCTCATAGGAGGTACGAATGATATGGATGGCTAAAGTCATCTGGTAACATATATTTTATATTTGAACTCTCAATTTCAAGGAAGCAAATGAATCAGTGTGGTTCAGAAAGGCAACAGACACATCAAAAGGGAAAAAGAGCCATTTCTGCCCCGCCCTGCCCAGCCTCCTCCCCACTCAGCTGCCGTTCCTGTCCTACTTTTCCGGTGTGTGCGCATGCTCATTTTTTTAAAAAATATTTTTTTAGGCTGGGTGTGGTGGCGCATGCCTTTAGTCCCAGCACTTGGGAGGGCAGAGTTAGGCGGATCTCTGTTGAGTTCAAGGCCGGCCTGGTCTACATAGTGAGTTCCAGGCCAGCTGGGGCTACAGGGAGACCCTGTCTCAAAAAGACCATA
>NW_008346900.1:1487874-1510366 GCF_000622305.1 Nannospalax galili | reverse complement strand
TTTTATGTGTGTGCGTGTATTGCCTGCATGTAGGTAAGTGCACCCATGTCGTGCAATGTCCGTGGAGGATAGAAGAGGCTGTCAGATCCCCTGGGACTGCAGTTATGGACAGGTGTTAGCTGCCATGTGGGTGCTGGGATTTGAACCCGGGTGTTCTGCAAGAACTAGTGTTCTTAACCGCTGAGCTATCGCTCCAGCCCCTACACACTCATTCTTAAAGGGAGGGACTCTAGGTAAGCTGACTAGACCCCAGAAGATGAGCTTACACTGAGGGACGTCTGGGCATACTAACTTGACACAACAGGCCCTAACACAAATGACAAAATATATGAATTCTGGTGGGGGCTATGGGAGGTGCCAATGGGAAAGGGGGTATAAAGATGATTAAGACGTTCTGTGTGAATACACAAAAATGCAACGAAGGTTTACAGGTCTCTCCTATTTTTACATAAAAAGCACACCCAGACATGGTGCTCCGCTCCTGGCTTTGACAGCTCAGAGCAGCCAGCCACACAGGACACGCCACAGACCATGCAAATACGGGTGTGGATGTGGGACACCAGCAACCTGCAAGTGCACCAGAGGTGCAATACCTGGGGGCTTTTCTCAAGGACAGTTTCAGAGGCAGGTTCATGAGTCGAGGAATGTGATAGCGAAATGAGGGTTATGCACAGGATGGGACAGCACGTTACCTCCGGAGAAGGAAGTCCCAACAGGTGCCATGAAGACATGAAGCTTGCGGACGCTGTGCTGAGTGGTTAAGCCAGTCACAAGAGGACACACCGATTCTACTCAGAATGTGCCCAGAGCAGTCAGAGGTGGAGGGGAACAGTGGGTGCCAGGGTGGGAAGGGGGAGGAGGGTTCTGCTTCACAGGGACAGAGCTTCAGTGCTATCAGCGGAGAGTTCAAGGACGGACAGTGCAACGGGTGCATGGCAGTGGAGCATGCTTCCTGCCACTGGACCACGTAACCAAGGGTAAGATGAGTCCTACTTCTGCCATGTGCGATAGCATATGCCTATAATCCCAGCACTGGGAGGCAGAGGCAGGAGAAGTGCTTGAGTTTGAGGCCATCCACAGGTTCATTTTGTTACATGAGCTTCTTGACCACAAGTAATTTTTTTTGTTTTTTTGAGACAGGGTCTTACTGTAGCCCCAGGTGAGCTAGAACTTGATATGTAGACCAGGCCTGCCTTTTTCTCTGAGATCCACCTTCCTCTGCCTCCTGAGTGCCGGGATTAAAGATGTGCACCACCACCTCCATCCTAATATTTTTTACTTACTGTAAAAAATTTGGTGTGAATGTACATGTATACCTACATGTATACATACATGTATACCTACATGTATGCAGGTGTAACCGGGCACGCAAACCCGCAGAGGTCAGAAGAGGGCATTGGATCCCCTACAACTGTTGTTATGGATGGTTGTTAGCTGCAATGTAGGTGCTGAGTACCAAACCCCAGTCCTCTGCAAGAGCAGCCAGTGCTCTTAACCACTGAGCCCTCTCTCCAGCCCCATAAGTAATGTTTTTAAAGTCTCCCAGGAATTTGCATTTGTAGGTCACATGCTTCCTGTTCACTGACTGCTTTTCACTCCCTTACTAGCAGACTGGAACCTGAGGCAGGCAAGGTGCTAGGTTCTGTGGGTCTATCACCGTCACCCTGCTCAGGACCTGACTATGTATCTCCTCCCAATTACACAGTTCGTGGGGTCCCATTGGTGGCTCCAAGTCGTCCAGGGCAGGCACATCTATACGACAGAGGTGGGTAAGTGCTACAGAGCAGGGCTTTCTGCTCAGAGCCACACACTAGCACACAGCTGCACCCTCCCTGATCTCCAGGCTCACTGAAGTACCATCAAAGTTCTCCATCTGGGGCCATAAGCCTGTCACTGAAAGACGAGCATCAGGCCAGCAAGTGTTTGAAGAAACGTTAGGGCCCCACAATGCAGTGTGTCATGCTCAGGCATTCCCTGCCTGTGGCTCAGGAGGGCTTGGGGGCCTCGGTCCCCATGGAATGACTGTTTCTAAATGTCTCTGGATGTAGCTGCAGGCCCAGGGCTGTTCAGCTGGAAGGACGGCAGAGTTTGTCTTCCAGCAATACCATCTCTTCAACACGGTCGGATGGACCTTCTCTTGTTTCCCAAACACATAGGGCAAGTGAGCTCCTAGTGCACAGCCTGGTGTCTCTGGCTTCCAGAAGGAAATTCAACCGCACAAACTTCTGTCAGCTCCATGATGCCCATCAGTGACCTGGGTGAGCCGACACTGCTGTTCTGAGTATGGCATCTTTTTTTTTTTTTTTTGGTCTTTTGGAGACAGGGTTTCCCTGTAGCCCCAGCTGGCCTTGAACTCACAGAGATCCGCCTGCCTTTGCTGGGATTAAAGGTGTGTGACACCACGCCCAGCATCTTAACTGTTGTGCCACATGGTGCCTACACACTGGGGCACAGCATGCACCTCCCCATGCGCCTTACCCCCCTCATAGTAGTGCTGTGTGGAATCCTCGAACGAGCGGTCGTAGCTCTGCTCTGTGTAAGACGACTGTTGGTAGGCGTAGTCGCCGTGGCCTGAAAAAATAACAGGTGACCGTTGTCAAGGGAGGCCCCTCCCTGCCCAGCTCCTGGGTAGACCACCACGCCTTGGAGCAGTGAGCTCAAGCCAGGGTGATGAGGCAGAGCTGGCCAAACCCACCCTCTCTGACCCTCCCTGATGTCTCTCTGACACAAAGAGGTCAGTTCATACCTCCCATCAACAATGGCTGCTGCAAGTTGTGCAAAGGATCAAGTTTGCTCACAACTTCCAGACTACATCAGCTGCAGTCTACTGTCCCTACCCAGCTCCTGAGAGTAGGCCTTTGCAACCTGACACCACCTCACAGCAGGTGTCATGGCTTGCCACAGTGCTGGCCCCTGATACCTACTTTGCTCTTATCTCCACTTCCAGCCTTGCACCCTGCCTCCTGCTGTAGCTTACTCCAGGGCCTTGGCCAGATGTCCCCCAGGGACCTCCATCTTTGCCTCCCAAAATCTACCCAACTTGGGGGCTGGAGAGATGGTTCAGAGGTTAAGAGCACCGGCTGCTCTTGCAGAAGACCCAGGTTCAACCCCTAGCCACCCACATGGCAGGTAACAACTGTCCGTAACTCCAGTTCCAGGGGATCTGATGCCCTCTTCTGACCTCCACAGGCATTGCACGGTATGGGTGCACTTAAATACATGCAGGCAATACACTCGTATGCATAAAATAAAGATAACAAAAACAAGTCTATCCAACTTTAAGATGTGCTTTCTGAGCCAGGGTCTCCTGATAGAGCCCACCAAGCCATCCTCAAAATTTTCAGTTCTTCTGCTTTGGCCTCCTGAGACCTGGGATTATAGGCATGGGTTACCAGCCCAGCATTTAAGATCACTTTAAATGCCACTTTCACAAGTCCTAGAATGACTGAAAGGTGATAAATTTGTAGAAGTGAGGGTAGGAGCCTGGGAGTTTGGGCCCACCTTGCTAAACATCCCATCAATGATAGGTCACCCCCCATCCCAGCTCAGATTCCTGCTACCTTCTGGGAAAGGGGGGCAGAGACACCCCAAAGATGTGGGTGGCACCGTGTGCTAAACCTTTCCTTGGCAGAGACCAGCTCAGCCCACTCCAAAGTGTTCAAGTAGAAAGGGCTTGGGGTACGCCGCTGGCAGAACACAGGGACTCGGCCTGAGTGGTACGTAAACCAAGAACCACGGGCAGCCGCACTTACCGTCTGGGTAGTACTGCTGGCTCATGGGCTCCGCAGCACCCTGGCTGTGGCTGTACTGTTCACTGTAGTATTCCTCCTGGCCCAGGTACTGCTGGGAAGACCCTATGAGGCATGGCCAGACACTCAGAACCAACAGGCAGTGGGATATACTTCACAGGGCCGTGCCAAGTAGCCTTGCCCACATAAGAAAACACCCGGGGCCACTTAACCACCAGCTCTCTGTCTTCTCTGATCCCAACCCCACTCTCAATACCCTGGAACTTGTACTGGGAACAACTACCATCTGCCTCCCCAACCCAAACACCTGCCTCCAGGTCCCCGCCACACTGGCAGTCCCAGTATCCTTGCTCACACCAAGGAGCCAATCTCATGAGTCAACATGGAGAGACACACAGAGCACGGCTCTTTGCCATCGGCCTCAGCCTTACCTTGCTGGGAGGGCCGGTAGGGCGCCATAGGGCGCTGCCCCATCATGCTGCTCCCTTGGCTGCCCTGGCCCATCATGGTGATGGGTGACTGACCCTGGTAGTGCTGGCTCCCACCCTGTGCCGAGTTGTAGTGGGATGTAGCTGCCTGCTGGTGCATCATGGAAACTGTGGGACAGGACAGAGACCCCAAGATAACCGTAAGGAAGCTCCAGGGTGGGGCTCCCCCTGCAAACCCGATCCTTCCTAATGCAGCTGCCTTACGGTTTCTCATGATTCATACAAGATTGGTGCTCTTGACTCCTAGCCACACCTCTGACAACAGGAGCTGTACCTGTGCCTTGGTACTAGTCAGACCTCAGACACTGGTGCCAACATTTGGCTAACACAGGTAAGTGCCACCAGGCAGGCTAATCCAGGCCCCCAGGACAAACAGAAGAAGCTCGAAGCTCTGAACATAAACTAGAATCCTGTCCTTGTCCCTGTCACTGGTCCTGGAGGAGTGCCACTGTCCCCTCACCACTTCCTGAACAGCAGACCTGCAGCTAGGGCAGGCTTCATTTGCCTGATGGCCTGTCTATACACTGCTGGCTCAGAACCTACTGGAGAGGCATCGCCAGCAAAGACAGAACAGGAAGCATATGTTTTGAAGCTTGTGAGGAGCCAGGCCAGGTGGAACACACCTGTCACCCTAGCTACTTGGGAGCTGAGGAAGGGGGATTGTAAGTTCAAGGGCAGCTTGGCTCACAGAGTGAGTTCAAGGTCAGTCTCGGCAATTTAGCAAGACCCTGTCTCAAGATGAAAAGGGAAAAGATGGCATCCCCAGCTGCCCAGCGTGCCCAAGGCTCTGGGTTCCATTCCCAGCAGCCCCTCCAAAGAAAAGTAAGTTTCTAGTAATCACACTGAAAAAATAACAGGTGAATGAGCTTTAATAAAACACCTTTAGGTCAGTGTTTACAAAATAAATGCTCAGATCATTATTATAGCAAATATTAAGGAGACATTCCATGTCCTTTTTCGTAATATGCCTCTAAGACCTGGTGTCGTCATTACTCAAGAGAACATCCGGTTCAGACCTGCCACAACACGAGTGCATCATGACCTCAGGTCAGTGTTCACCATTGTGGACAGCCTGGCTCTAGGACCCCGTTCTGCAGAAAGCCTGGCTCTCTAGCCCGGCTATATGAGCCCTGTAGCTCATAGCCTTTCTACATCTGACCTCTACCAGGACTCCCCACATGGGAGCCAGGGCTCCCCACCTGAGATCGGTGCTGTCCAGACCCACCTGGACTCCCTACATGGGAGCCAGGGTTCCCCACCTGAGATCGGTGCTGTCCAGACCCACCAGGACTCCCCACATGGGAGCCAGGGCTCCCCACCTGAGATCGGTGCTGTCCAGACCCACCAGGACTCCCCACATGGGAGCCAGGGCTCCCCACCTGAGATCGGTGCTGTCCAGACCCGCCAGGGCTCCCCACCTGAGATCGGTGCTGTCCAGACCCACAGCCAGTGGCACCCTTTCCTTGGAGCCTTTCTCCAGGCCTCTGAGAAACCACTCAGGGCTGAGTCACCAGCTATCCACCAACCCTGTCCTGTGGAAACCCACCAGAAGGCTGGCCCTTGGGGGCCACACAGATAAGCTGCATGTGTCTGCAAAGGTTTGGGGGTTGGCCCTCACAGTGGGGGCCAGGTGGAGGGGGAGTACCTGGGTTGGACTGCATGTTGATGTTGGTCCGAGACACATAGTTGCTGATGGCACCTTGGCCTTGCATGGGGACACTCTGCGAGGTGGGTCCTGAGTGGCTGTAGCCAGGCCCAGTACCATGGCCACTGCCCGACATGCTCATGGAAGTTGTAGGTAGTGTGCTCTGGGCCGTCTGCTGCATGGACACATGGTTTGGACCTGTGAGAAGCGTGAGAGAGGGAGATGCTGGGGGCCAGATAACCACCTCTAGATAAAGACCCCAAGCTCCCTGCAGGTGATTTCGAGGAGAAAGGCTAAGCCATGGTCAGTGCCACTGAGGATAAAGTGAGCGACTGGTGAGAAGACGTATACCGCATGCCACGGTCTCTGCCTGGTCGTTACCAGAAGCCCTCAAGCCGCCGCTGCAGCAGCATTTCAACAGGGAATCCGTGAAGCAGCGCAGTCAAGCAGTGCTGACACCTGCAGTCAGAGCGTCACGGCCTCTGCACATTTATCCCAGGCTCACACACACACGGGGATGTGGGACACAGGTGGCATCATGACAGGACAGAATGAGATGGCACTATGTCCAGCCCTGCTGGGTGTAGGCTGCTGTGGCAGTCAGCCATCCACCACTACTCTGGTGACATCATTGCTGCAAACCTGCTCACCGTTACCAATCTGGCCTTGCATGAGGGAGGCAGGAGGCAGGCCTGTGCTGATGGCATCGCTGAGGCTGCCCTGGGGGTGCAGACCCTGGCTGGAACCACTCTGACTCAGCGCCCCAGGTCCCAGGTTCATGTTCTGTGTTGGTGGCTGCAGACAATGGGATTGTTAGGCGTAGATGGTTAGCTTGCAGAACAACCACCGTGAACCATCCTAAGGATTCCACAGCCCGTGAGAATCACACAGCCATCTGCCAGCAGGATGGTGGGGGGTCTCAGGCCAAGACAGAGAAAATACATGACATTTAGAACACAGGTAAGAGCCAAGTTCATCCACACACACTTGTTCTCAGAGAACGCACTCACTGGCTAGCTCCTGTCCCTCTTGGGCTCAGCTGACCAGGGGGGGGTCTCAGGAACTACATACCTTCCATAACCCATAGTCCTGCACAGAACTGCTATTCCCCACACTCCTATGTCCCCTCAGGATGCAGAAGAGAGGTAAAACGTACAGGTGACCCAGAACTCCCTTGAGATTAAACGATGGCTCCAAAGGTTTATATATAGATGCTGTCTACATCTGGCCAAGAAAAAGAGGCTCTAGACAGGCCTGATGGCCCAGGCCTATAACACCAGCTAATTGGGAAGTTGAGGCAGGTGGATGGCAAGTTCAAGCCCAGATTGGGCTACAGAGTGTGAGTTCAAGTCCAGTATGGGAAACGTAGTCAGACCCTGATTCATTTTTTTAAAATTTTTTTTATTTATTATTTTTATTTTATGTGTATGCGTGTATTGCCTGCATGCAGGTTAAGTGCACCCGTGTTGTGCAATGCCAGCGGAGGTCAGAAGAGGCTGTCAGATGCCCTGGGACTGGAGTTATGGACAGCTGTTAGCTGCCATGTGGGTGCTGGGATTTGAACCCAGGTCTTCTCCAAGAACAATCAGTGTTCTTAACCACTGAGCCATCTCTCCAGCCCTGACTCATTTTTAGGAAAAATTTATTATTTTGCCAGGTATGGTGGCACACACCTTTAATCCCAGCACTCAGGAGGCAGAGGCAGGCGGATCTCTGTGAGTTCAAGGCCAGCCTGGTCTACATAGTGAGTTCCAGGATAGCTGGGACTACAGAGAGACCCTGTCTCAAAAAGACCAAAAAAAAAAAAAAAAAAAAAAAAAATTTTTTGTGTATGAGTGTACTGCTTGCATGTATGTAAGTGCACTTGTGTCATGCAATGCCTTCGGAGGCCAGAAGAGGGCACTGGAGTCCCTGGAACTCGAGTTATAGACAGCTGTTAGCCTCCGGGAATCGAACCTGGTCCTCTGCAAGAACAGCCAGTGCTCTTAACCGCTGAGCCAGCTCTCCAGCTCCTGGGCTCAAAATTTTTTAAAGTAAAAAGAGGACAGTTTGACATGTGGAAGGCCTGGAGAAGGGGAGTCTTCTAGCAGAAGCTCTGAGCAGATGATGCAGGCTGGATCAATGCTTTTCACTAGGAAAACAGATCCTGCCATTTATAAAACCTCCACTTTCTAGGGGAGACGGGGCACAGGGAGGGGATCCATTCCTGGTGGCATATCTGCTTTGGCACTGTGTGGCTAGCCATGGTCATCCTGGGTGGTTTCCTCCTTTGGCTATGGTTTCTCTTGTGGCCATAGACATGCAATCTGAATTCAGTGAAAATGTAATTGGGGGAAAACGTATTTAAAGAAAATCAAACAGACAATGAAATATTTATGTTAATGGCTGGACCATTACCACAAGGGATTTTTTTCTCCGTTAACTTTTTTTTCTTCCTTTTTTTTCTGAGATGGGATTTCTGCTATGTAGCCTCAGCTAGCCTAGGACTCACTATGTGGCTCAGTCACATAGTGACAGCAATCCTCCTACCTCAGCCTCCCAAGTGCTGGGATTAAAGGCATGCACAAATCTTGCCAGGCAAGATTTGGTTTTGATCCTGGCAAGGAACCCACATGCACTGCTTGCACTGTTCAGAGGTGCTGCAATGTACGAGGCCCTGGGTTCGAGTCTCAGCTCCACAAAAAAATGAGAAAAGAGCAAGAATCCTCCTCCTGCTCCTTACTGTCTGCCCGACATTCCTGAAGTTGGTTCTGGGGTCAGTTTCCTTCACTGAGTAGGCTGAGCCCTAATTCCACTGTATCCTCACTCCTGTGTGACATGGGGGATGTCATGGTGTTCTGAACCCCTGATTTGGGATGCTTCCTGGTACTGGATTCCTGTTGGTCACCTGTGCTACCTGGGGTGACACTCTGGAACTGGCAGCCCCACCCCCTGCCTTGTAGTACTCACAGCAGCCCCTTAACCTCACCCCCCACCTTATAGTACTCACAGCAGGAAGCAACGACTGCATGTTCTGGTTGGAGTCTGCTATTGTGGCCAGGTAGACCAGGTTCCGGTGCAGGATCTGCTGGTACCTGTGGGAGAGGTGCATGGGTTAGACAGAGAAAGGGACAAACTGTAAGACCCGAGGGAGAAGCAAACTTTAACCAAGTCAGCCTTGACCTACAGCCAAACTCTATCAGGACATTGGCCCTGATAACACACTGGCTCAGGCCTGGCTGGAAACAGGCAGCTGGCAACTCTCACGGTTCAGGAAGGGGCAAGGAGGGCACAGGTCCAGCCAGACCCCAAACGGGCTTCCGTCCCACAACAGAACCTGGAAAGACCTGAGATATGAACCAAGACAAAGATGGCACTGGTCTGTTCAGAAAATGGAAAGGAAGAGGTCACAGGGAGGAACAGGGACTAAAGATGACAGACCAACAGGGAACTATCGGGGCTGATTCCATAGCAACAGACACCCTGAGAAGCCCCGGAGGGAAATGGGAAGGGCTCAGAGGCCCAAGGACTCTATCTCACCCGAAGAACACACCAGGCAGTCTCAGGTCCTTCAGGTTAAGTTGCACCAGGTGGGGACCCAAAGCCTCTTACCCACGTCACATGAGACAGGGTACTAGGCTTCTCACACTCGGTACCTGGAGGGTCCTAAAGCGCCCCCCTCCCCACCAGGTAGGCCTTAGGACAGCATGCCTACTGTGCCAATCCAGAAGCACTGAGTATCCCCCTGACTGGGTCCACCCTGGCCCCAGGGATGCAGGCTATAGAAACCCCACCCACGTTTGCCTCAAGCCCTGATGGTGAGATTTCCTGCCTCACTTGTACTCATGAGGCCATGTACCACAAGGGATGGGGCGTGCTCAGGCTGGTAGCTACTTACTGGGTGCACTCCGCTGTCTTGCCCTTGCTCTGGTAGTCCAGGATGCACTGGATTAGGTGGTGGTTCTCATCCAGCATCTGGAGGAGGAACACCGGTAAGCAGGGCTTGTGCATAGTCACATGGTAGTGCCCTCCATGTGGCCATGGTTCACATCCATTAAGATTTGGCCAAATTCACAGCCAGAATTCTGGGATCTTCATTCCAGATTTCAGGGCCTCTACCTGAAGGTTGCCACAGGCCCTCTAGTCACAACTGGAGCACAGGCAGCATACAGGGCTGTCAGAGGCCTCTTGGAGCAGGCAGCTCACATCCCTGTATAACCCTGTGAAGACTTCCCGAAAGGACTATGTTCAGCCTGGACCAGTGAGGAAGCCAGGGGAACAGCATCATCAGCAGGAGGTGCTGCAGACACACAGGACTGGGCAGGACACTGGCAGAGAGACCAGGCTGTACCCCACTGAGGTCAGTATTGTGATTATTTTGTACATAGTGTAGGTATGTGTCTATGTACTGGGTCATAGCCTAAAACCCAGATTTAAGAACAATCTCATTGAGTGATGGAGGTGAACAGTCAGATATGAATACCCCAGAACTGGACCATGGGCTTCTAGAACTGGCATAGGCCAGAGGCTCTGCTCCAAGGCACAGGAACTTGGTCCTCACTCCTCCAGGCACAGTTCATGCTCAGCAGCCTCAGCACTGCTGATAGCTGGTCAGAAATGGAGAGCCTTTGGGGCTGGAGAAATGGCTCAGCAGTTAAGAACACTGGCTGCTCTCTCGCAGAGGGCCTGGATATGATTCCCAGCACCCACATGGTGGCTGACCTTCCATAACTCGTTTTAGGGGATTCAATGCCCTCTTCTGACCTCTGTGGGCATTACATGACACAGGTGCACTTACACACATGTAAGCAATACACTCATGCTCATAAAAATAAAAATATTGCCGTGCGTGGTGGCGCACGCCTTTAATCCCAGCACTCGGGAGGCAGAGGCAGGTGGATCTCTGTGAGTTCAAGGCCAGCATGGTCCATATAGTGAGTTCCAGGACAGCTGGGGCTACAGGGAGACCCTGTCTTAAAAAAAAAAAAAGAGAAAAAAGAAACGGTGAGCCCAAGGGTTTGGTGTGCTTAGCGATGCTGGAAGGCTCTGGGCTGGGCTGCAAAGGCCTCCTGATGTGCTGCTGTGTCTGTAGGGGATTCTAGCACTCTCCCTAAACCCAGCTGAGTGAGGGTCTGACCTCCACAGACCCCAGGGCTGATACCTATGCTCTGGCATGGGCTGGCTTCAGCAGCTGGTGGCATGGGTAGGACATCAGGGGACCTGGGCATGAAGATGCCTGTAGATAAGAGGAGCCACCCCAAGTTTGCGGGCAGGCATGGCACATGAGGTGGCCTTGTTGGGATGGTCACTTGGGACAGCACTAGGACCATCTGGGGAAGCCTGAGACAGAGGTGAGAAGGGACGGGGGAAGTACAAGCCAGCAGACACAGGCCCAGACCTGGAGTGACCAGTCTCTCTGGGGCAGGAGCCCAGCACACCTGCTACTTCCTGTTTGACATGGCCTTTGCGCCAATGCTCACAAAAGGCTGGCCTTTCTTTCACCTCAGCCCCGGAGTCACTGCAGACAGTGACTTTGCAGGCCCAGGAGCGAGGAGGATTCTTACAGGGGTATTTGCTCGTCCTGTTCCCTCAGGCCACCTGTGACCTTCCCTCCACACTGCAGCACCAGTCCTGGAACTGCCCTAGCAGGGCACTTGGGCTCAGTTTCCTGCTGCAACCCTCAGCCTGTACGATCCCAGGGGTGGTCTCTCCTGCCCTGCTCCTCCCCAGTGAGGTGATAAGACACCCTGCCCTTTAGATGTCAGCTCAGTAGAGCTGTCCTGAGTTAGGGAATCAGCTGGGGTGCTGCGGACCTGTTCTAGAGCAGGGGAGGGTGATTTAACACACAGGGAAGGGCGTTCCACTCCTCTACTTAACCCAAGGTTAACAACCTCTGAAGTCATCATTCCCTCTGATGCCTCCCTAGATGTCAGCCTGTGAGCAACCCCCCTTTCAACTCCTTGCTCCCAGGGGAGATTCTCTCCAAGGATACAAAGTAACTGTCCTTCCACCCCCCACCCAGCAGCTCAAGGAAGGCCAGTGATAGTACCTTAAAGCCTGTTATGGTCTAACCACAGTTGTTACCCCATGAGATTGTATGTAGCAGTTACAGGCACAAGGAAATACTGTATTCTTACTATGTTCTCTTCCTTCGGAAAAAAAAAAGATTTTGGATTTGGAGAGATGGCTCAGTGGTTAAGCTGCTCTTGCAGAGGACCCCAGTTCAGTTCCCAGCACCTGTATGACCACTAACAACTGTATATAATCCAGCTCCAGGGGTTCTAACATCCTCTTCTGGCTTCTTTGGGCATTGCACAACACTGGTGTACTTAAATAAATTCAGGCAAAACACTCGTAACATAAAAATAAACCCAGAGGGGCTGGAGAGATGGCTCAGTAGTTAAGAACACCGGCTGTTCTTGCAGAAGTCTGGGGTTCAAATCCCAGCACCCAGCTCTCCAGTTTCAGGGGATCTGACAGCCTCTTCTGCTCTCTATGGGCATTGCATGACACGGGTGCACTTACACGCAAGTAATACACTCATACATGTAAAATTAACAACCCAGAAAAGATTTTTTTAAACTTTTAAAAAAATTTTATTATTTTTATTTTACGTGTATGTGTGTATTGTCTGCATGTAGGTAAGTGCACCTGTGTTGTGCAATGCCCACGGAGGTCAGAAGAGGCTGTCGGATCCCCTGGGACTGGAGTTACGGAGAGTTGTTAGCTGCCATGTGAGTGCTGGGATTTGAACCTGGGTCTTCTGCAAGAACAACCAGTGTTCTTAACCGCTGAGCCATCTCTCCAGCCCCAAGATTTTAAATTACATACATACTTATGGTGTCACCACAGTTGTTACCCCCATTATATAGTAGCACTTATAGGCATGAAGAAATATTGTATTGTTATCATGTTTTCTTTCTTTAAAAAAGATTTTATTTTTAAGTATGTGTGCACGCATGTGTGCCCATGCACGCTTTGGGTATATGTACATGAGTGCAGTGCCCTCAGAAACCAGATGAGAGGGTCTGACACCCTGGAGCTGGAGTCATCATGGCAGTTATAAGCTGCCTAATGTGGGTCTGGGGAGTGAACTTGGGTTCTCTGCAAGAGCAGTGCAGTCTTAACTGCTGAGCCATTTCTCCGGCCCACTCTGTTTTCTTAAAGCAACACGTAGGATGCCAGCTCACCTAGGTTAAAAAGCATTCATAGGAAAAAGACAGGGCATGGGCAGAGAGCTCCAGACCCTCACTGTCCTGCCTGCTGTGCCCCCTCTAAGGATAATGAGCAGGACACAGACTGGCAGCTGCGGAGTCTTAGGGTGAAAAGTTGAGGGATGGAAGAGCTGAATGGTGGAGCCAGGACACTGGACCCGAACCAGAGAGAAAGCAGAGGCAGGAAGGAGCCAAGCATCCCATGGTGTACCTGCTATTCCCAATCATGGGGGCTGGGGTCAGGCTCCCCCAACCACCCACCTCTGGATCGAACCTGGGGCTTCATGCGTGCTAGAGAAGCAGTCTACCATGGAGCGACACCCCAGCCCCACAAAACACCAACTCAAAATAAAACCAAGTCAGAAAATAGCCTGGCGTGCTTTAACCCCAGCACTCAGGAGGCAGAGAGGCAGGTGGAGCTCTGTGAGTTCAAGGCCAGCCTGGTCTACATAGTGAGTTCCAGGCCAGCCCCACTACAGGGAGACCCTGTCTCTAAAAAAGAGTCAGAAAATAGATGATGAGATTCGAACAGCTCAAGCAGACTCCCCAGAGAACTGGGAAACCTCCAGAGAGAGACGACTGATGAGCCATATTGTTGGTGATGACCTAATCCTCAAGGCTTTTAGCTGATTGGTGACCTTGGTTCCCAAAGGCTGTGACCTAACTAAGCTCCTGGAGTCAGCTGTCTCTCCCTGAGGGAGACCTATCCTGGAGCAAGGACAACGCAATGTGGGGCTTCTACAGAAGCGACCTCACCCTGAGATTTTCAGAGGCATGAAGACTCAAGTCCAGGCCGGGCATGGTGGCGCACGCAGAAGCAGGCAGATCTCTGTGAGGACAGCCTGGTCTCCATAGCAAATCCAGGCCAGCTGGGGCTACACTGAGACCCTGTCTCAGAAAGAAAAAAAAAAAAAAAAAAAGACTCAAATCCAAGTAGACCCCCAGGACAGAGGCCACTGAGGAGAACTCAGTGATGACAGAACCCTGAGGAGACTTTTAGAACAGGATCTAAGGAGACTTGGGAGGAAGCGATGACTTAACCCTGAGACTTCTGGATGAAGGACTTTTGTAAGGAGATTTTTGTGGAGTCAAGACCTACCTGAGACTTCTGAGAAACAATGACCTAATTTGGAGGGAGACTCCTGAGTAGCCATGACCTAACTGAGGCGGCCTCAGCAATGGCCTAACCCTGAGGATTCTGGGAGTGACAGAGTGATGACCTAACTGAGGTACAATGATCTAACCCTGAGATCTAGCCATGATGGTGATTGCTGACTGCCAACTTGAAAGGATCTAAAATCACCTGGGCAACACATCTAGGCATGGCCTGAGGGAGTATCTGGAGTATGTTAGCCTCTGGCCATACCTGAGAGGGATTAGCTTCATTAGGTTAACTGAGGTGCAATGATGAGTCCACGGTGACAGCACCACACCATGGGCAGCACCACAGTGTGGACAGCACCATACTGTGGACACAAGGTCCATACTATGGGCTGGAGTCCTGAATAGACAGAGCTGGACAGGAACATTCATGTCATTTCCCTCTTCTTCCCGACTACAGGTGCACTGTGACCAGTTGCCCCTGTTGCATGACATCCTGCCGTGATGGACTGTATCCCTTTGGACTATAAGCTGAAATAAACACATCATCTTTTTTTTTTTTTTTTGGTCTTTTTGAGATAGGGTCTCCCTGTAGCTCCAGTTGTCCTAGAACTCACTATATAGATTGGGCTGGCCTTGAACTCAGAGATCCGCCTGCCTCTGCCTCCCGAGTGCTGGGATTAAAGGCATGCACCACCAGACCCGGCAAACACATCGTCTTTTTAAAAATATTTTATTATTTTTATGTGTATGAGTATATCGCCTGCATGTGTGTAAGTGCAATGCCCACAGAGGTCAGAAGAGGGCATTGGCTCCCCTGGAACTGGAGTTATGGATGGCTGTTAGCTCCCATGTGGGTGCTGGGAATTGAACCCGGGTCCTCTGCAAGAGCAGCCAGTGCTCTTAACCGCTGAGCCATCTTTCTAGCCCCTGTTCTTTATCTCTCAAATTGCTTCCTGCCAGGTATTTTGTCAAAGTAAGGAAAAAAATAAGAGACTAACCCATCCCAGAGGTGCAATGGTAACAGATTTCCAGAAGACTAAGCCTGGTGACTGACCTGAGCAGACTTCTGAGAGAATGCTGCAGCCTGCTACTAGAAGTCAGTGAGATGCCTCTGAACACTCACCCCACCACAGAAGACTCAAGTGAGGTGTGTGAGCTTCAAAGCACAGGCGGTGCTTGGGAGACACTGGCTCTGCCTTGCAGTTTCACCACTGAGTCTGACATAGGACCAATTTTTAGGGACTACGCACATGGTGAAATACACCTGAACTGACATAATAGTAAACACACCTCCGCCCACCTCAGGCAACATGTGTCACTTCTGGCCTCGTGCTTCTCTGGATGCTTAGAAACGCCAGCTACCACAGCTCAGCACGGTCCCATCATTCTGCCTTCATGAGACTCCAAGCTGAAGAACGATGTGCAGCTAGTGTTGAAACCAGGCTATTCCAACACATCGCCACATGTCGTTAGCTGCCTGACAGGATTCAGGACTGGCCACAGCCTCCTACAGTTTTCGTTGGTATCCGCACTGTTCATGCCAAATGACACTGAGATGCCCTGGTCTACCTGCTACTGCTCAAGTGTCCAATCATCACTTCAACCAGAACATCATCTTCATTCTAAAAGCAAGGGAACTGATGCCCAGAAAGCACACACATGAACTAAACTAAAGAGAGAGACTCTGAGCCCAGGAAGCAGGACGGGCCCTGCTTTGCCCTCCTACAGAGGATCCCAGAAGGCCAGTTATAAAACGCATAAATGAGGACGGGCGTGGTGTTGCATGCTTTTAATCCCAGCAATCAGGAGGCAGTGGCAGGCACATCTCTGAGTTCAAGGCCAGTCTGGTCTACATAGCAAGTTCCTACCCAGCTGGGGCTACAGGGAGACCCTGTTTCAAAAAGAGCGCCCCCCCCCCAAATAGAAACAAAAAAGCATACATGGGTCCAGTCCACAGCCTGTTCTGCACGGTACCCCACAAGCCCTCTTCCTACCCTCCCTGCTGGCACCTTTAGACCTTGGATTCCTCTTTCCTGTGCATGCCATGGACCAGTCTCCACAGGACTTACATTAGCCCCATCCCCCAGCTGCTGGAGGTCATATCTACCCCCTCATTATTGTACCTGCTGGACACAGCATGTCTACTGACTGTAGCTTCAGAACTTCTGGGAAATGTCTTGGGGTTCCAAGCACAGAGGCAGGTGCTGGCCACACTCACTAGCCCAGAAATCCAGGAACATGCCTGGGGGCAGAGGCCCTGTGACTAGCAGGGTTTGTTCTAGTCTGCCTTCATACTGCTGTTACGAAAACAGTGACAAAAATCAACTTGGGGAGGAGAGGGTTTAGTTTGGCTTACAGCACAGTTCATCAAGGGAAGCCAAGGCAGGAACCTGGAGGCAGGAACCCAGAAGCACAGACCACGGAGGAGCGCTGCTTACTGGCTTCCTCCCCTGGCTGTGCGCAACTGCTTTCTCTTCTCTTCTCTCTCTTCTCTTCTCTTCTCTCTTCTCCTCTCTCTCCTCTCTCTCTTCTCTTTTCTCTCTTCTCTTCTCTCTTCTTTTCTCTCTTCTCTTCTCTCTCTTTTCGTCTTTTTGAGACAGGGTCTCCCTACTGTAGCCCCAGCTGTCCTGGAACTCACTATGTAGACCAGGCTGGCCTTGAACTCACAGAGATCCACCTGCCTCTGCCTCCGAGTGCTGGGACTAAAGGTGTGTGCCACCACGTCCGGCTTCAACTGTTTTCTTATACAATACATGATCACTTACCCAGGGATGGCACCACCCACAGTGGGCTGGGCCCTCCCACATCACTCAACAACCAAGAAAATGCCCCACAGACATGGCCACAGGTCAGTCCAATGGAAGTAATTTCCCAATTGAGGCTTCCTCAACCCAGGTGTGTCAAGTTGTCAACTAAGACACACAAACATCACTATTAAATCATACCCGGCTCATTTCTTACTCCTACGATATGATGTTAATATCACAACGATCAGACAGTACGTTTTTTTTATTTTTAATTTTATGTGTATGTGTGTATTGCCTGCATGTAAGTAAGCGCACCCATGTTGCGCAATGCCCTCGGAGTTCAGAAGAGGCTGTCAGATCCTCTGGGACTGGAGTTACAGACAGTCGCTAGCTGCCATGGGGTGCTGGGATTCGAACCCAGGTCTTCTGTAAGAACAACCAGTGTTCTTAACCGCTGAGCCATCTCTCTAGCCCCCAGACAGTACAACTTTAAAAGTCCCACAGTCCTTAAAAATTCAAACACTTTAAAAGTAAGTCTCTTAACTTTGGGCTCCTGCAAAATCCAAAACAAGTACAGTACTGTCTTATTTCAAAAGGGAAGAATTGGGCACATTTAAACAAAACCAAAACTGAGCAAAGTAGTTCAAGGCTGGACATCTAGGCTACACTCACAATCTCCTGGGTGCCAAAGGGCTTGGGCATCTCCACTTCTCTGGCTCTGTCATCCACAGCACACACAACTTGTCTGGAAGGCTCAGGCGGCTCTACTCTACCCCTGCTGCTGCCCTTGGTGGTCATGCCATGGTCCTGGCATCTCCAATATGCTGGGGTCTCCACTGCAACTGAGGCTGCACCTTCCCCAATGGGCTCTTCTGACCTCTCAAGAGTACAAAGCCTCGTATCTCTCCATGACCCATTCACACCTTCAACACCAGAACCATGTAGGAGACCCTTGTACATTACCAAGTCCAGCTTGAGATGGAGTCTGGGGCCCCTTCTGGAGCACAGCTTCTGTGTACTGACCCTGAGGAAATACTGCCCAGATTTCATCTCAATGATGCTGGTCTCTTGTTACAGCTGATCTTTCAGCCCCAGCTGACCAGCATCAATGCTCACAGTAAAGCCAAAGTTTCACTTCAGTGGTCTGGTCTCTTCTTAATCACAGCTGACTCTTCAGCACCAGTCGACCAGAAACCACAGATTCTCAATTGAAAACATCATACAAACAGTCCTGATAATCTCTGCTTCCCTTTGAAGCTTCACCAGCCAGGCCTCCATCATCCATACCTCTCTCAGCATGATCTTCCAGGTTCCTACAGAACACTCTGGCTTTTCCAGTCAAAAGCTCCAAAACCGTCTACAATCCTCCCCCAAACAACTCAGTCAGGTCTGTCACAGCAGTACCCCACTGTCTGGTACCGATTTCTGTTCTAGTTTGCTCTTCACACGGCTGTGATGAAAACACTGACCACAACCTACTTGGGGAGGAAATGATTTGTTTGGCTTACAGCACAATTCATCAGGGAAGCCAAGGCAGGAGCTCGGCAGGAACTGGAGCACAGGCCGAGGAGGAGTGCTTATGGCTTGTTCCCCTGGTGCTTAGCCCGCTCTTTCCTTTTTAAATGTATTTATTTATTTATTTTTTGTCTTTATTGAGACAGGGTGTCCTTGTAGCCCCAGCTGTCCTGGAGCTATGTAGACCAGGCTGGCCTCGAACTCACAAAAATCCACCTGCCTCTGCCTCCCCAGTGCTGGGATTAAAGGCGTGCACCACCATGCCCGGCTATTTTTTATTTTATGTGTATGAGTGTATTGTCTGAATGTATGTAAGTGCACCCATGTTGTGCAATGCCTGCGGAGGTCAGAAGAAGGACCCTTGGAACTGGAGTCATGGACGGTGGTTAGCCGCCATGTGGATGCTGGGAATCAAACCTTGGTCCTCTGTAAGAGCAGTCAGTGCTCTTAACTTCTAAGCCATCTTCCAGCTCCCTCAGGCTGCTTTCTTATACAATACAGGACCACCTGCCCAGCGGTGGCACCTCCCACAGTGGGCTGGAACCACCCATGTTACTCAACAACCAAGAAAATGCCTCATAGACATGGCCATATGCCGATCCAATAGAAGCAATTCCCCAACTCCCTCTTTCAGTGTCTCACGCTGACAACCAAAGCTGTCCACACAGTGCTCTCTCCGAGAGAACCAGGGGCCAACTAAGGGGTGGGGCGCAGAGAAGTGCCTGTGGGTCTGAGTCCTATTCCAAGTGCCTCTCCCCTTCAGACAGCTGAGAGCAGGTGCAAGGGCAGCAGTGACTGGCCAGAGAAGCTTTCTCTGGAATGTCTAAAAGGAGGGCTCCTAGCTAGGCCTCACCAAGCAGAGGGCCTGGGCCTGTCTCCTTCCAGAGAACACCTGTCCCTGCGTCTCCCCATTGGAGGGGATACAAAGCTTAGGTTCATGGGCCATGAGATGCTTCCTTGCCTGACATAAGGCAAAAAAGCCAAAGGACTGTTCTCTCCCCAAGGCAGGCCCAGGACTGAGTAGTGAGTGAGATGGACAGACCCTGTGCTCCCCTAGGAAGGACCCCTGCTCAAGAGCAGCTACCCCAGAGTCACCATTCTGCCATGCTAACAGCAGGCCCACAAGTCTTACTCTGTGGAACATCTCTTAACTTTCCAGGTGGCAGGGTTGCCGTCCCAGCTGGACTGGCCCCGCTCTCCAAGGCAGCAGCTCCAGGTCTGAAGGTGGCACAGGGCAGCTGCTGTCTGCCCAGCCTCCAACCACTCTTGCATCACCCACCCCTACCTGGGCTGCCGTCTCTTACTGGAGCCCCCTTCCTCCACACCCTGGCGGCAGGCACACTGGGGCAGGACTTCATCTTGGCTCTCGGTCCCTGGGCACAGCATCCCCTGCTGGCCTCACCTTCCTCTTCCAACCCCACCTTGGGACAGATTAGTCTCTGTCCATCCCAGCTTTACCTTGCTCACCTGAAGCTGTTTCCCAGGCCTGACTCCAAAGAGGCTGGAGATTCTGCCACGAGCAGAGGAAGAGCCACCTTCCCATTCTCCAGCCAGGGACACAAGCAGAAAGCCAACACTGGGCAGGCAAGATGGCTCAGCAGGGAAAGGTGCCATCCAAGCATGGCAACATGACTTGGATCCCTGGAACCCACATAAAGACAGAAGGAGCTGATGCCACAGTTGTCCTCTGACCTCCACGAGCACATTGTGGCATGCACACCCATGCATGTGCACTCACAGACACAACAATAAATTTAAAAATAAAACAGGAATCACAACAAACCAGAAACAGACATGTAACTTTCATTTGGTAATTGATGTGTGTAAACAGCAGGGGGCACCCAGCGGTCCCTAGAATGTGCTTGGTTAGGCAGCCTCAGGAACCGCTGCACGGCACCTTTGCAGACAGCATCAGCACAGTGCTGGACGTGGACGCACTAGGTCTTCAGCTAGTGGCGAGGAAGGCAGGGTTGGTCTTGGGTCACTAGTGTCTGTGAAGACACTACCCAGCTCCACCTCAGGGTCCCAGGCACAGTCACCCCCACTGTCCTCACCAAAGCACAGGTGCCGGCACTGTCAACATAAGATCACCTGCTCCAGGTCAGGTCAGCTCTCCAGACCTGCTCTGGGTAGCAACATCTGCTCCATGCAGGCCAGGTACAGGACCACCTAGAGCATGCTCAAATTTCCTGACCTCCCATCCCTGTTTCTCTGGACACCCCTGAACTTGGAAAGTGGGCCATCTGCAAATCAACAGAGTTAAGACTGGTTACACTGGATTGGGGCAAGCCCTACCAGCACCAGCACTGTCTGAAGAAGAATACAGAAACACACAGGAGGAGACCCCAGGAAGAGGAAAGCACAGACATGGCCGGGACAAAGGACACCAACTGGACTGCAGGAAGGAACCACTCCTTGACACCCTGAGCGAATATTGTGTCTGACACCACCTGGGCTCTGGCCACAGGCTGAGGCAACTGCAAGGTATCTGCTTGTTCTAAAACTCCTCTCTGACAGAACCTGTCAGAGATTCTACAGTATGTAAGTGAGCACTGACCATGCCCTAGCTCCACGCAAGGCTAGGGACCAACAAGGCCAGCCACAGGTGAACTCAGGAGCCCAAACAATCCTCAGAGTCCTATCCCTGTCCAGGGATGAGGGAGGGGCTATCTGAGTGGGACTTTGAAGGCCCAGCAGGATCTGGCCTGGCCACAGTCTACCACAGATTTACTCTGAGAACAGGCTGTTACCACCCACCAGGCTTCTCCGGACTCCCTGCCTCCCCCAAACAGTGTTCTCACATGGGCCTGTTTAATACACTGAGTAGATAAAGCACACACCCTTCTACCACCCCACAACCCACAAGCTGGGGGTGGAGCCCAGAGACTTGTGCATGCTAGGCAAGTGTTCTATCCCCAGGGCTTGGCTTTTGACACAGGGTCTGGTTACATAGGTTGGCCTTGTCCTTGAACTTGCTAGGAAGCCCAGGCTGTCATCGAACTCACAATCCTGACTTTGCCGCTATAATGTGATTACGTCACCAGGCTAGATCAAAGTACACATCTTAAGTGTAGGGCACACACCTCACAAGCCCTTCTTAGCCTCCTCAGTAACGGATCCACAGTCTAAACACCAAGACAGTCCGTGAATCACTGGCTGTACCAGGTCAAGTCCATTGACTGGCTCAACTCAAAACCCACGTTCCAAAGGTCTGCAAGCTGCGTGTCCGCCTGGGACGCAGTCACCAAGTTTCCTCCTAGGAGTACTCCTCCAACACTTTGCCTGGAGAATCTGAGGAGCTTTGGTGAGGAGTGGGTATGACTAGGTAATTCTGAATGCTGAAGCCATAGGTGGCTTTGGAATCTGTGACTGCCAAGCTCGAACAGTCCCACAATGCTGCTGGGACCTGCTGTTGTGTGTGGTGCTGACCCTCTGCCTACCAGGGGCTCCCTGTGACAGCTCCTGGAGCCACCGTGGGAACCTCCAGCTGCCGCACTTTCCTTCACGACGTAACTTCTGAGGTGGTTGGGTAAGATCAGATCTATAAAGCTTTTTGAACAGAGCCTCGAATGCCAAGGCATCCCAAGCCCCACTTGAAACCTGTATTTCTGCTCTGCTCCAGTGTGTCCCCGCTCGGAGCCGGCTAGGGCTCGCCATTTGTGGGAACCCAGGACCTGCTAGGATCAGGGCAGCAGAGGTGACCTAGAAACAGGCTGCGGAAATTCCCCAAGCCCCTCGGCTGAGGATGGAGTTGGGTCCCCCTCGGGATCAAGAATCCCGCTGCAGAAGGAACCCGGGTCAAGAAGAACCGGTGCGCATCAAAGACGTCCAGGTCGGGAGGAAAATCAAGGAAAAGCACGCAAGTGTCCATGCCCAAACTTAAAGCTTTTGTTAAAGATGTCCCCGACCCCACGCCACCGCCGTCCCCGGAAGGACGCGGCGCGGGCTGTAGGGTTTCAAGCCCCGGAACCCGGGGGGGCGGGGCCGCAGGGCCACCGCTCCGACCCGCCGCCGCCCGGGAGCCGCGCGCGGCGCGGCGCGTCCCTTTGTG
>NW_008346900.1:1487406-1487740 GCF_000622305.1 Nannospalax galili | reverse complement strand
GGTCCGGGTGCAGTACGCGGGCCCCGGGTCCGCACGGCCCGTGGGCTCCGGGCGGCGCGCTCTGCGGGCCCCGCACCCCGGGCGAAGTCGGCGCGGGCTGTCCGCGGAGCCGCCGTCGGGGTGCGCCCCGGCTTTGTTCACCCCCCGCGCCCGGCCCACCTTCTGGATGGTCTGCTGCGTGACCTCCCCTTTGCCTCTCGGCCGCGCGGACGCGAAGGCCACGGACATGGTGGCGGCGCGGGCTCAGCCCGTGATCATCGGGGTTTTATTCTCCGGCTGCGCTCGCGGCCCGAGGTGCCCATTCTCCGCAGCGCGGGGGCGGGCGCACGGGGGG
>NW_008346900.1:1469927-1487358 GCF_000622305.1 Nannospalax galili | reverse complement strand
CCGCCGGTGGTTCGGCCCGGCCGCCCCGCCCCGCCCCGCGCGTCCCCTGACGCCGCACGCACCTGACGCCGAGCGTGGCCGGGCATCCGGGCGGGGCGTCCGGGCTCGGCGGTGAGTGTGCGCTTTTCCGCGGCGGCCCAAGCTCCTGCGCCCGCTGCGATGAGCTACGACCGCGCCATCACAGTCTTCTCGCCCGATGGCCACCTCTTCCAAGTGGAGTACGCGCAGGAGGCCGTCAAGAAGGGCTCGACCGCGGTGAGCCGGGCCGGGCCTGGCGGGGAAAGGGGAGCGGGGCAGGCCCGTGCGCGGGGAGGCGGGGAAAGGGGAGCGGGGCGGGCCCGTGCGCGGGGAAGGAAAGGGTGGCCACCCGGGCGAGGAGCCGGGCCGGGCCTGGCGGGGAAAGGGGAGCGGGGCGGGCCCGTGCGCGGGGAAGGGAAGGGTGGCCACCCGGGCGAGGAGCCGGGCCGGGCCTGGCGGGGAAAGGGGAGCGGGGCGGGCCCGTGCGCGGGGAAGGAAAGGGTGGCCACCCGGGCGAGGAGCCGGGCCGGGCCTGGCGGGGAAAGGGGAGCGGGGCGGGCCCGTGCGCGGGGAAGGGAAGGGTGGCCACCCGGGCGAGGAGTCGGGCCGCGGCGCAGCGCCGCACTCCCCGGGTCGACGGCTGCGCCGGCCTGGGTGTCCGCGGCCCAGCCAGGTCCGGTGGGCGTTGTGAACAAAGGGCGCTGCGCCGTAGACAAGAGGCTTCCGGGTCTGCTGGGGCCGCGGACGCTGGGTTCTGGTTCCGGCGGCCGCGCTCTCCTGGCCCCAGCTCTTGTTGACACCTGGCAGCGCCCTGGAGCTAGAGAACGGGCTGTTGTCACCAGGTCTAACTGGAGATGTGGCTGGGCAGCGAGGAAGTCACAGTCCGGGTTCTGCGTCTTAGTGTTTCCATTCCCGAAGTCTTTCGTCACTTTCAAATTAAATTACCCATTCTTTTGGTGACTCAGTCCACCCAAAGAACTAGGAGGTCGAAGCTCGGTGGCCCATGTCTCTAATTCCTAGCATTTGGAAAGCTGAGGCTTGGAAGGCTGAAGTTCGAGGTCAGCCAGGCTTATGAAGTGAGACTGTTGAGATGGCTAAGTCGGTTCACTACGTGCTAAACGAGCTTCAGGACCTCACTTCCGCTCCCCAGCATCCACACGAGAAAGCTGCAGATAGTGACATATGATACCTGGGGCGTGCTGGTCACCTGGGCCAGCAGACTCTGACTCCGGACTGAAGGGTGACTGAGTAGTTACGATCTGGGATTGCTCAAATTTGAGTGTATTGCTTGCATTGCCTGTAGGTTAAGTGCACCCATGTCGTGCAGTGCCCACGGAGGCCAGAAGAGGGCCTCGGATCCCCAAGAGCTGGAGTTCTGGACTGTGGTTAGCCACCACGTGGGTCCTCTGCAGGAGCTCTTAACCTAAGAGCCATCTCTTCAGCCCCACTGCTCAGAATCTTGAAGAGTTGAGGGACACCAATCAGCCCCTAGCCTCCATGCCCACACAGGACCTGGGAGTAGACTGTGTTCTCCAGCGTACCTGCCCGCCTGCTGTGCCCAGCTAGCTTCTGAGAGCACTTGGGTTATGCCGAAGGTCACATAAGTTCACACACACACACACAGACCAGTGGCAGCATGGACAGAGCTTCTCCGTTGTCTAGGGTCTTGTAGAGATGTTCCTGACACCTGGGCGAGTGGGACCAGGAATGCTGCCCCTAAGTGATGTTGCATTTGTTTCTGGTGCTCTCTTGAGTGTGAAATGTCAGTTTCCCTGCGCTTACTGCAGTTTGAGGGCTTTTTGCTGCTTTTTGGGAGTGGAACCCAGAATCTCCACGCATGCTAAGCACTCTTCACTGCCCTGACCCTTTTCTCGTTTTAACATGGTCCGTCCTTCTCCCATCTACAGTACTAGCCATAAACAGGGAGGCAGTGAGTTGTGGTCCACTCTGCAGCACATGAGCCCTCCCAGTACTGGGTGGCATCGTGAGTGGGCAGGAGTGTGACATGGGCTTAGTGAACTCAGCAGCTGCAGCATCCAGCACCTGATGGGGAGTTTCAACCCAGGCCCTATGGTCTTGTGCAGGCCACCAGGATTGAAGTGAAACGTGGTGCCTGCCTGCTAACTAGCTGCAGTTCAGCTGTCACACGGCGGTGTCTCAAGGGCAGGAGACTGGACACTTGGGCCCTGTACTTGTACTATCCAAAGGAATGGGTCTCTGTCCTTGGTGTGCAGTTTGACAAGTGTATGGCCGGGTGTGGGTGAACACGCCTTTCCTGTAGGGTTGCTGCTCCGAGGAGCCTTTTGCCCTATCTAGTTAACCCTGTCGTACTCTGGCATGCCAGAGGTTAACTGCTGTCCTGCTTGTGAAGACTCTTAAGTGACATGCATTCTCATTTAAGGTTGGTGTTCGAGGAAGGGACATTGTTGTTCTTGGTGTGGAAAAAAAATCTGTGGCCAAGCTACAAGATGAAAGAACAGTGCGGAAGATCTGTGCTTTGGATGACAATGTCTGCATGGCCTTTGCAGGTATCAGTCGGGTCAGGGCAACCTTCTCGGAGTCTGGGTGAGGAGTGGAGTTCTGGAGACTAGTTTAGTGGGGAGAGGTGATTGGGACACAGGTAAACTGGATTGATGGGAATCCTTTGAAAAAAAGAAGTTGACCAGGCAGAAGCAGGCAGATCTCTAGTTTCAGGCCAGCCAGGCTACATAGCGAGACCATCTCAAAAACCAAAAGGGCCCTTACATACGTGCAGGGGAAAACACTCATACACAGAAAATAATAAAATATCAAAAACAAATACAATTCAAATTAGCTACTTCATTTAGCCTAATTTATTGAAACCTACAAAATGAGGATTTTAAAAATAATCACGGGGCTCACATCCAGGGAAGCAATGGCCGCACATTTTACTCTGGATTATTATAGACTTTCCTTCTGGTTACATGAATATAGAGATTAATGATTATAAACAACTCTACGTGATAACTTGATACATTTTTAACATATAATAACATTAAAAATAATTTGGAGCTGGGCGTGGTGGTGCATGCCTTTAATCCCAGCACTCGGGAGGCAGAGGCAAGCACATCTCTGTGAGTTCAAGTCTGGCCTGGTCTACATAGTGAGTTACAGGACAGTTGGGGCTACAGGGAGACCCTGTCTCAAAAAGACCAAAAAAAAAAAAAAAAATTGGGCATTGAGAACAGTGGCCATGGCTTCCTTGGGAGAGCAAAACCCAGGTGGACACTTTCTGGACCTAGCTATTGGCTCCCAGTGATACACTACAGGTGGTGAGGGATGCCTGCAGATGGACAGAGGACAGTGTCCTCCCTGCAACACACTATCCACAGAAGTGGCAGTTACCCACCTTGAGCAGATCCAACCTCCAAAGATCTCAGTTGACCTGAACTAGGGACAGGCTTACCCAGACCCCCAGAAGATATGAGTAGCATGTTTAAACCGGGTCTGATAGGCCATTGTTCATACACAATTTTCTCAGTGCAGCTTTGAGGCCAGCGTTTCAAACACAGTGGTTAAGTGCTGCAGCATCTGTTGTCCTGGGTTGTAGCCAGGAGCTGCCCTGGCAGAAGCCTGTGCTATCCTTTCAGGTCTCACCGCTGATGCAAGAATAGTGATCAACAGGGCACGGGTGGAGTGCCAGAGCCACCGGCTGACTGTGGAGGACCCGGTCACTGTGGAGTATATCACACGCTACATCGCCAGTCTGAAGCAGGTGGGTGCCACTTGCTCACCTGGTCATGGAGCAGGTGCAGCTGCTGTCGGGGAGTGTTATGTATCTGCTCCAGTCTGATGGCACTAGTCTGTTCCTGTTTTGGGACAATTCTAATTCATATTTTGGAGGGGGTGTGTGTGCCAGTTTGCCATTCTGAGCAATTATTTGCCAAGCAGTTGTAGCTAGAATGTTTGCCTCTGTCAAAGTGACTTTTTGTAGCCTCAGTCAGCTATCTGAAGTATAGGCCCTCAGTGTGTCTATAAACGAAAAAGGTTGATGCCGCAAGTTTCTGTCAGCATCTGGATTGCAGTTTACTTTGGGTGGCTTAATGGTTTTTAGCCCCTCCATTGGGTAAACTGCTGTCATGGGTGTGGCATGGACTCCTTGGGGTTGATGGCACTGACTTTTCCTTGCAGCGTTACACACAGAGCAATGGACGCAGGCCATTTGGCATCTCTGCCCTCATTGTGGGTTTTGACTTCGATGGCACCCCCCGACTCTATCAGACTGACCCCTCAGGCACATACCATGCATGGAAGGTAAGTTCACAGCCCAACAGTGGGGCTTTGGGCTGTAGGAAGGCCAGAAGGCCATTGGGAAGTACTAGTCTGCCTGCCTGAGAATTGCACCTACAGATGACAGCTTACTTCAGTGTGTGTTCTCCATGCACCACCTGTTTGGTCTGTACTTTTACATACTGTTGAGGACCACATAAAGGCCGAAGTGTACATCTCCCAAGTGTCTCGTAATGAAATCTAGTGCTAGCCCTTCTTGGTAAGAATCACTAGTACGATTTTAAGTAGCCTTCACCTGGCTACGCTGTCACCTCAAACTGCTGGAAAGCCGAGGGAAGACCATAGAAGGCAGCCGCTGGCCAGCCCGTGGTGCTGTATCAATGTCTCTTAGGCCAATGCCATAGGCCGGGGTGCCAAATCGGTGCGCGAGTTCCTGGAGAAGAACTACACAGACGAAGCTATCGAGACTGACGATCTGACCATCAAACTAGTGATCAAGGCACTCCTGGAAGTAAGTGTGCACAGGCAGAAGTGCCCTGGGAAGGTGGTATGGACTCCTTTATAGGGCCTGTAAGATAACAAGCAGGTAACACCACGGTACAGGACGGAGGCTGGGAATACAGGCCATTGTTGGGCTTCTCAGTGCCCCTGCTGTCCCAGACTGTTAACACTGGCACCTGAGCAGGCGTGACCCAAGTGCATTTGGGGACAAAGGCTGTGGATATTTGACCTCCGGTCCAGGAGGGTTTGGGCATGTACTGTAGATCTTGCTAAGTTTAAAACCTTACAAGGTAGACATACCTAACACTGCCTTTTTCCCCCTTAAAAGGTGGTACAGTCAGGTGGCAAAAACATTGAACTTGCTGTCATGAGACGAGATCAGCCCCTCAAGGTAAGTTGGTGGAAAGGGTTGGGACAGGTTCTCCCTACATAGCCTTACTGGAGCTCAGGCTCTTCCTGCCTGTGCAGGTCCCCCTCGGCCTCCCTCGGCCCTGTGATTCCTTCTCTAGGCTGTGGTACACAGCTGTGTTCACCTTTCTCTGGTGGAGACCTGCTCCTGTTCTCACACACTGAGGCTGCCAACTGCAGCTCTGTTCCCAGGTCATCACCTCGTTTTCCTGATGTGCTCCACATGGGCTGGCCCAGTGGTTGTCCACACAGTGGTGCACACACTTAACTAGAATGTGTTT
The DNA here is from genome assembly GCF_000622305.1 of Nannospalax galili. NCBI lineage: Eukaryota > Metazoa > Chordata > Mammalia > Rodentia > Spalacidae > Nannospalax > Nannospalax galili. The sequence continues at coordinate 1,481,899 of NW_008346900.1, read as the reverse complement.
CTTTGGGGTGTAGATTCTAAATCCTGAAGAAATTGAGAAATATGTTGCTGAAATTGAAAAGGAGAAAGAAGAAAATGAAAAGAAGAAACAAAAGAAAGCGTCCTGAGGGATGGAGCGTCCTCACTGGAGCCAGCATCAGGACTGAGTCAGGAGTGAGCCTTGGCGTAGACCTTCCTCTGTCCACCGTGTGCCCAATAAATTTCTGCATTTTTTTAACCTTTTCTAGTAACAAGAACATATCACTTATAAGTGTAGTTCTGGTAGTTGTCAAGGTGGGATCTTTGCACCTTCCTTGAATCCAAGTGCTTGAGTCAATAACTGGTTTCCCTTTTGTGCCCATCAACAGGCTCCTAGCCAGTTAGGGTAGAGGTCTGGCATCCCAGGGGGTTGCCCTTAGGGAGTTTGCAACATGTTTCCTTTCAGACATTTGCTCAGGACACTAATGAATACCAACTTGAAGACCACACAAGCACGTGACTGAGTACTGCAGAGACGTGACTTTGTACTCCAGTTTTGAGGGCTGTGTATAGCATGGTAGAACTCTGGCCTACCACATGAGGCCCCTGGATTCCCTTAGCTCTTGGGAGGCAGAGGCAGGTGGATCTCTCGAGTTTGAGGCCAGCATGGTATATGGTGAGTTGTAGGTCAGCTGGGGCTATAGGGAGACCCTGTCTCAAAAAAACAAAAAAAAAAAAAATCAGCCAGAGGGCCTGGATAAATGACTCACTGGTCAAGGGCACTTGCTGCTGTTCCAGAGGACCTGGGTGCACATGTACAAGTAGATCTTACAAAGCTAAAAAGGCTGAGCTGTGTAGTGAAGTCTGTGCCACCTTCTCCCCAGCCCCAGAGAGCAAGGCTTTTACTTTTCTATATTAAAAATGGGGCCATTACTGGCTTTTCTCTTTTTAGCCAAAAATAAATACTCTTGCACGCCTTTAATCCCAGCACTTGGGAGGCAGAGGCAGAGGCAGGCAGATCTCTGTGAGTTCAAGGCCAGCCTGGTCTACATAGTATGAGTTCCAGGACAGCTGGGGCTACAGGGAGACCCTGTCTCAAAAAGACAAAAAAAAAAGTACTCTCTTGGCTTCTGGTCCTGTATTGTGTTGCCACCTGCCTGTCTCAGCTTACAGTTGCCCTAGTTTGTCAGTCTTGTAAAAAGAGGCTCAATTCAAAATGTGTCATTTTCAGAATGATCTGTCATCTTGGAAACACCAAGGCTAGTAGTCACCAGTGGTTAAAGCTGCCACTTAACCATGTTGTGAGACTCCTGGCAGAGAAAATACCCGTTTGTGTCATCTATGGCATCACCCTCATTTAGAACAAAGGCTGTGGCTACTTGTACCTAGCACACTTATTGCCCAAGGACAGGAGGCTGCCTACGGCCTGCAGGCTCCTATCCTTCAGCCTGACACCACTCTAGACACCCAGGGAAAGCCAATCTGATGACCATGTGTCTTCTAGTCTTCTGAAGAATGCTTTCAAAATCACTTTGGATCAGTTAGAGCAGAGTGCTATACTGGTCTGTACCCAGACTCTAGACAGCAAGGTAGGCTACAGTGAGGACCAGCCTGCCTCTAGTTCATCTGTGGTCAGTCAGGCGCTCCTCCAGTTCTTCTAACCTAGGTGCTCCAGGCCTGAACAGTGCCTCTGGGCAGGCACTGGACATGACACAGGTGCCGCAGGCAGCGTCTGAAAGGTCGAGTGTTTATTTACTGTTTACATCACCCCAACAGAGTAGCCCCAATGCTATGTTCTACTCTGCTATGAAGTCCTACAAAAATAAACCCAAGCTTTTACAGTGTGACTTCACTGACAGAACTAAAGCCTTCAGAGCTATTTGAAAGGGGGCTGTTGTCAAGGTGCTTATTTTCAACAAAATGCCCTGTCAATCAGAGAACGCATGCTTACACAGAAAGTCTGACCCATTTACTCATGCAACAAATTTATCTTCCCACCCTCCCTCCACCACCTTTAAAATAAACACACAAGAACTATTTACAATCAAGGAAGTAAGGCCGAGTGACCTTGTTTTTTTTTAAAAAAAAAAAAAAAAAAAAAAAAAAAAAAAGACTGGCTCGTTTCCAAGTGGATGAGAACACTTAGTGTCAGCCAGAGTCCAATGCTGATGGACCTGGGCCAGAGGCTGGGGGGGGGGGCAAGACAGGAGGGTCAGGGCACACCACTTGGGCTTGTCCTAGGCTTCAGCCTAAGCCTCAGCACCTGTGGAAACCACATGACACTCCAAAGCATTCAGGGGCTTTCCTATTACTTCACCCACGCTATCAGACCCCAGTCCTGACACCGTGGTTCATTATGCAACATGATCCATGGGACACCCCCTTCCCTGCCCTTGCCGCCCCCCACTCCTCCCATATGCCTGGCACCCTGTGCTGGCCCTGCCTGGCTCCTGAGACTCCCCATTTTAGCAGTTTGGGGTACTAGGCCAGCAGCACCAGGGGCCAGATGAGTTGCAGAGATGCATTTGGCCACCACATGTCCCAAGTAAGATTTGGTTCCATTTTAAAAGTCAAAGCTGTCATTTAAAAAAAAAAAAAAAATCACTAAGTGAAGATCGAACCTTTTACCTATAGAAACCTTTTTTGTGAACTACCAAAACCTTAGAATTAGGCCGTGTGAAACCGAGAAGGAAATGCAGGTCCAAGTCCAAGTTCTGTTAAGTCCAAAACACAAGTGGTGGTGTGGGAATTTTCCAGACTTGGTAAAAAGGACCCACTTCTCTTCGTGAGCACAGCATTTCCTTTCATCCTTATTGACAGAGCTCCACCTCTCTGCCTCTTCAGTGGGACCCTGTAAGAGAGGATCCAAAGTGAGTATGTCCTAGGAGGTACCTGCCATCACACATGCTCACCAAGCACTGGAACCTGCACAGGACAGAGGTCACTACCCTTCAATGTCTCAGGCTGCCCACTCCCGTACAACCTTAGGGACCAGAAGACAGAAGCAGAACACTGTGACCTCTCTAGGTCCTGCATGGCACTGCACAGAGATGCGCTGGGCCAGACTCAAGGGCACACCATTCAGCTAAAAACAAACTGACTCGGTGCCCACTGGCTTTCTCCCTTGCAGATCACACTCCACAAGCCCTCCACCCACAAATGACTGCCACGGTCCTCAAGCTCCCATTCAGATGAGGCAAGGTCCCAAGTCTGGCTCTTGCTGTTTTTAGGAGCTGTCTGGGTGACTCTAAGGATCAAGGCCAATGGTGTGGCCTGGACACCTCCCAGCTGCAGGTTCTGTGAGAAGGCAGCAGGCCTGCTTTCTCAATGCCTAAGTGCTGTCTGGGGACGCTTACCCTGCCTCCTGCCACCCAAGGACCCAGAAGGCTCCCTACTCACTTGGGCTGCACCCTCACACCCGGCCAGTGCCAGCTCGGTGGGAAGTAGGGTTGCGCCGTGTTGCTCCGTTGCCCCTGCCTCCTTGGAATCCACCACGGGAACTGCGGCCACGAAGAAACCTCCCCGACACCCCAAAGGTCTCAGTGTTCAGCTTTCTCTCTTCAGCCCATGTTGTCCGCCTGGAACTAGACAAAAGACGAGGTACATGAGCATCCAACCGCAGCGGGCGACCCCTGAAGTTTCAGAAATGGGCTGTGTCCTTAGAGCAGCACACGGGAAAAGAACAGGCTGTGGCTAAGGCTGTGCAGAGAGCACAGCCCTGGAGCCGGGCCCCTCACACTACAGGCCTGCCTTCCCAGGCACTGGGCAGTGTGAGACCATCTTTATCACCAAGGGTAGGCAGGTAATACAGCAGGTGATGGGGAAGCCTTCGTGTCTGCTGGGTAGTCCAGGCAAGCCCCAAAGCAGAGGACGCACAACACCCCTCCTAGACGATGGGGTCCTCCTGGATGGGGAAGGGGCACGAAGCTAAAAGGAGCAAGAGCCCCTAGAACATGCATCTGCTTTTGGGGTGGTGGGAAGATGGCAACTCGGTGCAAACAGTCCATGCTGCCCAACACATACTGAATGGACTCCTGAGTGTCTGGCTGTATGCCTGGGGCCCCCACTGGGTTCTCAGACAGCAGAGCCCAAATCTTGCACACTCACGTCTTTATTAAAGAAACGTGACTGTCCTTCAACTGCCCAGACCAAAGCAGCCAAATTTGGACTCCCTGCTCTGCCACGCCCAAACTGTCAGCACCAACTTAGACCCAGCTCTTCCTGTTTCCACACTCACGGTCCTCACACTACCACACTCACTCCTACCCAGCCTCCTACTGAGCCATCTGGTCTCCACACTAGCCTATCTCCAACCACTCTTACCAAAACGCTGTACAGACAAGCGAGTTCTCCTGGATGGCCACACCTTGGCTCCTAATACAGCCAACGGCACCCTACCCAGCCCAAATCCACTCCACAGGCAGACCCTGGCTTCACCTAGAAAATCCCCTTTCCCCACTCCCACAGCTGCTGCTGAGACCTGCCACAGCCCTCCTCCATGCCACCGCTGGGCCTCCAAAGTCCTTCTCCACTTGTCTGCTCCTTGCTTCAGGTAGTACCCTGGTAGAACATATGCAGGGCTCACCTGGCTTGTTACCTGTCCTTCAATGCCCTCGGCACACCTGGTGCTCAACCAACTCTTGGGTCTGAGTTTGAACACCATGCCTGCACTGCCATCTGCTGAGCAGTCTGAGGGTGCTTATCCACAGTGCTGATGAGAACTCCATGCCAGGCACTGAATGCCAACACAAGGACCACCTCTGGTTGGGGCTTGACCAGCAGCCTGAGAGCAAGGCCCTTAGGCCACCCAGGCCAGCAGGCAGGCGAAGCTAGAACACTGAATGGAGTCCCCAGAACCTAGTGGAGAGGGCAGGACCCTGACAGATTAGGCGACAGCCAGAGATTTCAGGTGCCATATCCTGGCTGGCCAGCGGTAGGCATGACTGGGACTCATACCTACCATGTAGAAACCTAAGACCCCTAAATGTAAAGTCCCAACCTCGGACCTGAGATGAGTACAGCTTAGCCGTGTGCTTCAGGACTTTCAGAACAGCCCTCTACTCCAAGGTGCACTCAGACCTTTACCTCGTTTTGAGTTCAGAAGAGATGTTGTCAAAGAATGACTTGGATTTGTCATAGTAGCAGTTGGGCCCCAAAAGCTCTTCCTCAGCAGGAGCCTCGTCACTCTGGGTCATCACAGCCGGGTCCTTCTCTTCCCCCTTCTCAGCTCTGTCATCTACAAAGAGAAACAGAGCACACAAAGGTACAGAGGCAACCAGCATCCAGTGTTCTCTCTCCAGTGTGGACTCCCTGCAGGCTCCACTCAGCAGCCATCCCTCGGGCTCAGTGACCTAAGCATCTCATCCAAGGAGAGAACCTCTCTTCTAACCACAACTCCAAGTGGATCTCGGGTAAGCCTAGCCATCCTGAGGCACTCTAGGGTTCTCCTGGGTTAGCTTCCACATGAACCAGACCTTTAAAATTCAGTTTCTTTTTAAATTCTTTATCGAGCTCCTCTCGGTTGAACTGGGCATTTGCACTCTCAAAATCAAAGTCGCCTTCGAACTTGATCGTGTTTTCCTTAGCAGCAGTCGGACGGTTTTGCCCTCTGGAGCGATTCCTCGTTCGCCGATTCCCTGGTTTGGAGAAAGGAGAGCCAGGGATGAAATCACCAACCTGCTATCTCTAGCCCAACTTCAAAATGCAGCTCACAGGCAGCCTCACCGACAGCAGAGCTCACTGCAGCAAGCACCACCTCAGTCCCAAGTACCCAGCACCGGCAAACAAAGCACAGCCTGCTGCTCCTGGCTACAGAGCTCAAGCGGCCCTGGGTGTTACCTGACCGCCTCCTCGGAGGTCTTCTGTTCTCATCATTCACCTGCCCTTGAGTGTGCACAGGCGTCGGCGGGGCTATATCTAAGGTGCAAAGGGAGAGTGAGGCAAAGCTCACGCAGAAGCCAAAACCCAGACACCAGACAGAGCAGGGTACCACCACCACATGCAGCCCTGTGGGACTGAGGCTGCCCAAAGGCCTGCCTTGCAAAAGCATGTGCTTTGGGATGGGCACTGTTGTTTAAAACACAACCCTACGCCGGGAGCAGAGCTAACTGCAGGGGATCAGTGTTCAAGTACCGCTGGCAGTCTTGCTGCTTGGCTGTGCCTGGCGACCCAAACTGAGCTGTGTCCCCGAGGTGCCCTTGCTAGGTAACAGCTTCTTAGCGTTCAAGTTGTCGACAGAACCAGTCTGGACAGCTTGCTCCACCATGGGGCTCTTGCCAACTGGGGTAGACGGAAAAGCAGCTCCTGAGGTTCCACAGGAAAGAAAGTGTAAAAACAAAAGGAGGAAGCGTTCCACCTCCACTTCCTTCTTCTGGTTGGCATAGCACGGGTACAGTGGGGATGACACCCTGCCTAGAGACAGACGGTCTGCTCCCAAGACTGACTCGCCTGGACCGGCCCATTTCCCTCTGAAGCCGGCCTGGGTGGCACCAAGGCCAGTTTTTCCCCAGGAGCACCAATCCTTGAGCTCCAACCACGATGAGGGGCAATCACTGTCTACCAATGGGCACTTCCCCAAATCTGCAAACAAGTTTCCTAGACAAACTCTAACCAACTCTGAAGGGGTCCAACAGTCCTGAAATGAATTCAGGAATCTTTCACTCTAGTCCACACTGGAGAACCACCACCCAAGTCTGAGATCTTCTAGAAAGAGCAACAGGCAGGCTTTGAGGTCAACTCTTGAACAGCTTCACAAGAAACAGGATGAAGTGGCCAGAACTGGCATGGTGACTGTGACAGCCCACAGCATCTTGAGAGGAAAAGTTACGATGAACAGAGACGGGCCTCCAGGTGCCTTCAGTCAGAACTATGCCTTCAGTACTACATGCGATGCAGCTCAAAACTGAGCATCGTGGTGGCCCCAACACCAAGCCTCTGAAACTGGCCAAACATGAAGGGCCACCAGTACTAGCGGCTGCCTCCTGACCCCTTCTCCAGGTCCCCATGACCCAGGGGAAACATTAAGTCCTTGGGGACTGAGTGGAACTGGACTAAAAGGTGAGGCAGAAGAATGTCCCTGTCAATCTTGGGTAAGAGAATCTCGAACCGCTGTGAAGAAATCTCTGTGGCTAGGTCAGAGCAGCACTCACAGAGCAGAAATCCTTAAGGGCCTCTCAAATGGGAACTAACCTGGACCACGTCTCAGGTCTATCACCTCACTCAGCAATACTGTCCCAGGAGACTGGAAGCAGTCATACAGGGGTCATGGGCTTCCTGACTTGCTACAAAAGCAAACCAATTAAAGCCATCTTGTCTTCTGGGAAGATTTATGCAAATGGCCATCAGGACAAAGGAAGTATCTGGTGCCTTACTCAGACACAGGGGTCCCTGCAGGACTTGGGAAGCAACTGCACAGACATACTCTTATACCCCTGAGGCCTCCTGGAATAAGCTGGGTAACGATGAAAGCTTGAGCTGTGGCTACTAACATAACAGTCTATGTAAAACACACATGTACCAAGATCAGTGTGAGAACATCAAGAAGGTCAAGAAACCCCAGAAGAAGGGTGTTGTCTCAGCATAGGTAGGTGGTGGTAGGTGGTAGATACCAACACTGACCAGGTGGCCCTCAAGACGACACTATTCATGAGGTCAAACATCTGGGGTTGTGCAAGCTTCCTGTTTTGAATGCCCTGGTGACTGACCTGTGTGTCTCATCTGAGTTGCTTAGGAATGTGCCACTGCAGTGATCTAGACCATTTGGAACCCAAATCCCCCAGGAAAACACTCTGGTTTCCTTGCAGTGTCTAGGACAGATCAAACACCCTGAACGCAGGCAGAGTGAACAAAGTGTTCTGCTGACCCTTTCTAACCCTGCCCTTACAGCTATGGGAATAACACTCAGCCATATGTGGAACCAAACAGAAGCAGTGCCTCTGATCCCTGGGCCTAACAGATGATCTGCTCCTATGCCTGCTGTTCTGCCTTTCAGTTTATCTCCTGGCTCTCATGGTCTGTAGGACAGCATGCAGTTAGTTCTTCAAACTGCTGTTACCCTTGGAAGTAAGCTGAGGTGGCTCTGAGGACATGTCAAGCTCTGAGACAGGCTGTGGAGATGGAGAAGAGCTAGGGCTGGAAGCAGCGGCTGAGGCTGGAGGGCTTACCAACTTCTCTAAAGAGGGGACAGGAGAGAAGAGCACAGAGAAAGCACACCAATAAGTCAGGACATACTTGTCTTACGTCTAGCAAGCTTGCAAAGAGCCAAGCAACCTATTGTATGACATATTTGAAAGACAGTGAGCCAGGCTGAGAAGCCACCCATCTCAATAGGATAATCATGACAAACATGTGGCCCATAGCATTGGTTTGGGGCCTAATTAACATTCACTGCCTGGACTGCCTCATGCTGTAGTCTGTACAAGGGTGGGTGGACAAACTACAAACCATGTTGGGGGTGGGGGGATGGATGTGTGCATATGCACCTGTATGCACATGTATGTGGAGGCTAGAGGTCAACCTTGGGTGTCCTCCACCTCATTTAGGACAGGGTCTCTTACTTGGCCTCTGCTTGCTGGCCAGCGGGCCTCAGGCTCCATCTCTGCTTCTCCAGTACTGGCATTACATGTGCCCAACTCTGTATGTTCTGACACAGCTACAGAACTAGGTCTGGATCAAACACAGGGCTGATCCCACTCCCAACACAGAGAACACTCCAGTCTAGAACTAGCAAACCTTGGTGGAACCATCTTTGGGCTGGATGCTTGCAGCAGAATCAAGGATATGAAAGGATATGGGGCACTATGGGCTCACAGATGTGTGAACAGCTAGCTCTCATCTGTAGGGACCTACAGCTGCCCCAGGACTTCACACATTTCAGAAGCATTTTGATTTCTGTCATCTGGTGCAGAATCAAGACTGCTGCCACTGGTCCAGCCAACAGCTCCCGACATGAGCTGAAGCTGCACTGGATAAGCTGCTGGAGTGGTGGGGCACAACAGCCTAGAAACTGCAGGACATGGCAAGTAGCCAAATCTGGGGTGTGCAGCTCCATGACATGGCAGTCATGGGCAGGGGTAGTTGAGCACACAGAATGGTCACTCACCTAGACCTAAGGAGGCAGCATACTGCTGGCTGAGCAGGGAACTGGCTGCCAGCTGGCCGTATGGTGGCATCCCTCTGAAGGGGCTGTAAGGCACATGTGGCTGGAAGGGCGAGGCGGAGGCAGAGCCCAGGGAGGACTGAACAATGAGACATACATGTGAGAGCAGTGCAAGGCCATCCTGTTGTGCTGCCAGTCTGCACAGAGCACTCAGACAGGAACAGGACACCTGCCTGTCAGCCTGCTCTGCTGATATGCTGAATAGTTTCCACTGTGCTGAAACCAGCATTTTTCCCAGCATTTCACTCCCAGCTGCATGGACTTCTAACTATTAAAACCATCTCATGGTTCCCCCTCCACCATCAGCAGTCTGGCCTTCCTATATAAGGAAATGCTGGAGACTTGCTTCCCTGAAGAGACATAGCGGTAGGGCCAGGAACTATTTACACATCCCCCAAAGTGTCCTTCCTCGTTCCTTCGCCCCTTCTCCCTGTGGTCCCCAAGCCTCCAGGACCATATGGCTGTTCTTTGGGGAACTGACCTATCCCCACAGCCGTCTTCTGACTACTTCCTTCAGCCCCAAGTCTGGTTACATCCCTCTTTTAAGATTTTGAAGCTCACCCTGCCTGCTCCTACCTAATAGGCATAGCCACATCTTAGAATCTGGAAGAGGCTGAACACCAGGAGGAGCCAACAAAGGTTTAAATTTACAAAGGACATTAATCTGGAACCCTCCTCCCCTAGTAATCCTGGAGCATAACCCTGCAGGCAGTCTGCAAATTTAGTATCCGACAGTGCAATGCAACCACTGGACTACTTAAGACAGTGAGCCTGTCACCCCTGAAAGTATCTCATACCACTCACACACTGCTTCGTGCTTGACGCCCCGGGCACCTGTGGACCACCAGGGCCAGCAGCAACAGCACCTACACACCACATAGCAAGTCACAGGACTCTTTCCCTAGGGGCCGTGCTATAGAGTACACACTAGCCAATACATGCTGCATAAATCTAACAGCTTCCATGGGAACAGAAACCGCCTGGATGAAAACTAGGCCAGTGTTCATTAAAGGGCCATTCCTCAAGTTGAGCCAACAGATGGCAAACATTATGACACCATGTTCCATGTGGAAGCCAGTCTCTCTTAGAAACTGCATCCACACAGAAGCACAGCACATGCTTACCTGAACAATGGCAGGATCCTGAGGGAGTGTGTGCTGAGCTTTTGGAGGTTCACACACAGTAATATCTTTGATATCGCTTCCCCGGAAAATGATGTACTCATAAATTTCCTCTCTTGGGGGAGCAGGCCTATCTGTGGGACGGTCTTCAGTACCAAAGGACCTCACTTAGGAGTTGAGAAAAAGAAGGGTTAAGTTGTTATCTGTGGCCAGTCCTTCTATCAGTCGTCTGCTGCCACAGCTCCCGAGTACCCTCTGGGACACAGCACTCTTCACAAAGAATAGCTACTTAATTGCCCAGTTTTCAGCTCACACCTACCGGGCACCAGGTTGGCAAAGACTTAAAGCTGTAGGTCACAGAGATGACAAGTTTGGCAGAATCCCTAGTTTCCAGCACAAGCTCTCAGCAAACAAGGCTGGCTTTGCAGAACCTCCCTCTCATATCTGACTTTGCAGATGGAATCGCCATCGTTATAAACCGTCATCACAGGCTGCAGCTGAGGAGGCGGCTTCCCTAGGCAAGCACCATTAAGTTTCCCCAGCTCTTGTACACAGCCAGTCTTGGCTGTTTGCAGAAACAAAGGGTGTCCCAGAGTCCAGACCCCCAGCGCTAGCTTCTGCGTCTATAAGGAAATTCTGTACCCAAAGGACCTATATCAGGTTCCGGGAACAGCAGGGATGCCTCTTTAGTAGGGCTAAGTGGCTGATCTGGGTTTGGCTGCAGGCTCCACCTCATTTTAAAAGCACAACTCCTGTGGGCCGGGGCCTACCCTGGGCCTGCTTCCCCCACCTGGGGAATCGCAGAAGCAGCACAGTGAACAAAAAGCCTTTCAGCACCGCGGAACACCGAGCTCTTTCCCACAGCACCGCAGTCTGTTAGCACTAGGCTTCAAAATGGTTTGGGATTGCCTTGGGGCCGCGACTCCCTCTGCCGTCGGCTTCCGAGATGCCCTGACCCCCCCCATCAGGACCGGAGGCTGGATGCTGCGCTCGCGCTACCCCACAGCAGTAGGGGAACGCGCGCCCATCTCCGCGAAGGATGGAGACAAAGAAGCTCCTGGCCTCAGACTCCGGACCCCTCATATCACACAGAAGCCCCTCAAGTCGGCTGGCGCCCACCCGCGTCTGCCCCCCAAAAGAGCAGCGGAGCAGGGTGCAGCGGAGAGTTTCGACCCGGGCAGCCGTAAGTCAACCGAGGGTCTACACCGCCGGTGTGGGGGGGGGTCCCACCTGGATACGGAGGCTCCACCAGCATGCGGGGTCCCACCAGGATTCGGAGAACCTACCGGGATTCGGGGGGCTCCACCAGGATGCGGGGGCCGCATAAGCCTAACGATGGGCTCCAGGAGAGCGCACCTGTCCACTACCCCGGCCTCGCTGCCCAGGCCGGCGCCGCGCCCCGCAGGTGCGGACGCCCGTGGCGCCCAGCAAGCCGCCCCACCCCCAGCACCTGCAGCGCGGACACAGCCCGGCCCACCCCGAGCGCACCGCGGGCGCCGGGCAGACCCCGGGCGGGCGCGGCGGGGGAGGGACCCCGAGCCCGGGCTGTCGGGGGGAGGTTGGGCGCGCGGCGGCGGCCGCTACCTTTGGCGAGCGCCACGGTGGAGTTGTCCGTGTCGATGGTGTAGAGGATGCCCTCGTAGCGGATCTGCGCCTTGGAGATGAGGCTGATCTTGCTGCCCAGATACGGGGTGCCCGACGAGCCGCTCATGGCGGCGGGGGAGCGCCGGGGACCAG
>NW_008346900.1:1468108-1469675 GCF_000622305.1 Nannospalax galili | reverse complement strand
CCCCCCCCCCCCCGCCCCCCCCCCCTTGGGTGGGCGGCCCCCGCCTCTCTTTAAATATGGCCGCGCCGCCGGTCGTGGGCGGGGCTGCGCCTGCGCAGCGGGGAACTGCGGGCGTGGACCCGCCTCAGGGGCTTGCCAGGACCGGCTCCCGGCAGGCGCCGCGCGCGGCTTCGGGGCACCTGACGGAGCGGGCGGGGCGGAGTGCGCGTGCGCGGGGGCGGGAGCGCGGGCGGGGAGGCGGCTGTTTGCAAACTTGGGGGCGGGACCTGGAGCAGCGCCAGGCTCCGCCTACCGCGCGTGCGGGGCCCGGCTCCGGGGGCCGCGTTCACTGGGTTCCAGACTCGGGTCTCAGTTCCCCCGAGCCGAAGAGCTTGGAGGACTGCGCTGGGGAGCAGGGGGGCGGAGCCGGGAGGACGGCGAGCGGGGAGGATGGGGAGCCGGTAGGACGCGGAGCCGGGAGGATGGGGAGCCAGGAGCAGGAGGAGCGGGGATGATGAGGAGCCGGGAGGACGCGGAGCGGGGAGGATGAGGAGCCAGGAGCACGAGGAGCGGGGATGATGGAGAGCCTGGAGGACGGAGAGCGGGGAGGATGGGGAGCCAGGAGCACGAGGAGCGGGGATGATGGGGAGCCGGGAGGATGCAGAGCGGGGATGATGGGGAGCCGGGAGCACGGAGAGCGGGGACGATGGGGAGCCGGGAGCACGGAGAGCGGGGACGATGGGGAGCCCGGAGGACGGGGAGCGGGGACGATGGGGAGCCGGGAGGACGGGGAGCGGGGACGATGAGGAGCCGGGAGCACGGAGAGCGGGGATGATCGGGAGCCAGGAGTACGGGGAGCGGGTGGCCCCACGTGCCGCGTGCAGCGCCCCGCCCCTCCTCGGAAGCCTGCGGAGCCCTCCGTGCCCTTAAACCCTGACTGGCTGGATGCTGAGCCACCTGGAAGTCCTCAGGCTGCAGCCGAACCTTCGCACGACTTTGAAGTAGACTGCACGATTAGTGATTTTGCATGTGTGTGCACCTGTGTCCCTATCTGGACCATCAGATCAGGGTCAGGTGTTTGGTGAGATATTTCACTATGACATATTTGTGAGTGGTGACCAGCATTTCATAAAAGTCAAATCGAATTAGAAAGGAAAGTACGGTGCATCCCACATAGTGAAAATGAGTACCGTTTTGTGACATGCATGTGGAACATAAAATGGACTTACTGGGGCTGGAGCGATGGCTCAAGAGCACTGGCTGCTCTTGTAGAAGACCCAGGTTCGATTCCTAGCACCCACATGGCGGCTAGTAACCATCTGTAACTCCAGTTCCAGATCGGACAGATTCTTCCGACCTCCGAAGAGGTCAACCCGGGGGCACTTACATGCAGGCAGTATACTCATACACATAAAAAGTAAAATTTTAAGCCAAAAAAAAAGCCGGGCGTAGTGGCGCACGCCTTTAATCCCAGCACTCGGGAGGCAGAGACAGGCAGATCTCTCTGAGTTCAAGGCCAGCCTGGTCTACATACTGAGTTCCAGGCCAGGGGATATAGGGAAACCCTGTCTCAAAAAGACCAAAAAAA
>NW_008346900.1:1451628-1467868 GCF_000622305.1 Nannospalax galili | reverse complement strand
AAGACAAGGTCTCCCTGTAGCCCCAGCTGTCCTGGAACTCACTGTGTAGACCAGCCTGGCCTCGAACTCACCGAGATCCGCCTGCCTCTGCCTCCCGAGTGCTGGGATTAAAGGCGTGTGCCACCATGCCCGGCATAAAATTATATTTTTAAATGTACCTCTTACCAGTGCTGACAACTTACCTCCATGCCAGATAGACACTGGGAATACACAGTTTTGAATTTTTATTTTAACGTTTATCACATTAAAAAAAATTTTCATATTTTGTTTATTATTTTTACTTTATGTGTATATTGCCTGCCTGCGTGTAGTTAAATGCAATGCCCGCGGAGGACAGAAGAGGCCTGTCGGATCCCCTGGAGCTGAAGTTACAGACAGTTGTTAGCTGCCATGTGGGTGCTGGGATTCGAATCCAGGTCTTCTGGAAGAACAACCAGTGTTCTTAACCGCTGAGCCATCTCTCCAGCCCCCGTTTATCACATTTTTTAAAAAAATATTTTATGTGTATGAGTGTATTACCTGCATGTGTGTGAGTGCACCTGTGTCATGCAATGCCACAGAGGTCAGAAGAGGGCTTTGGATTCTCATGGAACTGGAGTTAAGGAAGGTTCATAGCGGCCATGTGGGTGCTGGGAATTCAACCCGGGTCCTCTGCAAGAACAGTCAGTGCTCCTAACCGCTAAGCCATCTCTCTAGCCCCAACTTTCTAAAATTTATTGTATATGTGTTTGCCATATGGGAATGTGTGTGGAGGTAAGAGAACATTTTTTTTTATGTGCATGAGTGTATTGCTTGCATGTGTTTAAGTGCATCTGTGTCTCACAATGCCCTCGGAGGTCAGAAGAAGGTGTCGGATCCCCTTGAACTGGAGTTTCAGTTACTAGCTACCATGTGAGTGCTGGGGCCTGTACCTGGATCCTCTTAACCACTGGTCCATTTCTCCAACCCGGGTCAGAGAACAATTTGAATCAGTTCTGTTTCCACCATGTGGATCCTGGGGATTGGTACTCAAGTCACTAGACTTGGCAGAAAGTGCCTTTGCCTGCTGAGACATCTCATCAACCCTATTTTAAAATTTTTATTAGTTTTAGTTTTAGTTTATGAGCGTCTCTTAGCTCAGGTTAGCCTGGAACTCACCACGAAGGCCCAGGCTTGACCTCTGACTTGTGGCAATCCCCCTGCCTCAATCTTCCAAGTGCTGAAATTTCCAACATGAGCCAGCACATGGGGCTTCACGCTGGGCTAGCCCCCAGTTTATGAAAGCAGAAACTAAGCCTAGTACAGGCAAGTCGACCGAGGCCTCTGAGACATTACTTTGGACTGCAGCATACATCTTACTCCACACCACCTCCTACCTTTGTGAGACCCACCACCGAGCTCCGGATGGGTAAAAGAACAGGCAAAGGACGGCCAGGTAGAAAAATGTCAAAGTTTGATCTGTCCTAATTCAGCTGCACTTTACATGGTTGCTTCCTGAGTCTTGGAAAAGTGTGCTCCAGAAAACAGAGCAAAATGCAGATATAACCCAGCTGGGGAAAGAGAGGTCTCCTGGCCTGCCCAGCATCTGGACTCTCACCACAGCACAACCTTGCTCACTCAGACATGTGGGTTGTACATGCTTGTGAGGGGGGTGGGGGGGTTGTGGAGTCTGTTACCACCTCATCGACCTTCTGGCTGGTGATTCCTCTGTGCAGAGGAGCCCTCCCTCCCGCATTCCAGCTGATGAATCCAAGGTCACAGAATCACAAGCCTCAGTGTGTTCCAGGGCGTATATGCTTCACAGCTGAGTCTGTCTTCCCGAACGGAGTTAGATCCAGGATCGCAGGACATGAGCTGAGAAGAGGTAGCAGTGCAACTCCCAGTGGCCTCAAAGGGCCTGCCAGGCTTCTGTGTCTGCAGCTCGGTGGTTTCTGAGAACACGCGCCTATACAGGGTAGGGACTGAAAATACACACAGTGACCAGGTCCAGGAATACACATTCTGGTGTTCGTTCCTGGTACCTTGCCCAGCACCAGGTAGATGGTGCTTGGGAAAGGCCCAAGAAGGGAAGCGGTTGTACTGGACCAAAACTTGACCTAGGTATCCATTGGTAAAGTTTGTTCCCAGCCTGGGGCATCTGCTCAGCACCTCTACAAAGCCAGGTCGTCACAAGTGTGTGGGTCTGGACAGTCTTCTGAGCCTACCCACTTGATTATCACCAAGCCAGTAAGTGGAGGCATAAAGAGAAGAGAGCTGGGGCTTCTGGGAAACTCTGGCCAGGTTAGATTCCCCGCCTCAGTATCTCCACTTCTCAAATGGAGATCCTAGCTGCCCTGACCATCTCACTGGTGTTCTTGAGGTCCCTAGAACATATGCCTGCATAAGGTATTGGATATGTGGAAGACCCCAGAGACAGCTGTAGTAGCTCTACTGCAGCCATGTATGCAGAGGAGGGTGACGCAGTCTCTGAGAGGACAGAAGGCAAGGAGGTAGACCCATCCCACAATGCAGTGCCAGTCTGCTGGGGTCAGACTGACTCGTGTCTTACAGTGGGTGAGCACATGCTGCCACAGAAAACCATTCTGTGACTCAAAAGCACACCTGATTTCACGGGGGGGGGTGCTTAATATAATGACACAAAGGAGAAAAACCATGGGTAGATGGGTGGTCTGCAGACACGTGACATTAGTGGTCTAAAGTGTAGAGCTTCAGGTAAGGAGGTCGTCCTGCTCCTCCCCTCAGAATCTTTTTACACCACTGGGAAAGAGTCCTCTCATCCCACCACAGCTGGCCAGAGTGGAACAAGGAGGCTTGGGTGGGCTCAGCAGGAGGCTCATAAATGGCCTTGTGGTAGGCAGGGAAGGGGGTGGGCAGCCGAGGGAGATTGTGTGCAGGGCACAGTGCTGCACATGTGGAGGAATAATGAGGGCTTTGCACAACTAGAAATTCTCCCTGATGTCTCCTTTCTTGTCTGTGGACCCAGATGACCCCCATTTTCTCCTGTTCAGCATTCAACAGGCCTGTTTATCCAGCAGGGGTACAGGCAGAGTGAAGGTGGTCTGGCTCCTTTTTACTTAGCCCTCCTTTCCTCTTTTCCTAGTCCTGTTTTGTTTTGTGAGACAGGGTCTCTCCCATAGCCCAGGCTGGTCATGAACTATGTAGCTGAGGATAACTTTGACCTCCTGCCTCCATCTCCGAAGTGCTGGGTACAGGGATCCATAAGGCAGACACAACCAGTTTTATACATGGTGGGGATTGAACCCAGGGCTTACTGCATCCTAGGAAAGCACTCTTCCAACTGAGCCACATCCCAGCCCTCCCACTCCTCTTTCTGTCCTTACTCTTTTTAATTTTATTTATTATTTTTATTTTATGTGTACGAGTATATTGCCTGCATGTGTATGAGTGCACCTGAGTCGTGCAATGCCGCAGAAGTCAGAAGAGGGTGTCAGATTCCCCTAGAACTGGAGTTAAGGATGGTTTGTAGCTGCCATGTGGGTGCTGGGAATTGGACCTGGCTCCTCTGCAACAGCAGTCAGTGCTCTTAACCACTGAGCCATCTCTCCAGCCCCATGTCCTTACTCTTTTTTAAAATATTATTTTATAGCCAGGCTGGTTGTGCATACCTTTAATCCCAGCACTTGGGAGGCAGAAGCAGGCAGATCTCTCTGAGTTCAAGACTGGTCTGGTCTACATAGCGAGTTCCAGGCCAGCTAGGGTTACATGGTATCTTAAAAAAAAAAAAAAAAAAAAGACAAAATATTTGTATTTATTATTGTGTGTGCATGAATGTGTGTTGGGGGGTGCTGCTGCACACATGTGAAGGTCAGAGGACAACTATGTGAGTCCCTAGGATCTAAGTCAGGTCATCATCCCCTTTACCCACTGAGCCATCTTCCTGGCCCATCTTTCTCTCCCTGTGCTTGCCTGCCTCCTTCCCCCACACCCTAAATACCCTCCTGTCCTCTTCCTTTCCTGCAACTTTTCACACTCCCCAATAGCCATGCCTCCCAGCTGTACAGCAGTGCACTGATGATGTGCTTCAGGGAGGCAAAGGAAAACAGGTTAAACTTGGTGCACAGTCATCTAGCCCCAGCCACTTACCCAGGTGCAGCCATGGGAGCTGGGCTCCTGGTCAGAGCTGATGGTGATATGGGCAACCCAGACATTGGCTCCCTAAAGGCTAAAGAGGCCAAGACACAGATACAGATACTCAGAGAACACTATGTGAATGGAAATGGCCATCCCCTGGAGGCCTCCTAAAGAGCTCAGGAACAGCTTGGGGCAAGGGGCAAATTCCCTGGGCCTCCGCCCTACTTGGGTAAAAGGTTCATTTGGATCCAGTTCATCACTTGCTTACTAAGTGCCGACTACCACACAATGGTCAATATTTATACACCGTCCCCCATACTGGCCCTGCACACTCAGCCATGTGCTTTCCTTGCCAACCCTCTGAGGTGTAAGGCCGCAGTTTCAGCCTGAGCTGGGCAGCTTGGCCAGGGTCATGCAGCCAGGGAAAGGGAGGATGGAAATTCTCATCCTAGTCTACTGGCTGTTGACCTTTGGCTCTCAGCTTCTGGGTGGTCTCCCTTATGAATCTCTGGGACAGAGCCCAGATGTGTTTTTGCCCTCAAACACAGGCTAGCACATGTCCAGAGGGAGGCTGCCCTCAGCCTGGAGAAGGGCAGTAGAGAGGGAGACAGCTATTTCTCCAAGAGTGCCTTCTTTGGTGTCCCAATCTCTCTCGGCCTCCACTGGAGAGATGCTGGATGCCTCCTAGAGGGTTGCCATGGCAACCCAGAAGTCTACCTGGGAGACTTCCAGTGAGCCTGGGCACTTTTGGGCCTTGCCTGATGGTGATTGAGTGACTACTGGCCAGAGCCCACTGTCCCAAGAACAAGGTCATATAAATGAGAAATGTCCAGGTGACCCTAAGTCAGCATTCAACCAGCAGCAAGCATTTCATTGACTGATTCAGGATACTTGTCCCTGTTCTGAGTTTTTCTCTTTGCTTAACCCTAGACTGGCATGCTGGGGAATGGAAACTTCTATTTTTACCAATATGCAAGTCTAACTTAACACCATAATCCTTTCCCTCTGTCTCTACTGTAACCACCCCAGGAGCAAAAGCTGAATTAGGGTTCCAGGTGGCAGAGCTGTTGTACACCAGGAGCTGAGGCCTATGGAGTCAGACACCGTCTGGGAAGCCTGGGTAGGAGTGGGCAAGGCACTGCAGTGGGAGGAGCAGAGTTGGAGAAGAGGGCTGGCCTACAGGAAGCTGGGTTCCCAGCCCAGGGCGTCTTCGGGCTGGCACCAGGCACCAGATGGGGACTACATTCCTGGTGACTCATTTTGTTAAAAGTCAGAGTCACCAACATAATTCTCTTTCCTAAACACCAAAATTTGATGCTCCCTCTTACTGTGGGAGTCCTCCTGGGTCAGAACATTCAAGTGACAGTCATCGGTGGTGGGGTCCTTGGAAGAAGTATCTCTTTCCATATTAGGCTGGACCTGAACTCACTTCCTATTTATGTATTTTATTTATTTATTTATTTATTAGTTTTATTTATTGTAAACATTTTTATTTTATGTGTATGAGTGTTTCGCCTGCGTGTGTACTTGTCATGCAATACTCATGGAGGTCAGAAGAGGGTGTCCGATCCCCCTGAAACTGGACTGGAGTTACAGATGGTTGTCAGCCACCCTGCGGGTGCTGGGAATCAAACCCTGGTCCTCTGCAAGAGCATCCGGTGCTCTTAACTGCTGAGCCATCTCCCAAGCACCTTAGCAGTTTTATTAAGGTACTGCTTACATTCTGTAGTAGTTACCCATTTAAAGTATATAGGTCAGTGATGCTCAGTATGTTCAGAGTTCAGAGCTATGTAACTATCACCCCCAAAAAGAAACCCCATACTTAGCCGTTTTCCTGTCCTTCCCTCCTCTTCTCCTAATAATAAACAACTTGACTTGTTATCACCAAGGATTTGACTATTCCTGATATTAAGGATAAATTTCCTATAAATGAAACCAAGCCAATGGTGTTTTGGGAAGCAATGGCCCCCTTCACTTGGTATATATTTGTTTCCAAGGATCATCTGTGTTACAATGTAGATCAGTGCCTCAT
The DNA here is from genome assembly GCF_000622305.1 of Nannospalax galili. Lineage (NCBI taxonomy): Eukaryota > Metazoa > Chordata > Mammalia > Rodentia > Spalacidae > Nannospalax > Nannospalax galili. The sequence continues at coordinate 1,461,765 of NW_008346900.1, read as the reverse complement.
TCCTTTTGATGTCTGGATAATGTTCCATTTTACAGTGGCTTAACGCTTCCTCAGCCAATTGACATTTAGGTTGTTCCCACTGGTCAGGCGTTATGATGCTGCTGTGAAACCTGTGTACAAGTGTTGGCATGGCTACATGCTTTCACTTAACTGGTCCAGGAGTATAGCTTCTGGGTCACATGGTAAGTGTATCCCTAACATTGTGAGAAACTGCTGATCATTTGCCAAAGTGGCTATATCACTTCCTGTGCCCAGCCATAAGTGAGATGGAGCCCCTTTAACAATACTGACTGTAGCTAAGATAGGGTGTTCACATGTTAATGGGCTATTCCTCCATTCAGGCACAGGGTGTCCTCTCCAGCTGAGCTTCTCAGAACTAAATATCCACTGTCCCTGACTGCAGTTACCCAGGGCCTCAGGTGATCAAGGCAGATGGAGAGGATCCTTCACTGGTGGAGGCAATACTAGCATCCCCTTTCCGGAAAAAGCCACTGGGTAGTTGCCCACAGAACCAACCCTTCACTGTAGCTAGTCACAATCCCTCGAGGGCTATTTGTTGTTATTGTTGTTTTCTCATGTGTAGTATATGTGTGTCTGGGTACATGCATGTGTTGTGAATACTTGTGGAGGCCCCAAGTTGATGTTCATTGTCAGATCACTCTCTATTGAGATGGTCTCTTGCTGAACTTGGAGGTCACCGATTCCTGCCAGACCAGCTTGCCCCAGGAATCCTGGTTCTGCCTCCCAAATGCTGAGCTAACCCAGCTTTTGCTTGGGTTCTGTGAACCCAGACTCTAGGTCTCATGCTCACATGGCAAGAGCTTCATCCACTGAACCATCTCCCCAGCCACACAGTCCTGAGCTCTTACTGCTCCTCACCTTCAGAACTCTTGCCACCTTCTCTACTTGATACAGCCATACCATGCTTCGTAATTTTTGAATAAAAAAGTCAGTGTAGCAAAAACCTTGAGATTAGTGCTCAAAGAAGAAGACAAGACAAAACCAGTCCTCGGTGAGTGTGTGCTGGGCCTTGTGCTAAGGCTTAGCAGCTAAGCAATCTCCATATGTGACTACAAGATTTTATCATTGTGCCCATTTTATAGACAGGAAGGTAAGGAGCAGACAGTTAAGTAACAAGCCCTGCAACCCAGCATAGCTGAATGCAGACCTAGATTGGGGAATTCATGTTCTTTTTTTTTCTTCTTTTAGTCTTTTTGAGACAGGGTCTCCCTCTAGCACCAGCTGGCCTAGAACTCACTCTGTAGAACAGGCTGGCCTTAAACTTACAGAGATCTGACTGCCTCTGCCTCCTGAGTGCTGGGACTAAAGGCATGTGCCACCACACCCAGCTGGGAATTCATGTTCTTGAGTGTGATGTTACTTATCCTCCCCAAATGTTTGCTGAGTGAATAAATGAACCCTCTCAGCCCTTCCCACCTAGCATCACTTAAGGTTGTATGAGAGGCTCTTGTGGAATGCTATCCTCCAGGCATAACAAGACCATCACCATCTTAGAGTAGCTGTCATTACCTACCTGACACCCTCTCAAGACTGAGGTGTGGGAAGGCCCTTAGGCCCTCACCTGAGATTCCAGCCACTCCCTCCACTTTTCTGTAATTCTGTCCCAGCTGCACATGGTCTTTGGAGGTATTAAAATATGGAAGAGGTTGCTAGGCGTGGTGGCGCACACCTTTAATCTCAGCACTTGGGAGGCAGAGGCAGGCAGATCTCTGTGAGTTCAAGTCCAGCCTGGTCTACATAGTGAGTTCCAGGACAGCTGGGGCTACAGGGAGACCCTGTCTCAAAAAGACCAAAAAAAAATATATATATGGAAGAGGCAAAAAATTACCCAAAGGGGTATACTGGGCAGCTTGGGGGAAGTCATCTGGGGTAGGACTTTTCAGTGACACTTATATTGGGGTCACCCATGCTCCTGTAAGCAAGCACAATAAACTCATTGGCTGGACTGGGGTACAACTGTTCCCTTCATCGGTTGGTGGTAGCCTGTCCCAGGTGGTAGATGTTTGCTCATCTCCCCAGAAGAGTCCCATAGCAGAGGGCTGCAGGCCAGCTTCTCTGGGAAGCTGAGCTCAGGGGCAAGTGGGTAATGGCAGGGAGATGCCTCTAAGAAGAAAGTAGAAAAAGCTGGCTCAGGATCTGGAGAGATAGCTCAGCGGATAAGACACTGGTTGTTCTTGCAGAAGGCCCAGGTTCGAATCCCAGCACCCACATGGCAGCTAACAACCGTCCGTAACTCCAGTCCCAGGGGATCCGACAGTCTCTTCTGACCTCCACCAGCACTGCACGACACAGGTGCACTTACCTTATGCAGGCAATACACACATACACATAAAATAAAAAATAATAATAAATAGCCGGATGTGATGCACGCCTTTAATCCCAGCACTCAGGAGGCAGAGGCAGGCAGATCTCTGTGAGTTCAAGGCCAGCCTGGTCTACATAGTGAGTTCCAGGACAGCTGGGGCTACAAGGAAACCCTGCCTCAAAAAGACAAAAAAATTGGTTTTTATTTTATGTGTGTGAACGTTTGCCTGAACATATATAAATGCACCTGTGTGTGCATGCCCATGGAGGCCAGAAAGGGGCATCTGATTCCCCTGGAACTGGAGTTACAGACAGATGCTAGCCACCATATGGGTCCTGGGAACTGAACCCAGGTCTTTTGGAAAGAATAGGAAGTGCTTTTAATCTCTGAGCCATCTCTCCAGCCCCTAAAAGACTTTTGAGAGAGGGCCCCGGTTGGCCTGGAACTCTACAAGAGCAGCGAGTGCTCTAAAGCACTGAGCCATCTCTCCAGCCAGTTCTTGTTTTCTTATTGCTTGTTTAGCTGATGGTTTGATTTCGAGACAGAGTCTCATGTGCTTCAGGCTCTTTGACCTTGTTAGGTAATCAAGGGTCGCCTTGAATTCCTGATCTCCTGCCTCCACTTCCCAAATGGAAGGATTACAGTCATGCACCACTTTGTCTAAGCAAAACATATATATATATATTTTCTTTTTTTTAAAGAAAGGGTCTGTCTGTATCCCCAGCTGGCCTGGAACTCACTATGTAGACCAGGCTGGCCTTAATCTCACAGAGCTCCACCTGCCTCTAACTCTGGAGTGCTGGGATTAAAGGCATGGGATACCATACCTGGCTAGGAAAACATATACTCTTTTTTTTTTTTAAATCTTTTTGAGACAGGGTCTCCCTGTGTCCCCAGCTGTCCTGGATTCACTATGGAGACCAGGCTGGCCTTGAATTCACAGAGATATACCTGCCTCTCCCTCCCGAGTGCTGGGGTTAAAGGCGTGCGCCACCACGCCCAGCAAAACATATATTCTTAAAACTATAATATAGTGCTGGCAAGATGATTCAGTGGGTAAAGTCCTATTATATATTGTTATAATATGTGTGTGTGTGTGTGTGTGAACATGCATAAGAGTATCCACAGAGGTCAGAAGAGGACATCAGATCCCTGGAGCTAGAGTTACAGGTGGCTGTGAACCATCCATGTGAGTTCTGGGAACCAAACTCCAGTCCTCAGCAAGGGCAGTAAGCGTCCTTAACTGCTGAACAATCTCTCCAGCTTCCTGTAATATATTGTTAAAAGAAATTAAGACAGACCCAAATATAAATGGAAGACATCCTATGCTCATGGGTTTGAAAGTTGAATATTTCTAAGATGGAAAGATGCCTCAAAGTGGTATATCAGCCTCAACACAACCACAATTAAACTCCCAGCTGGTTTCTTTGACAGCTGAGGCTGGGCGTGGTGGTGCACGCCTTTAATTCCAGCACTAGGAGGCAGAGGCAGGTGGATCTCTGTGAGTTCAAGACCACCCTGGTCTACATGTGAGTTCCAGGCCAGCTGGGGCTACAGGAGACCCTGTCTCAAAAAGACCAAAAAAAAAAAAAGAAAAAAAAAGAAATTATATTCTTTGCTTTTTTTATTTTTTATTTTTATTTTATGTGTATGCGTGTATTGCCTGCATGTACGTAAGTGCACCTGTGCCCTGCAATGCCTTGCGGAGGTCAGAAGAGGCTGTCGGATCCCCTGGGACTGGAGTTACGGACAGTTGTTAGCTGCCATGTGGGTACTGGGATTCAAACCCGGGTCTTCTCCAAGAACAACCAGTGTTCTTAACCGCTGAGCCATCCCTCCAGCCCCATCTTTGCTCTTTTTTTTAAAAAAAAGAAATATTTTGTGCTGGGTGTGGTGGTGCACGCCTTTAATCCCAGCACTTGGGAGGCAGAGGCAGGTGGATCTCTGTGAGTTCAAGGCCAGCCTGGTCTACATAGTGAGTTCCAGGACAGCTGGGGCTACAGGGAGACCCTGTCTCAAAAAGACAAAGAAATATTTTATTTATTATTTTTAGTGTGTGAGTGCTGCCTGCATTAGGTAGGTGCACCTGTGTAGTGCAATGTCTGAGGAAGTCAGAAGGGGACATTGGATCCCCTGGACCTGGCATATGGATGGCATATGGTTGTTAGCCACCATGTGGGTGCTGGGACTTGAACCCAGGTCCTCTGCTGTTGCAGCCAGTGCTCTTCAATGACGAGCCATCTCTCTAGCCCCGGGAGAAGTTATTTTCTTATATAACCTTCTTTTAAGCTTAGACTATTTAGCAAGTTGCTTCTGTTAGGTATTCTTTACCAGCAACGAGAAAAGCAACCTCTGGATCTTTGGTTAGGCAGTGATGTTCTGTTTTAATATTTTAATTATTAGTTTTATTTTATGTGTATGAGTATATCACCTGCATGCATGTAAGTGCACCCGTGTCATGCAATGCTGGTGGAAGTCAGAAGACAGCGTTGGATTCCCCTGGAACTGGAGTTACAGACAGTTGTTAGCTGTCAGGTGGCTTCTGGAAATGGAACCTGGGTCCTCTGGAAGAGGAGTCAGTGCTCTTAGCCACTGAGCCATCTCTCCAGCCCTTATTTTGTTATTTAATATCACAACAAAACAAAAGGCATGCGCCACCACACCCGGCCTAAACTGATCTTCTTAAAGGGAGGGATTCTAGACAGGCTGAATAGACCTTAGTGGAGAGGGATGTCTGGGGACACTAACTTGACATGATAGGCCTTAACACAAATGACAGAATGCATGAATTCCAGTGAGAAGGTGCCAATGGGGACGGGAGGTATAAAGATGCTTAAGATGTTCTACATGAAATACACAAAAATTCAATAAAAAAATGTTTGGTTTTGGTTTTGCTTTTTTTTTTTTTCTGGTCTTTTTGAGACAGGGTCTCCCGGTAGCCCCAGCTGTCCTGGAACTCACTAGTAGACCAGGCTGGCCTTGAACTCACAGAAATCCACCTGCCTCTTCCTCTCAAGTGCTGGGATTAAAGGTGTGCACCACCATGCCCAGCCTAATAAAAAAGACTAAAAAAAAAGTTCTGTATCTCAGAAGACTGATGACATCAAGAGCCTTGTGTGGTGGCGCAGGCCTGAGAAATCCCACCCATGAAAGGTCAACTCAGAGAATGAGAGAAATGCATACATCTCATAAGGGACAGAAAGATGGCTCAGCAGTGGAGAGCACTGGCTGCTTTTGCAGAAAAGCTGTGCTTGGTCCCCAGCACCCATGTTGGGTGGCTCACAATCACCTGCAACTCCAGTTCCAGAGAGTTCCAGCACCCTCTGGCCTCTGCAGGCACCTGCATATGTGGTACACATAAGCTCATGCATGTAAATGAATGTAGGCCAAACACTCACATAGCTAAACAAAATCTGAAGAGTTTATTTGCCTCATAGTTCAAGGCACACTCCATCTGGCAGGGAAGTTGAGGCAGCAGGAGCTCGAAGTAGCTGCTCACATCACGTGTGCTTCTGCTCACGTTGTTTTCTTACATGGTCCAGGAAATGGTCCCACCCAGAATTACTATGAATCTTCCCACATCAATCGATATAATTGAGATAATCCCCCTCAGGCAGCCTAGAGGCTGAGTGCTAGGGAATTCTAGATTTTGTCCAGTTGACAATGAACACTAACCTTCATAGCCGGTGACAAGTGGCAGACCCCAACCCAGCTATCTATGCTATCAATTGTGTCCCATGGTAAAAGTGACAAAAGCCTGCTGGATTGGGCTTCAGGATGTCAGCCCACGTCTGGGACATCTAGGAGACTGCATGGTAGGCAGGCCTCACTTCCAAAGCTCTAGCGTCACTTCACCTAGTGGGGAACATCCATACACCTGAGCTGATGGCTCTGTACTATCCATCTTGGAATCGTGGGAGTGGGCCGAGTTGATCCCCCACCACTACAGTCTTTCAAGTCTCCCGGATACGATACTGAAGTGTTACAGGAGTAGTGATCTACCACCTAATTCCTGGGGCTGGGGTACTGAGGCCCAGTGTCCTAGTTTGTGTCTCTGTTACTGTGATAAAGCATTAACCAAGGCCAACTTGGAGGAAGGGAGAGTTTACTTGGTTTATAGGCTACAGTCTGTCTTTGAGGGAAGCCAAGGCAGGAACTCAGGGCAGGAACTGAAGCAGAGACCCCAGAGGAATGCTGTCCGTGGGCCGCTCCCCACGGCTTTCTTGGCTGTCTTCCTTCTACAGTCCAGGCCCACCGACCCAGTGATGGAGGCAATTCAACAGGGAGTCCCTCTTCACAGGCGTGCCAAGTTGGTGCCGAAGCTAGTTACAACAGCCAGCAAACCCAAAAGGGACTCTGTCCTTCCGTTTACTGCTCTTTAAAATGGTGTGTTTTGCCTGCAAGTACAACCATGCAATACCCACAGAAGCCAGAAGAGGGTGTTGGATCACCTGGAGTTCTGGAGAGTTATTAGCCATCAGGTGGGTGCTAGGAACAGACCCTGACAAGAGCAGCCAGTGTCCATAACTGCCGAGCCATCTCCAGCCGTGACTGTAACCTTCCTTGTACACATCCTGAGGTCTGCAGATCCAGAGGAAAGTTTGTTATCAGGACTCAAAGTGGCACCGATGGCCACTGCAGGCTGAGATGCTGCCAGCTGGGCTAATGAACTGGCATCAATGATGCCTCCTCTCTCCCCTGGAGCTACATCGAGTGTGGTGCCTCCACTCTACTCTTGATTTTGAGGGCTTCTCTGCAGCTCCATAGCACATGCACCCACATGAGGAGTCTCCAGTGATCAGCTGGGCAAAGCAGGGGCAAGGGCACCCTTTTTGCCCGTGTGGCCCTCTTACTGGTGGTCTGTACTTTTTTATTTTTGGTCTTTTTGAGACAGGGTCTCCCTGTAGCCCCAGCTGCCCTGGAACTCACTATGTAGACCAGACTGGCCTTGAACTCACAGAGATTCCCCTGCCTCTGCCTCCCGAGTGCTGGGATTAAAGGCGTACGCCACCACACCAGGCTACTTTTTATTTTTTATGTTTTATGTGTATGAGTGTTATGCCTTCATGTATGTAAGTGCACCTATGCCATGCAGTGCCACAGAGGACAGAAGAAGGTGCGGGATCCCCTGGAACTGGAGTTATGGTTAGCTGCCATGTGGGTGCTGGGATTCAAACCCCAGTCCTCTGCAAAACAGCCAGTGCTCTTAACTGCTGAGCCATCTCTCCAGCCCCAAGGTCTGTATTTTTGCCAAGCAGATAAGCTGTCTCAGACTCCATCAGGTTTCCAACACAGTCACTGGTTTCCCCTCCTCCTTACTCCTCTCAAAGATATGATTTCCTAAGAAAACTTTGGTCGCCTCTGCTTCTGGGAGAGCCCCATAGGGACTAAGGATGGAGTGGTTCCAAAAAGAGGTCAGTAAGGTGGGCTGTGCCCAGATCTCTCACCACCCTGTCAGTGAGGTGGTGGGCTCCAGGGGGTGGTCACACAGCCTGGCCGCGGCCTGAAGTTGACAGCTGCCCTGAGAATGACTTGGGAGAATAAGCTAACACAGGGGAGGGGCTGGTGCAAGGGACCACATGGGCCCAAGGCCAGCAGAGCCCTGGGAGTCCACTGGACTCAAGTGCTTGAAGCACGGGGGAGAGTCACAGCGTTGGACAGCTGTCAGCTCAGCGCACTGAGAGGGTGAGGATAAGCTATGACAATTAACAAGCAAAAGCTGAGCGCAACGCAGCGATTTAACCTCAAAGCCCTTCTCCAAGAACAGAACACTCAAGTTCAAATCTAGAATCGATGGCCAGAGGGATGCACTTCAAAGATAGCTGAGCATCCACCTCTCCCCAGCCAAGCCGCTCTGGGAGAGACGGTGGGCAACCCCTTCTCTAGAAGGCAGCAGGTGTCATTGTGGGAATTGCTGTACACATTCCCTTCTCATAGCCAGACCTGTCTAGAGACAGCCCAGCCAATGACACGCTAGGCTGATGATGGAGGGAAGGGGATGTACTGCTAAGGCTGGGGAGGTGTGTCTACGGAACTTGACTCTGAGGGTACTGGGGGTCCTCAGATGCCACAGTTCTCCCTCACCTGTTCCTTCTGTGAATGGAGAAATCAGCATCTTCTTCCTGAGGCAGTCCAGTGGCCAAGGCTCATCTCCACAACCTGCGGTTGTGACTTCTTAGGTGTGGTGGGGCCTGGAAGGAATGCCCACCAAGTGAGATACGAGCTGTAGCTGAGCTGTGGCTGTGGGGACTCATCCACCCATATACACAAAGGAGAGGCCTGAAGCATGAGGGTCAGCAACCAGATCGCCCTTCAAAAAGGGACAAGTGAGCTGGGGGTGGTAGCTTAGGGGAGGAGTTCTCTCGTAGCCATGTATGAGGCCAGGTTCCAGCATCCCCAGAACTCCTTCCCCTAGCAAAAGAGACCCTACCTAATTGCCTTCAGCTGTTGACACCTCAGGGCTTGCTTCAGATTTTGCTGAGGCAGTGCCTTCTGAGCAGGACTATAATACTAAGGCAGGTTGGAAAAACAGGGAAAATTAAGCAGGTGTGAGAGGTCGCCCACCTTCTCCCCCAGAGCGGCTTGGCTGGGAAGAAGTAGATGCTCAGCTGTCTTTGAAGTGCATCACTCTGGCCATCGAATCCAGATTTGAACTTGAGCTTTCTGTTCTCAGAGAGTGTAATCGCTGCCATTGTACTTATTCTGGAGGGATCTAGTTTGCCTTTCCTGAAGACTGAGTCAAGAAACTTCAACACAGGGCTGGGGGGACAGTTCAGTGGTTAAGAGCACTGTTTGCTCTTGCAGAAGACCCAGGCTCAAATCTCAGCACTCACATGGCAGCTAACAACCATCTGTAATTCCAATTCCAGGGGATTTGACACCCTCTTCCGACCTCCATGCGCATTGCACAACATGGGTACACTTACATGCAGGCAGTACACTCACACACAAAAAATGAAAAGTAAAAAAAGAAACTTAAATACAACTGAGAAAGCCAAAATTGCCTACAGAGATAATGTCTTAAGAAAAGATGTTAAAGGAGCTGAAGAGATGACTCAGCAGTTAAAGACACTGGTTGTTCTTACAGAAGACCCGGGTTCGAATCCCAGCACCCACATGGCAGCTAACAACTGTAACTCCAGTCCCGGGGATCCAACAGCCTCTTCTGTCCTCTGTGGGCATTGCATGACACGGGTACACTTACCTACATGCAGGCAATACACGCATACACATAAAATAAAAATAAAATATTGAAAAAAATAATAAATACAATATTAAAAAAAGGAAAATTGTTAAAAACAAATGGGTTGGGCATGGTAGTACACACGTTCAATCTTAGCACTCAGAGGCAGAGGCAGGCAGAGCTCTGTAAATTCAAGTCCAGCTTGGTCTACATAGCTAGTTCCAGGCCAGCTGGGGCTATAGGGAGACCCTGTCTCAAAAAGACCAAAAAACAAAAAAATAAATAAGCCAACTCATATATTCTTATGTAACCTTTAAATCTAACTTGGCTTAATCTGCAAATGTTCTAAATTACATTCTTTTTATAAAAGATATTTTTATTATTTTTATTTTATGTGTATGAGTGTATTGCCTGCATGTAGGTAGGTACACCTCTGTCATGCAATCACACAGAGGTCAGAGGAGGGTGTAGGATTCCCCTGGAACTGGAGTTACAGATGGGAATCAAACCCAGGTCTTTTTGAGACAGGTTCTCCCTGTAGCCCCAGCTGTCCTGGAATTCACTATGTAGACCAGGCTAGCCTTGAACTCACAGAGATCTGCCTGCATCTGCCTCCCAAGTGCTGGGA
>NW_008346900.1:1411667-1451464 GCF_000622305.1 Nannospalax galili | reverse complement strand
CATGTGGGTGCTGGGAATCGAACCCAGGTCCTCTTCAAGAGCAGTCAGTGCTCTTAACCACTGAGGTGTCTCTCCACCTCCTTATTTTCTTTTTTTTTTCTTTTTTTTTTGGTCTTTTTGAGACAGGGTCTCTCTGTAGCCCCGGCCGTCCTGGAACTCACTTTGTAGACCAGGGTGGCCTTGAACTCACAGAGATCCGCCTGCCTCTGCCTCCCAAGTGCTGGGATTAAAGGCGTGCGCCACCACGCCTAGCTCTTATTTTCTTTTTTTAAAGACAGGTCTCACTACGTAGCCCTGGCTGTCCTGAAATTTGCTGTGTCTTTGAACTCACAGGGTTTCACCTGCCCCTGTCTCCTAAATTCTGGGATTAAGAGTATGTGACATTACACCCGGCCATGATACATTAAGCCTTCCTTTTGAATTCTCTTCTCCCAAGACTAAGGCATTATAATGCATGTGCATGATTCTAACAAAAGGCCATTTAAACCAGCTAGGCCCCCATGCTGGGAACAATAAAGTCATATTTGTTCAATATATCTCAGTGGTGTTCAATAGCTAAAATGGACTTCTCCTGATCCATGTCAAAACTTTATTGTCCTTTGTCCATCAAACTGGTTTACTACTGACTGAGCCATGAGGCCAAGAATACATTGGGCATCTCCTAAGGGCACCCAGTGACTCTGTGACACTCACTTTTGGCCCCAGAGTAGATTGGCAGGTATATTCTAGGATTTCCTTGGATGCTGAGATGACAGTAAAAATCCTAGGTCACCAGGCATGGTGGCGCATGCCTGTAGTCCCAGCACTTGGGAGGCAGAGGCAGGTAGATCTCTGTGAGTTCGAGGCCACCCTGGTCTACAAAGTGAGTTCCAGGCCAGCTGGGGCTACCTGGGGCAGGGAAGACCCTGTCTCAAAAAGACAAAAAGAAAACAACAACAACAACCCTAGATCACCCTGCTACCTTACCTGTGTGACCACATCACTGGACCTGAAGTGTTCTCCTCTGGTATAATCATCTAGCTTCTGTTTTAGTCCAGGTCTAGATGTCATTTGACACATTGAAACTTTCACTAAAAATGCTCACTAAGCCAGGCATTGTGGTGCATGCCTTTGATCCCAGCATTCAGGAAGGCGGATCTCTGTGAGTTCAAGGCCAGCCTGGTCTACACAGTGAGTTCCAGGACAGCTGGGGCTACAGGGAGACCCTGTCTCAAAAAGACCAGAAAATAAAAATGAAAAAAAATTAAAAGTTGCCATCCTGGTGAGTGACCAAGCCCAGGGACTCCAGCAGCCAGGACTTTGCTCTGAAAACTCCAGTTGTATTATAAAATCATTCAAGGGGCCAGGGAGATGGTTCAGCAAGTAAAAGCACTTGCATGGAAGCCTGCCAACCTGGCACCTGTCTGCAATGCCAGCATTCCTACAGCAAGATGTAAGGCAGGCAGACAGGAGAATCCCCTGGAAGCTTGCAGCCCAGCTAGCTTGAATACACAGCACAGCCACAAAGAAGAGAGACCTTGCCTCCACCAAGGTGGATGTCGAGACCGGCACCTGAGGTTGTCCTCTGACCTCCGAATGCACCATGGCATAGGCACACCCTCAAGCACACACACAAAATAAATATTTTTTTTAAAAGAACTCAAAAGGCACTGGGGATGTAGCCTAGTTGGTAGGGCACTAGCCTAGTGTGCACAAAGTCCTGGGTTTGACCCCTAGTATCACAAATACTCAGCATGGTGGCACACACCTGTAATCCTAGCACTTGCAAGGGAAGCAGTTCAAGTTCATCTTCAGCATGTTTAAGCTAGCACTTAACTGATGGAGCTATTTCTTCAGTCCTAAATTGGAGTCTTCTTGATGAGTGATTTAATTGTCCCAAGTCACGATGATGGCTGTGTAAAGAGAGACAGGCCCAGGGTGGGGCTAGCGGGGCTGTCCCATGTCACAGAGTGGCCAACTTCTCTGAGGAGAGGAAGGATAAACCAAAGAGGAGGCCCTAGTGGGGTTGGGGCTGGCTGCGACAGGTTTGCATGGTCAGATTCTGGACTCTGGATACATGTTGAAAGTTGGACATCAGGATTTCCTGGCCACAGTAGAAGAGAAAGGGGGGTGATGGAGACAGTCCTGTCCCTGCATGTTCCCTTGTACCCAGTCATAAGCGGACATGAAATCTGCATCCCAGGAGCTTCTGCCCACAGGAGAGATCCCACAGCAAGAGTCACAGGGCCAGTCCAGGACTGAGCACCAAGTCTCTGGAGGAATCGGAGGCAGGGCATGAAGAAGAAACAGAATGCCTAGGTACCCACTCCCTCCCCAGACACAGGGAGCTTATGGGACTTAGCATCCTGGAGGTCACTGGTGACCTTGACCACTATATCTGTCTTAGCAGAAGCTTTCTGGGCAGAATGAAGATGGGCAGGTAGTGGTGGAGGAGAGCTGGAGAGGTGCCACTGGAGAGGGGATCAGAGAAGTGAGGCAAGCTAAACAGAGAGCTGAAGCATTAGAGCAGGCGAAGAAACTGCAGGATGGAGGGGGGAGGAGGCAGAAGACTGAAGGGAAGGGATTTGGCCTCGGACAGGCACCAGTCAATATAAGAAATAATGTCGCCACATATCCAGGCCCAACTTTTTCCAAGCTCACTAGAGCCAAACAGTGGTGCTGGAACAAAACAAAGGTGGTGAACTTGGCGGTCACCTGATGCCCGAGATGGACTGAACCCATGAATGTCACTTTCTTCATCCTGGACATCTCAGAGCTTCTGAGAAACACAGATAACCATGGAGGCCTTCCTGGAAGAGGAGGGAGGAGGAAGAACAACTGGCCTTCCAGGCAGGGCCAGGGTCTGAGCAAAAGCTCCCAGTGGAGAGGTCAGAGAGTGAAGAGGCCAGTTTGGGTTGGGGGCAGGACTGGCTCTGCAGGTGGCCTAGAGGCATCATCAGCCCTAGAGGCAAAGTCACTGCACACTCAGAAGGAAAAGAGGGGATGCCTGGCCACCTGCCATGAGCTAAGAGAGAAAGATGCTCTCTAAGGACACCCTGCTGCTCCCCATGAAGAGCTCTTATGTCACCTGTATCTACAGGTGCATTGCAGCAAGTTCTAGAATTGCAGAATAAATTATTCCCAAGCAGCCCTCGGAAGACTCACAGATCTGTGGGTCAGGAGTGCGTTGTGCACAGAGAGCACAGCTTGTCTGTTCCACTTTGTCCAGGCCCTAGGCTGGCCTCGAGGCCTGAGAAGAGATTTCTCTGAAGGCCCATCTCTTACATGCCTTCTGGCTGCCATTCTGGCTGCAGGCTAGGATTCCTGGAGCTTCACACTGCCCTCTGCTCACTGTGTGGTGCCTTGGATCCCAGGGGGAGTGTTTAGAGGAGCCCTTTCATTCCAGCTCCTTCCTTGGATGGAGAGGCCCCGCCTCCCCGTCTCCACCATCTCCTTGTTGGCTACATTGTCCCTTCAAGCCGTGTTACCCTCTGGTAGCCAGATGCTTATGTGACTTTGACATGTGCCATGATCCTTTCCACCACCAGCTATGGGGACCCTATGAGTTAGAGTTTGTGATGGCTAATTTCAGTTGTCAGCTTGACTAGATTTAGAATTAACTGAAAAACTCACCTCTGGGTGTGCTGTAAAGGCTTTTCCAGAGAGGTTTAACTGAGGAGGGGAACCCCACCTTGCACATGGGTGGTGCCCTCTCATGGGACTGAATAAAAAAGAGAAAGTCAGGCTGGAGAGACGGCTCAGCAGTTAAGAGCACTGGCTGCTCTTGCAGAGGACCCGGGTTCAAATCCCAGCACCCACATAGCACTAATAACTTCAGGAAATCCAATGCCCCCTTCTGGCCTCTGCAGGCATTGCATGGCATGAGCGTACTTACACACATGCAGGCATAACACTCAGACATAAAATAAAAATAAAATAGAGGAGAGAGAGAGAGAGAGAGAGAGAGAGAGAGAGAGAGAGAGAGAGAGAGGAAGCTGAGCAGCAGCATTCATCCCTGCTTCCTGACTGGATACAATGTGGCCCGCTCTCTCCTGCTTCTGTCTCTATGCCTCCCCACCATGAGGGACTGTGTCCTCTCAGGGGCTTCTCGTCCTGTACTTGATCACAGCAAGGAAAAAATAACGCAGAGCTGCACCATGCTTTACAGCCCTCTACCACGGGGACTTTATACTTGCTGCCGTCTCTACCTGGTTAATCCCCATTAGTTTGAGGCTTAGGTACCACTTTCTCTGTGCCACCCCAGTCAGGGTCAGGTCCAAGGCATTCTCCCTGGCCTTCTGTTTTCAACTGACCCTCTGTTACTGGTCACTTGGGCAATATCTGTTTCACCTCTCCACAAGGGCGGCTTCAGCCTGATTTCCCTCACTATGTGCTGCACGATGGGCTGAATTTGGTTATTGTCTGCCTACCCTCAGGAAAGAGTGCCTTCAGGGTGCCCCATGCTGAGCCCTGTCCACCCGGGTCAGGGTCAGGCTAGCTTCAGACCTGGTTTGGCTTCCAAAGAGACAGTGTACAGACTTGAGCACAGAACTGACCAGCACTGCAGAGTTCCGTGTCAGACAGCCTCTGAGGGACATCGTCCTGCCATTGATTGCTGAGTACCATGCTGCCCCCAGGGAGAGGACACTGAGGCGAGGAAGGCTCCAAAGAGTCCTGGGTGGAAAAAGTTTTCCATAGGTTTTCCTGGAAATTCCAGAGCATCTTGGGTTCCATGGCCAAACCAGACCTTGAACTTGATGCCATGATGAGCCCCAGGGTGACAGAAAAAGGCGCGAGAGCGAGAGGCAAAGGCCCCAGATGAAGAGGAAGGGCCAGGGAGCCACAGTCGGCTCAGCCTCTAGGACTTCAGGCTCAGTTGCAGGTTCCAACTGTGCGGTTTAGCGAGCTGCTCTTCTCTGAGCTTCCCAGCTTGCAAAGAGAGGGCAAAGCAGATAGTGAAGACAAAACAGGAGGGGTCTGTGTTGGAAAGAAAGAACAAAGCCATCTCCGTTTACAGATGGCAGGGTCGTGTACATTGAAACTCCTAAGGCAAGTTGGGCCTGGTGGCACAGGCCTGTAATCCCAGCTACTCAGGAGAGGGAGGATTTCAAGTTTAAGGCTGGCCTAGGCCACTTATTGGCTGTCCCTATCAAAAAAGTTTAAGGGCAAGAAACGTAGCCCACAGGTAGAGCACTTGTTTACATGCATGAAACTCTGGTTTCAATAGTATTGCGGGGGGGCAAGAATACTAATGATAATCCTAAGGAATCTACTAAAAAACTGTTAGAACTAATTAATGAGTTGGTAAAGTTGTAAGATACAAGATCAATATACAAAAATCAGTTTTACTGCTATGTAGTCTGCTGAACAAATAAAAAATGAAATTTAGATAATGTTGCATGACTTTTCCTGGGGAGACATAAACACGTTTGTTAACTCATAGGAGGCACTGACAACGGACCAAAGAAATGATCTCACCCATTCCAGCTTGGTGAACTACTGAATTCATTGGGTGTGCTCAACAGAAACATGGGGGACTGGGGCAGTGGCACTGAAAAGCCTACCTCAGCAGTCCATGAACACTGTCTCCCTGGAACTCCCTGCACAATTCACAGGCCGCCTCACTGGAAAGCGTCTCCTGTCCTCTAGAAAGCTCGTACTGCTTATTGAGCCTTGTGGGGGGTGGGGACCTTTAGTAAATTTCTGAGATTCTTAATGGCTCAGCGGTTAAGAACACTGAATGTTCTTGCAGAAGGCCTGGGTTCAAATCCCAGCACCCACTCGGCAGCTAAGAACTGTCTGTAACTCCAGTTCCAGGGGATCTGACAGCCTCTTCTGTCCTCCGCAGGCATTGCACAACATGGGTGAACTTACTTACATGTAGGCAATACACACATACACATAAAAATATATTAAAAAAATAAAATATTTTTTTAAAATCTTTTAAGTTTTATTAGCTTTTTGCTTGTGAACCATCCTCCTTCTAGGAGGAAATGTGTTAAACTCAGAGGAAACAGCTACAGCACAGAAAACAACTCTATAAAATATTTAGGAGCTCATTATTTTTAAAGATTTTAAAAATTTATTTTGTTGCCAGCCTGGTCTACATAGTGAGTTCCAGGCCAGCTGGGGCTACAGGGAGACCCTGTCTCAAAAAGACCAAAAGAAAAAAAAAAGAAAAAAAGAAAAGAAAATCTGAAGCAGGATGTTGTAGCCCATGCCTATAATCTCAGTGCTTCAGAGCTGAAGTAGGATTGTCATGAGTTCCAAGTCAGCCTTG
This sequence comes from Nannospalax galili, assembly GCF_000622305.1. Classification (NCBI taxonomy): domain Eukaryota; kingdom Metazoa; phylum Chordata; class Mammalia; order Rodentia; family Spalacidae; genus Nannospalax; species Nannospalax galili. The sequence goes on along the minus strand of NW_008346900.1, from coordinate 1,445,205 downwards.
TCTCAGAACACCAACAGGAGGGCTGGTGAGATGGCTTAATGGATAAAGGTGCTTGCTGCTAAGCCTGATGATCTGAGCTCAATTCCCAGAAACCACATGATAGAAAGAACAGACTCCCTCAATTGTCCTCTGACCTCCACATGTGAGCTGTGTCTCAAACATGCTATGGCACAGGCACACCCATATCACCCCCAAATAAAATATCCAACCTAGAAAGCAGAAAAATCAAAAAGGAAACCAGAGAGGGGTTGGAGGGGCTGAGTGTACAGTGCTTGCCCAGCATGTGCCAGGCCCTGGGTTTAATCTCCCCACCCCCCCGTACCAAAAAAGTAGAGGAACAACCCTAGAGTTTGAAGTGGGCTTTGGTAAATCGCGAACTTATTTATTTAGCAACAGCGTTTCCTCTGTAGCACAAGTTACAGATCCTCAGTTTCCCAAGTGTTGCCCTCCATGCCTGGCTCAGTCATGGAATGTTTTAGCCAAAAGAATAAGAACAGCTTTCAAAATGAGGGAGGGGCCCTGGGCAGAGGTGAAGCACCCTGGAATCTCTTCCCCTACTTGGAGTGTGAAAGGAGGTCATCCTCCACAGGCGGAGCAGCAGCTGTGCATTGCCACGCTGTGTAGGAGAGTGTGAGGGTGCCAGTGTGTGCCCAGGGGAGCGTCTCCCAGGAACTGCCTCCTATTTCCTACCCAGTACAGGGACTGGGCTACTGCACCTGCTCAGTTCCCACGGCCTTTGACAGCCTGGATGCCAGGCTTAGGGGGTGTGCTGGGTGCTTTCTAAGTGCCAGGCTTAGGGGGTGTGCTGGGTGGTTTCTAAGTGCCAGGCTTAGGGAGTGTGCTGGGTGGTTTCTAAGTGCCAGGCTTAGGGGGTGTGCTGGGTGGTTTCTAAGTGTCAGGCTTAGGGAGTGTGCTGGGTGGTTTCTAAGTGCCAGGCTTAGGGAGTGTGCTGGGTGGTTTCTAAGTGCCAGGCTTAGGGGGTGTGCTGGCTGGTTTCTAAGTGTCAGGCTTAGGGGTGTGCTAACCTCTTAGGCCCCTCGATGTGCTATCACTCCAGAACATGGGAGGCACTTCCGGGGCCTCCCTGTGCCTCTAGTAATACTGAGCTTCCCGGATTATCCTGCTGCTGGCAGTACAGGTGGTATGTGTGGGACGTGTGGGCATCCACTGTAAACTATCTCCAGCTGGTAACTGTTTCCTGCCCTTCATTCCTGTGGCTCAGGTACATGGATAGATGGCATGGGGATAGTAGTTTCTGCTCCCTAGTTTGTGAGACCCCAAACTCCATGTCATCCTAGCCCCTATGTGACCCCAACCCCTGTGTGACCCTTGCCCCTGAAGACCCTAGCCTGTGTGACCCTAGATTCCATGTGACCCCAGATCCTGTATGATCCTAGTCCCTGTGTGACCCCAGATCCCATGTAACCCTATATCTTGTGTGATACCAGTTTCTTTGGCCCCAGCCTCCATATAACTGCAGTCCCTATGTGACTGCAGCCCCTGTATGACCACGGATCTTATGTGATTCCAGACCCTGTGTGATCCCAGATCCTGTGTAACCCCAGACCCTTTGACTCCAGCCTCTATGTGACCCTAGCCCCCATGTGATCTATGTCCATGTGACCTGAGGGCTTTGTCTTGGATGGACAGAGGAACCTCTGTTTTAATGAGCAGAAATGAGACTAACAGGGGAGACCAGGGTCCCTCCTGGGGGTAAGAAGGTATGCCTAGGGGTATCTGGCAGACTCTCCCTTTCAAACAAGGGTCAAAGTAGAGGGTTTGGTGGTGATGCAGGAGGTTGAAAGTTGCAGGTACGGGGCTGGGAAGATGGCTCAGCAGTTAAGAGCACCTGAGCTCAGTTCCCAGATGCCAGCTAACTACTGTTATTAATGCCAGTTCCGGGGGTCCAAGGCCCTCTGGCCTCCACGGGCACTGCATACATGTAATACACTTACCTACACTCACTCACATAAAATAAAAATTAAAAATATTTTTAAAAAGAAACGACGTGGTGGCTTTGAAACTCTGTAGTTGCAGCCCGGAACCTTGCTTCCATCCTGGTAACAGCTTCACAGTGTGGTTCCCATTGTGCTGACTTTTCTTTACTGAAACCTAGTCTCACTCATAACCCAGGCTGGCTTGGAACTACTGATTTAGTCTTAGCTGGCCTTGAACTCAAATTCTTCCTGCCTTGACCCCTGCCCCAAGTCCTGGAAGTACAAATGAACACATCAAACCTATCTTCTTCCTGGTTTATTTTATTTATTTTGTGTTTTGAGACAGGGTCTCCTGTAGCCCAGGCTGGTCTTGAACTCCTGATCCTTCCATCTCCATCTCTCAAGTGCTGGAATCACAAATGATGTATCACTATGCCTGGCTATGGGGCCTGCTTTCTTTTCCCCCCTGGTATGTTCTAGTTTGCCTTCTGTTGCTGTGATAAATACCATAACCAAAAGCTACTTGGGGAGGAAAGGGTTTATTTCAGGAAAGGTTACAGTCCATCATCTGGGGGAAGCGGAGGAGCTCAGGCAGGAACTGAAGCAGAGACCATGGAGGAACGTTGCTCACTGGCGTGCTCCCCTGGCTTGCTCAGCTATTTTTTCTTACACAGCCCAGGTCCACCTGCCTAGGGATGACAAGTGGGATGGGCCCCCCTACATCAGTTAGTAATCAAGAAAATGCCTCACAGACATGGCCACAGGCCAATTTGATCTGAAAAATTCTTTGCTTGAGGTTTCCTCTCCCCAGGTGACTGAGCTGTGGGACAACTGAAGCTAACTACGGTATTTTACTCCTTGCCACCTCAACGCACACATTGCTTTAAACCATAACCTTTCCTTTCTTGGTCGTCCCCAAGCTCTCATGTTAATATTATAAAACACAGTACAAATTTAAGAGTCCCGTAATCTTTAGGAAGTTCAATACTTTAAAAGTCCAAGGGCTCTTTAAAAATACAAAGTCTCTAGCCTGTAAAATCCAGTTTTAAAATACAAAATAAATTTCATACTTTCTTATTCCAAGAGGAAAGAACCAGGGCACAATTACGATCAGATCAAAGCAAGACCAAATACAACATGTCCAGTGTCTGGGATGCATTAATGATCTTCTGGTACCAAAGAGCTTGGCTCCACTGCTCTGGCTCTGCCCTCCTCAGCACACACAGTTTATTTTGTAGACTTGGGCCAGCTCCACTCCACACCTGCACTGTCCTTGGTGGTCATCACACAGACCTGGCATCTCTAATATTGTGGGGTCTCCTCTGCAGCTGAGGCTGCACCTTCACCAATGGACTCTCTGGGCCTTTCTTCAGGGACCCTGCCACATAGTGCCAAGCCTCAGCTTCTCTCCATGACCCCTTCTATTCTGGGGTTTCCAATGCAATTGAGGCTGCATCTTCACCAATAGCCTCCTAGCCCCTCTTCAGGAAAATTTGAATCTTGCCAAACGGTGCCAAGTTGCATTCCATGACCCCTTTGTGCCTTCAAATCAGTACCATATGGGAGATTCTTACATATTATTTGCCAAGTGTTTTGTTTGTTTCTCCATTGCTATGACAAAATATTCTGACCAATACCAACTTGGGGAGGAAAGGGTTTATTTGGCTTACATCTCTCAGGGTCACAGTTCATCACTGAGGGAGCCCAAGGCAGGAACCTGGAGGCTGGAGCTGGAGCACAGGCCATGGAGGAACGCTGCTTACTGGCTTGCTTCCCTGGCCCCTGCTCAGCCTGCTTTCTTACATAACACAGGCCCACCAGCCCAGGGGTGGCACCACCCACAGTGGGCTGGGCCCTCCCACATCACTCAACAATCAAGAAGATGTCCCACAGATATGGCCAAAGTTCAGGCCAATGGAGGCAATTCCCCAATTGAGGCTCCCTCAGCCCAGGTATGTCAAGTTGACACTAAAGCATCCAGCACACCAAGTTCTGCTGCCACCTTCTGTGTGCTAACCCTGAGAAAATACTTCCCACAAGATCTTGCCTCAATAATGCTGATGTTATTAATCACAGCTAAGTTTTCATGCCCAGCTAACCAGCATCAATTGTCCCAGTAAAGCTAAGGTTCCACTTCAGTGGCCCTGGCCTCTTGTTAATTACAGCTGATTCTTCAGCCCCTGCTGACTGGAAACTATAGACTCTTAATTCAAAATATCACACACAATGGCCCCATATAGTCTTCACGTCAGGCCTCCCTCACTCGCTCTCAGCATTGCTCTCCAGGTTCCTATGACAGCTCACGATGCTCTGAGCACTCCAAGCTTTTCCAGTCCAAAGCTCCCAATTCTCTTGCTTCCAAAAAGCAACATGGACAGCTGCAGCAAGCAGCAACCCCACTCCTGGTACCAGATTATGTCCTAGTTTGCTTTCTGTTGCTGTGATGGACCAAAAGCAACCTGGGGAAGAAAGGTTCATTTCAGCTTACATGTTATAGTCCAGCATCCAGGGAAGGAACCTGGAAGCAAGAGCTGAAGCAGAGACCACGGAAGAACGCCAATTGCTGGCTTGCTCCCAGAGTCACCACCAGCTCTTTCTTATACGTAGGCCCATCTGTCTACGTCTGGCACTTCCCATAGCCCTAATTTCTATGCAGTTAGCAATTTAAAGATGCCTTGCAGGCATGACCCCAGGCCAGTCTGAGCTGGACAACTCTTCAGTTGAGGGTCCCTCTTCTCAGGTGACTCTGGTTTGTGTCAAGTTGACAGCTGGAGCTGTGACACAGTGAAAAACATTTTTTAATTTCTTCTGAATTCTCGGTCATGGTACTTCCTTTTGGTTTGTATCCAGCTCTCCTGTCCTCTTTGAACCTGTCCACTTTCAGATCCTGGCTGGATTTTCAAGGCTGACTGTCTAGCTTGCAGGCTGCAGCTCATGAGATTTCACCTCCATAACTGTACAAGCCATTTCCTAGTTATGTCTGTAGCCAAGAAGGCAGAATGATGCTTTGGTCAATGGTGGACTGCATGGACCATAGTGGTCCCATAACATTACAGTGGAGTTGACCCAGGTCTCAGGGACTATTGTGGAAGAGGGGGTGGAAAGAGTGTAAGAGCCAGGGAAGGAGGTACATGGCCACAAGGAAACAGAGTCCTGCAGGCTCCTGGGACCTTGCTCACATGAACTTATAGTAATGGTGACAACATGCACAAGACCCATGCAAACTTAATCAGATATAACCCAGCATAGAACTGGGGAAATGAGCAGAAGGCCACAACTTTGGCCAGGAGCTACTGACAGCTGATCACTGCTCCGTGAGCATCTTTAAGGGAGTGATGCTAGACAGGTTGAACAGGTTCCAGTGGATGAACTCACACTGAGGGACATTTGGGTATGCAAACTTGACTTGATAGGCCTTAATATATATGATGAAATACATGAAGTCCTGTGGGTGGGCTATGGAGGGGGTGTGGATAGGGAAGGGAGGGGTAAATATGATTAAGATGTATTGTATGAAAGCTACAAAAATTCAATAAAAATATTTTTTAAAAGATTAGTGTGTGGCCGGGCGTGGTGGCACATGCCTTTAATCCCAGCACTTGGGAGGCAGTAACTCTCTGTGAGTTCAAGGCCAGCCTGGTCTACATAGTGAGTTCCAGGACAGCTGGGGCTACAGGGAGACCCTGTCTCAAAAAGGCCAAAAAAAAAAAAAAAAATTAGTGTGGAGTTGAAAGGTTCCTGTCACCTGGTGACATCATAAGCTTCTTAGGGCCATGCAATCCCCCATATGTTTGTGGTGGTATAAACCAAGCTTTTGGACTGCCTGTAAAATCATAGTACATACAGTTATGGACATTACATGATGCTTGATAACAATAATAAATGCTGGTTACTGGTTTATGTATTTACTGTACATTTTATCATTAACATGTACTCCTTCCTCTTATAAAACTATAAACAGAGCCAGGTGTGATGACACGTGCCTTTAATCCCAGCACTGGGGAGGCAGAGACAGGCAGATCCTTGTGAGTTCAAGGCCAGCCTGGTATACATAGTGAGATCAGGTCAGCTGGGACTACAGGGATACCCTGTCTCAAAAAGACAAAAAAAAAAAAAAAAAAAAAAAAAAAAAAACCCAAACTATAAACAGTATGTGGCGTGATGCCAGCCATCTGTGTGTATGTGTGTGCGCGTGTGACTTAATTCTGTGTTTGCTTGTTCACCGTGGTCCCAGGAACGATGGGCTATGCCTTATATGCATATAGCCCATGTACTCTCTGATGTCTACAATGAAGAGACTGTTCAGATGCATTTCTCAGGCCACATCCCTGTTGCCAAGTGGAGTGTGACTGTCTAAGTCTCCTATTTACTCTGTTTCTCTGATGATTAATCTCAGTTGTTAACTTGAGTGTGGCTGGGATCAATTAAGAGACACACCTCTTGGAGGCTATGTGTCCTAATTAGCTTAACTGTCAACTTGACCCAGCTGTAAGAAATAGGTCTGGGGTCTCAAGAAAATGACCCCACAATTTGAAGTATTTCAGCAAGGCAAAAGGTTTTATTTCTGCAGAAGGGTGCATGGCCTGCTTAATCAAGCAAGGCTTTGTGCGAAAAGGTTCTGTGCCTCCACTGAGTGGTTAGAGCTTGGCCTCACATTCTTACTCCATTGGATAATCCAGGGTGGCGTAGTTTCCAGGAAGAAAGGAAACCTGGGCACATATCAATTTCCAGAAATGCTGATCAGAGAAGAATTTGAATTTCTTCCAAGTGGCTTTTTCATAACATTTTTTTTTGTTTTTGTTTTTATTTTGAGACAGGGTCTCCCTATAGCCCCAGCTGACCTGGAACTCACTATGTAGACCAGGCTGGCCTCGAACTCACAGAGATCTGCCTGCCTCTGCCTCCCAAGTGCTGGAATTAAAGGTGTGTACCACCACGCCCGGCCTTTCATAACTTTTTTAAAAATTGAGTTTTGTCTTATTTAACCCTTTCATAAAAGACAAGACATCTCCTTTTCTTACACAGCCTAGAGTCGTCTGAGAAGGAAAGCCTTAGTGGAGGAATTCTATAAATCAGATTGGCCTGTGGGCATGTCTGAGGAGATTGTCTTGATGATTAATTGATGCAGGAGGTCTCAGCCCACCCCTCCTCCTCCAGTAATCTTGGGCTATCTCAGAAAGCTAGCTAAGGGCTGGAGAGACACTCAGCAGTTAAGAGAGTTTGCTGCTCTTGCAGAGGACCTGGATTTGGTTCCCAGCATCCACACGGCTGTTCACAACTGTCTGTAACTCCAGGTCCAGGGGGTTCACCACCTTTTCTGGGCAGTTGTGGCCATTTTTTTTTTTTTGGTCTTTTTGAGGCAGGGTGTACCTTGTAGCCTCAGCTAGCCTGGAGCTCACTAGGTAGACCAGGCTGGCCTCAAACTCAGAGATCCACCTGCCTCTGCCTCCTGAGTGCTAGGGTTAAAGGTGTGCGCCACCACGCCAGCCTCTTATTTATTTTTTTACAAATTTTATTTATGGCTGGGCATGGTGGCACACACCTTTAATCCCAGCACTAGGGAGGCAGAGGCAGGCAAATCTCTGTGAGTTCAAGGCCAGCCTGGTCTACATAGTGAGTTCCAGGACAGCTGGGTTACAGGGAGACTCTGTCTCAAAAAGACAAAAAAATATTTTATTATTAATTTTATGTGTATGGGTGTATTGCCTGCATGTAGGTAAGTGCAACTGTGTCATGCAATGCCCACAGAGGAGGCTGTCGTATCCTCTGGAACTTGAGTTATAGACAGTTGTTAGATGCCATGTGAATGCTGGGATTTGAACCCCGGTCTTCTGCAAGAACAGTGTTCTTAACTGTTGAGCCATCTCTCCAGCCCTTTTTTTTATTTTATGTGTATCAGTGTTTTGTTTGCATGTACGTAAATGCATCTGTGGGTGTCAGATCCCTTGGTATTAGACTTGTAGATGGTTATTAGCTGCCATGTGGGAACAAAACCATGTTCTTTGCAAGAACAGCCAGTGCTCTTAACTTCTGAGCCACCTCTCTAGCCTGTTGTCCTAGTTTGTTCTTCATTGCTGTGACAAAACGCTCTGACCAGTACCAACTTGGGGAGGAAAGGGTTTATTTGTCTTACATCTCCCAGGTCGCAGTTCATCAGGGAGCCCAAAGTAGGAACTCAGGGCAGGAACCTGGAGGCAGGAGCTGGAGCACAGGCCATGGAGGAACACTGCTTACTGGCTTGCTCCCTTGGCCCCTGCTCAGCCTGTTTTCTTATGTAACACAGGCTCACCTGCCCAGGGGTGGTACCACCCACAGTGGGCCGGGCCCTCCCACATCACTCATCAAGAAGATGCCCTTCAGACATGGCCACAGGCCAGTCCAATAGAGGAAATTCCCCAATTGAGGCTCCCTCAACCCAGGTGTGTCAAGTTGACACTAAAGCTACCCAGCACACCTGTTGTATTATTTATTTGTTTGTTTTTTCAGACAGGGTCTTACTATGTTGCCCCAGCTGGCCTGGAACTTGCCATGTAGACCATCCCAGGCTGGCCTGGATTCACAGCAATTCACCTGCCTCTGCCTCCCAATTTCTAGAATTAAAGGCATGTGCCACTACACCTGGCTTGTTTTGTAATTTTAATTGACAAATAATAATTGTATGTATGGAGCTGGAGAGATGGCTCAGCAGTTAAGAGCACTGGCTGCTCTTGCAGAGGGATCCAGGTTTGGTTCCCAGCACCCACATGGCAGCTAACAACCATCCATAACTCCAGTTACAGGGGACTCCGACACCCTTTTTTGACCTCCACAGGCATTGCACAACAGAGGTGCACTTACACTCATACACATAAAATAAAAATAATTAAAAAATAGTTAAAAATAACTGTGTACTTAGGCAGTCACAGAATGAGTGAATTGGATTAATTCCATCCCCTGTGCTTGGCTTACTGACAGTTGGCATGACATGCTTCAGTTCATGCATGCTGGACATTGGCAGAATTTCTTTTCTTCTTAAGGCTGACTAGCATCCCATTGTGTCACATCACATTTCAAAGACATTTTATTTTTAATGTATATAATGTGTATGTGTGTGCATCTGTGTGTAGGTATGTACACATGTGCAGGCACCTGTAGAGTCCAGAAGAGAGCATTAAGTGCTCTGGACCTGGAATTACAGGTGGTTATGAGCCCCCTGACATGGGTGCAGGGAACTTAACTCAGGTCTTGTGTGAGAGCAGGAAAAACTTCACTACTGAACCTTCTCTCTGGCACCTATACCACATTTAAAAACCCCATTTCTGCCGGGCATGGTGGCGCACACCTTTAGTCCTTGCACTCGGGAGGCAGAGGCAGGCAGATCTCTGTGAGTTCAAGGCCAGCCTGGTCTACATAGTGAGTTCCAGGCCAGCTGGGGCTACAGGGAGACCCTGTCTCAAAAAAGACCAAAAAAAAAAAAAAAAAAACCCAAAAAACCATTTCTGGGTTGGAGGGATGGCTCAGCAGTTAAGAGCACTGGCTGATCTTGCAGAGGACCCAGGTTTGGGTTCAGTTCCCAGCACCCACATGGCAGCTAACAACCAACTGTAACTTCAGTTCTGGAGGATCTAAAGCCCTCTTCTGACCTCCTCAGGTATTGCATGACATGGGTGTACTTACACACATGCAGGCAATATACTCATACACTAAAATAATAATAATAATAATAATAATAAAGTATATAAAAACCCATTTCTTTGCTGATGGACACCCAGGTTGCCTCTGTGTCTTGGTTCCTGTGAGGGACAGTGTGGTCGACACCTGAGTGCAGGAGTCTCCCCAGCAAACTGATTTCAGTTCCTTTGATATCATACCCATAGGTGGGATGGCTGGGTCACACAGCTATTCTATTTTCATATTTTTGAATGAAATAAGCCAGCCAGTCATAAAAATACAAATACTTTTTTATTCCACTTAAAGCATTCAAGGTAATTGAATTTATAGAAACAGAAAGCAGAATGTTGGTTACTGGAGAGTTGGTTTCCCTTTTTTTTTTTTTTTTTTTTTTTTTGGGGACAGGGTCTCCCTGTAGCCCCTGCTGACCTGGGACTCACTATGTAGATCAGGCTGGTCTTGAACTCACAGAGATCCACCTGCCTCTGCCTCACAAGTGGGATTAAAGGAATGCTACACCATGCCTGGCTGTTGACCATTCTTTTTTCTAATTTATTGTTTTTCAATACGGATCCGCTGCATCGGTGAAATCTGAGGGCCTGAGCTTAAGCCCGAATAAAGGCTCTTTGCTGTTGCATACACTTGGGACTCTTTGGTGGTCACTGGGGGTCGTGAGATCTGGGTGTAACATTTGGGGGCTCGTCCGGGATCCCCAAGACCCCACAGGAACCCTGGAGCATTGAGCCTGGTCTGGCCGGTAAGTGTCTTTGTCCTCTTGTTTGTGTATGTTGCGTGCTCTTGGTTTTGGGCCCAGTTACCTTGTTAGCCTGTTGGCAGTCTAAGCGGACATGCTGGAAGACCCCAGGCTGTGGGACTTGGGAGATGTCCTGGACCCACTTGATAGGTATTGGATTCCACTTGTAACTTTGGAAGGGAAAGGCGGGTCGTGCCTGCAGAGTGGCAAGAAGCCGACATCCCACTTTCAGTTCTTGTTTAAGGCACTGGGAAGTATTGTTTTGTCAGTATGTGTCTTTGTGTTTTCTGTGTTATTTATGATTTACTTAGTTATAGACATGGGACAAAGTCAAGTAACACCTTTAAGTCTTTTCCAGGATCATTTTTTCTGACTTCAAAAAGAAGGCTAGAGGACAAGGGCTAGAAGTGAAGAAAGGCAAACTCTTTGTCCTTTGCAGGAATGAATGGCCAGCCTTCAACATTGGATGGCCTAAGGAGGGAACATTTGACCTCCCCACTATTTACAGGGTTAAAAACATTATTTTTGGGTGACCAGGACACCCCAACCAGGTTCCTTATGTTGCAACCTGGCAGGTCCTGGTGGAGGAGACCCCCAAATGGCTCAAACCTTTTTTGCTGCTGCAGGGTTCAAAGACAGCCATCCTCAACCTGCGTGAGGATGAGTGGCAGAAAAGTGAAACTAAGCCATCTGCCCCTCTTTATCCTGTCATCTAGGGTGGTACGGAGGAAGAACTTCTGTTTGAGCCTCCCCCATATCTGCCCACACCGCCGGCTCAACTGGGGCATTCAGAGCCCCCAGGAGAGGCTGAGGTGGCCCAGGCCCCTGGGGCTGAGAGCCCTTCCCAAACTCAGAGGAGGGTCCAGAGAGGACAGCCGTGAGTAGCAGCAGACTCCACTGTCCTTCCCTTAAGGGCAGTGGGACCCCTTAATGAGGCAGGAGACCAACAGATGCAATTTTGGCCACTTGCCACCAGTGACCTCTATAATTGGAAATTGCAAATGGCCAAATTCTCTGAGAAATCACAGGGCCTTACTGATCTGTTAGAATCTGTTCTTTTCACCCATCAGCCCACTTGGGACAACATCCAGCAGCTATTAGAGGTTCTATTTACCACTGAGGAGAGGGACCAGATCCAAACTGAGGCCTGGAAGCTGGTCCCCAGGGTGGATGGGACTCCCACCACCAACCAGGCGCTGATCAATGAAGCCTTCCCGTTAGTCTGACCAAACTGGGCCTTCAATGTGGCAGAAGGTAAGGAGAGGCTCCGGGTCTACCACCAGGCTCTAATGGGGGGTCTCTGGGCCACCACAATGCACCGAACTAATTTGGCTAAGATTAGTGATGTGCAGCAAGAAAAGACAGAATCCCCAGCAGTCTTTTTATAGAGAGGATCCTTGAGGCATTCCGCACTTATACACCCATGAATCCAGAGGCACCAGAAAACAAGAATGAAGTCATATTGGCCTTTGTCAACCAGTCAGCATCCAACATTAGGCATAAGTTACAAAAACTAGATAGACTGGCAGATAAGACTGCCAGAGCTTTCAGCAGTGGCAGAGAGGGTCTATAACCACAGAGAAACCCCGGAAGACAAACAGGCTCAAGACGCAGCCGGTGCTAGTGCCAAGCAGACCCGAGACTTCGTTAAGATGACTATAAAGTCTCCTGATGAGCGGGAACGCCAACCGCGCTACCTCTCTGCAGACTCAGGTAGGAAACCCCAGGAAGCGCAACCAAGGTTACAGAGGAACCAATGTGCCTATTGCAAAAAGATGGACCACTGGATGAAAGATTGCCCAGAAAAACCTGCTGGGTGAGACAGGGCCCGAGAAGGAGTGCAAATCCTCGAGCTCAGAGAAATGAGAAACTAGGGGGGTCAGTGTTCGGATCCCCTCCCCAAACCTAGGGTAACCCTCAAAGTTGAGGGGACGCCCATGAGCTTCCATGTAGACATGGGTGCCCAACACTCGGCATTAACTGAGCCCTAAGGAAAAGTGTCACATAAAAAGTCCTGGGTACAGGGGGCTACTGGCATGAACCAATACTCATGGACCACCCAAAGAAGGGTGGACCTGGGCAAGAGCCGGGTGTCCCACTCCTTCCCAGTCATGCCAGAGTGCCCCTACCCACTCCTGGGCAGAGACTTGCTCACAAAAATTGGAGCCCACATTCATTTCACCCCTAGTGGGGCCCAAATGACTGACCAAGAAGGCCACCCAATCCAGGTACTCACCCTACAACTGGAAGATGAGTTTAGGTTACATCAAAAACCAGCCTCTACACCAAAGGAGGAGGTTTCCACCTGGCTAAAGGAGTTCCCCACAGCCTGGGCCAAGACAGGGGGCATGGGTCTGGCTGCCCACTGGCCCCCCATCTGGATAGAGCTTAAGCCTGGAATACTACTGGCCAGAGTTAAACAGTACCCTATGTCCCAGGAGCCTAGGCTGGGGATCACTCCTCATATCCAACGCCTGAGGGATCAAGGCATCTTGGTGCCTTGCCAATCGGCTTGGAATACCCCCCTCCTGCCGGTCAAAAAGCCAAATTCAACTAACTATTGGCCAGTCTAGGACTTGAGAGAGGTAAACAAGTGGGTTATGGATGTTCATCCAATGGTACCTAATCCTTACACTCTCCTGAGTTCCTTGCCACCTTCCAGAAACTGGTACTTCCAGAAACTGGTACATGGTGTTAGACTTGAAAGATGCCTTCTTTAGCCTGCCCCTGGCCAAAGAGAGCCAGCCCTTCTTTGCTTTCTAATGGCAAGACCAGGAGATTGGCTTCAATGGGCAGCTGACTTGGACCTGCCTGCTGTAGGGATTCAAAAATTTGCCCACCCTGTTTGATGAGGCTCTCCATGAAGACTTGGATGAGTACTGGCTGGAACACCCCCAGCTCACCCTATTACAATATGTGGATGACATCGTGATAGCTGCTGCTGATGCCTCGGAGTGTCAGCAGGGAACTAGAGACCTCCTGGCAACCCTAGGTAGACTGGGATATCAGGCATCTGCCAAGAAAGCCCAAATATACTGGAGGGAGGTCACCTATTTGGGATATATATTAAAAGAAGGACAAAGGTGGCTTACAGATGCCAGGAAAGAAACAGTGCTGAAAATACACACCCCTCATTCCTGGAGGGCAGTGAGGGAGTTCTGGGGGTCAGCAGGATTCTGCTGCTTGTGGATCCCAGGACTCACTGAATTGGTGAGACCCCTCTATGAAGTCATGAGGGAAAGTGAGCCCTTTGTTTGGACGGAGGTCCGGGAAGAGGCCTTCAGTAAGATCAAACAGGCCCTTCTAGCCGCCCAGCCCTGGGACTTCCGGATGTTACTAAGCCTTCTCATCTGTTCATAGATGAAAAGAAGGGGGTGGCAAAGGAGTCCTAACTCAGACTCTGGGGCCCTGGAATAGGCCAGTGGCATATCTGTCAAAAAAACTGGACCCGGTTGCCGCTGGGTGGCCGCCATGTTTGCAAATTATAGCAGCCCCAGCTCTTCTAGTCAAAGGTGCAGACAAGTTAACCTTAGGGCAAGAATTATGTGTCACAACCCCTTACACCATCGAGGGAGTTCTCAAGCAGCCACCCGACTGCTGGTTGAGCAATGCCGGATGACTCACTATCAAAGCTTGCTCCTTAGCCCCCCAAGGATCTGTTTTCTCCTGAGCACAGCCCTCAATCCGGCTACCCTGCTGTCCGATCCAGACCTGGATACACCCTTGCACGATTGCGATTGCGTGGGGATCCTGAGCCAAGTGCACGGGCTCAGAAAAGACCTAACCGACCAGTCACTTCCTGATGCAGAAGCCACTTGGTTCACTGATGGCATCAGTTTCGTGCAAAATGGACAGAGGTATGTGGGGGCAGCAGTAGTAACAGAGACCCAAACTGTCTGCGGAGCGGCTTTACCTGCAGGGACTTCAGCCCAGAGGGCTGACCTGATAGCTTTGACCAAGGCTCTTAAATTAGGCAAAGACATAAAATTGAATGTGTATACGGATAGCGGGTATGCCTTTGCCACAGCCCATGTACATGGGGCCATCTACCAGGAGAGGGGGCTGCTCACAGCTGAGGGAAAGACTATTAAAAATAAACAAGAAATCCTAGACTTACTGGCTGCCCTATGGCTACCCAAGAAACTGGCTATCATCCATTGCCCTGGGCACCAAAAGACAGATACACCTATAGCCCGAGGAAACCGGAAGGCAGACCAGGTTGCCAAGGAGGTGGCCCTGAAAGCAACCTTAGTCCTGCCTTTCCATCTGCCAGACCCAGGGCCACCCGTGCTACCAGACCAACCTGATTATTCTCAGGAAGATCTGAAGATGATACACAAACTTCCCATGACCCAAAAGATTGATGCCTGGTGGCATACAGGGAACTGCAGGATCATCCTGCCAAAGACCTTCTCAATCACATCCACCGGCCCACCCACCTGGGCACTCGAAAGACAGAAGACCTCCTAAGAAACGCTCATCTCAAGGCTCTGTACCTCCGACCACATGTGGATTCAATCGCCTCCAAATGTCTTAGCTGTAGGCTGACGAATGCTGAGAACCTTCCCAAAGAACAGGGGACCCGGTTGAGAGGCTCCAAACCTGGAGCCCACTGGGAAATGGACTCTACAGAGATAAAACCGGGCAAATATGGTTACAGATATCTTTCAGTTCTGGTAGACACTTTTTCAGGATGGACTGAAGCGTATCCTACCAAGCATGAGACTGCGCAAATGGTCGCCAAGCGGCTACTGGAAGACATTCTTCCAAGGTATGGTGTGCCAGCTCTTCTGAGCTCAGACAACGGACTAGACCAGCCTTCGCCTCTCAGGTAACACAGAGTTAGCCAAAATATTGGGGCAAAATGGAAATTACACTGTGCATACAGGCCCCAAAGCTCTGGACAGGTAGAGAGGATGAATAGAACACTAAGAGTCCCTTACTAAATTAACCATGGAGACTGGCGGGGACTGGGTGGCTCTCCTTCCCTTTGCTCTATATAGGGTATGAAACTCACCCTATCTGTTGGGTTTAACTCCATATGAAATCATGTTTGGAAGACTCCCTCCCATCCTCCCCAATTTAAAAACTGAATTGCTTGTTGTTTGATAACTGTCAATTGCTTGATTCTCTTGAGGCTGTAGCACACGCCCACAAGGATGTGTGGCCCGCCTGAAAGCTATCTATGAGACTGCTTCCCCTCCTACCCCACACAACTACCAGCCTGGCGATTGGGTCTATGTCCACAGACACCGCCGAGAGACCCTGGAACCTCGCTGGAAAGGACCGTAAGTGGTGCTCCTGACAACCCCGACTGCAGTAAAGGTAGATGGAGTTGCCACCTGGATTCATCACACCCATGTTTGACTAGCGAATCCATACCCAGACCCAGACGATCTTCGCCCTCCGCCAACCTCTATGCCAGATCCTACAACACAGAAGGTACACAAGGACGTGGACAACCCCCTCAAGCTAAGGCTATGCCACTCTTGATGTTTACTCTGCTGCTTGGAATGGACGTATGTATAACTGCTAACCCTCAACAACCCTGCAATCTCATCTGGCAGCTCCTGCACACTTCTACTGGAGACATCCTGGTCCAGACATCCAAGACAGCCCCACTAAACACCTGGTACCTGGAGTTAGGCTTCGACCTCCACCGCTTACTCCCTGAACAGGACCATTGGGGGCTGCGTCATGCTTATTTTTATGTCTGTCCTGGGAGCAGGGGAAGAGACTGGAGAAAACGATGTGGGGTAGCCAGTGATTATTTTTGTAAGTCCTGGGATTGTGTGAGCACGGGGGACATCTATTGGACAGCCCCCGTCAAAGACGATCTTACCAAGGTGGTCCATAATAACACACCTGATATCATTTACTGCGGCCAGAGGGTTGAAACATGTTCTAGGAGAACAGGCTGCAACCCTGTTAAGGTGGTGTTTACTGATGCAGGAAAAAAGAGACACCATTGGGAGGTGGGGAAAACCTGGGGACTGAGAACTTATAACTTTAGCCTGCGGGGGGGTCTTCATTATTATCCTCAGAAAGAAACCCCACTTCTCTGATACCTCAAGGTGTTGGCCCCAATCCAGTCTTAGCTCCCCTAAAACTCAACTCCAGTCCTAAACCCCTGCCTCTGAGGGAAAATACAAGTCTTTGGGGGGAAAGCAGTAACTGCGGGGACACCAGCAGCTCCACCCCCAGGCCACCCTATTTGGCCGCTGGTTACCACCACTTTCGAGGTGCTCACTGCCTCCAAGCCAAACCTAACTGTGGAGTGCTGGCTCTGAGTGCCCAGCCACCCTTCTATACAGGATAACTATAATAGGTAACTACTCCCAAGTTGCTAGTAACCAATGCTCCTGGGGACAGCAAGGAAAACTTTCTCTCCAACGGGTAACTGGGGCCCCTAGGGACCTGTGCCCTGCCCCCTGGTGTCCAATCCCCACAGGGCTACGTAACCACACAGTCTCTGTTTCAAATGACACTTATTACTCTGCCACTTCTGGATGGTGGGCTTGTTCTACTGGTTTGACCCCTGCATTCACGGGACCGTCCTTAACAACATAAAAGGTTACTGTGTCATGGTACAGCTATTCCCCAAGATGACTTACTATGAGGAGACCCAGATGGAGCTAGCCCACTCACCCCTTTCCGCCCTCAGAACTAAGAGAGCCATAGGGACAGCAGCCATTTTGTTATCCTCCTTAATTGATCTAGGTATAGCTGGAGTGACCGGAGTGGGCACCTTGGCCTTAATTTTGCAGGACCAAAACTACAGAGCCCTCCAGGTAACGATTGATGCAGACCTCAGGAGTCTGGAACAGTCTGTAACTAAATTAGAACAATCCCTAAACTCCCTAGCAGAGGGAGGTCGCCTTACAGACTAGAAGAGGTCTTGACCTCCTTCTTATGCAACAAGGGGGCTTGTGTGCAGCCCTAAAAGAAGAATGTTGCTTTTCTGCTAACCACTCTGGGGTGATTAGAGATTCTGGCTCTGCTCAGGAAACGTATCAAGGATAGAGAACCAAAGGACCCTGGATGGTAAGAGTGCTGTTTAATTGGTCTCCCTGGCTCACCACCTTAGTCTCTGCCTTAGCCAGACCTATAATCCTCCTTCTGTTAATAATAACTATTGGACCATGTATCATCAATCGGCTGGTTGCCTTCATTAAAGAACGAGTGAGTACATTACAACTCATGGTCCTGAGGTCCCAGTATCAGCCCTTGGACTCCTCATTAGAGACCCCAACCTAGACCCATGATTGGGTCATCCCTAGTTACTAGGAGAGGGGGAACTGTGAGACCCCCAACTTGTCTAACTGCTTCTTTCTACTTCTGTAATTTGCTTGGCTTAAGACGGCACTAACTCCATTTGGACTAGTTGTTTCAGGAAAGCCCGGGCATGCCCAGGCATGTTGTAATCTTCAGCTACCACCCCCATCCCAGAAAGCTATAGATCAAGCAAGCCCAGGCATAGCAGCCTTATAAAGTAAAAACAGAAACTTCTGGCCCCACAGATAACAGCACATTCCAATGCCCTAAAGACAGCCCCTACCAATAAGAATCTTCCCTTTACTCAGGGCATAGAACTATCCAATCATTTTAAAGGATATTTGGTGCGCACGGGCTTCTGTGAAACTTCTATATAAAAGTGTACCCCACCCTAGTTTGGGGCTCTCAGTACGGATCCGCTGCATCGGTGAAATCTGAGGATCCGAGCTTAAGACTGAATAAAGGCTCTCTGCTGTTGCATACACTCCGGACTCCTTGGTGGTCATTGGGGGTCGTGAGATCTGGGCATAACACCAACCAAACCAAAAACAAAGCAAACAAAAAACACACAAAAAACCCTTTTCACTTGCTGAAAGTATATATATATACAGTTATATATACAGTAATATACAGTATATATATTACAGTTCCAACAGTTGCTTTATAATTCTATTTTCTTGTGTGTGCATCTGTATTCATACGTGTTCAGGTGTGTGTGGCACCTAGTGGACCACCTCAGGTATAACTAAAATTCCTTCTGGGAGGCTCAAATGATGTCTGGCCCCCTCCTCCCTTGGTCCCTAGGACAAACTAAGGTCCAGTTTCACCAAACTACAGTCTGGGAAACCAATGAGTTTATTGGGCTGGCTTACAGAGCAGTGGGTGAGGGTTTGGTACTGGAGTGTTGCGTGTCCCCTCCTAAGGGCGCACTGGAAAGTCTCCATTCAGGTGTGGATCATGCCTTGCTCCACCTCCCCAGAACTCCCTCAGCTTCTATAGCCTTAGCCCCTCCCCTCATGCAAATAGGGCACATGAGTTGGGAGGTGTGGCTGCCTCTCCCTGCCCCTCCTTTCTTGTTGAGAGTAACTGTAAACCAGCCTAGCTGTGATGATCCCAAGCATGTGGGTGCAACCAAGCTTGGGAAGAAGACCGCTGTCCATGCTCTGTCTTTGGAAGACAGTCCTAGGCAATATCAAGTGATGTTCACCTTTTAAAAATATTAATTTATGCCGGGCGTGGTGGTGCACACCTTTAATCCCAGAACTCGGGAGGCAGAGGCAGGCAGATCTCTGTGAGTTCAAGGCCAACCTGGGCTACATAGTGAGTTCCAGGACAGCTGGGCTACAGGGAGACCCTGTCTCAAAAAGACCAAAAAAAAATATTATTTATTTGTGGGACTGGAGAGATAGCTCAGGGGTTAAGAGCACTGACTGTTTTTGAAGAGGACCAGGGTTCGATTCCCAGTACCCACGTGGCAGCTATGAACCATCCTTAACTCCAGTTCCAGGGGAATCCAATGCCCTGTTCTGACCTCCAAGGGCATTATATGACACCATGCATGCAGGCAATACACTCATACACATAAAATAAAATAATAAATAAGGGGCTGGAGAGATGGCTCAGCGGTTAAGAACACTGGTTGTTCTTGCAGAAGTCCTAGGTTCGAATCCCAGCACCCACATGGCAGCTAACAACTGTCCGTAACTCCAGTCCCAGGGGATCTGACAGCCTCTTCTGACCTCCTCGGACATTGCATGACACGGGTGCACTGACTTACATGCAGGCAACACACACATACACATAAAATTAAAAAAAAATTTAAATAATTTTTTACACTTATTTTTATTTTATGTATGTGTGTGTGTGCATGTACACATGTTGCACAGGACTATCCTCTGAACCAAACTGCCACCATCTTCAGTTCAGCTATACCTGTTTGCAAAAGATCATCACAGCTGAGCTTGTTGATTGTTGACATTGCCTCATAAAATGAGGGGTGGGGAGGGTCATGGGACCCTCTGTGGAGTATATAACCACTTCTCCCAATGCAATTCTGCCCTAACTGCATGTGGCCTCTGGGAGAGGCTAGAATATATATTCTAGATGGGGAAGGGCTGGAGGAAGGGGCTCCATCTTGGCAGACATGGGGGTGTCATCACCCATGCTGGCTGTGGACCTTTAAGGTCACACACACTCCTACCTGCAATCAGCTCTCACCCATGCTCTGTAAGTAAGCCTAATAAACTCACCGGTTCCCCAGAGTGAACTCTGGTGGCAGTGAACTTCGGTTTGTCATTGGAACACAGTGTAGGAGAAGGGAGGTGGTTGCTTAGTCCCCCTCCCCCAGGGCAAAAATTCTGAAAACAACATGTGTGTATGTGCATATGCAGGTCAGAGGACAGCCTCAGGTGATACTCTGCAGGAGTGTCCACCAAGTTTTTTGTTTGCCCGTGTGTGTGTGTGTGTGTGTGTGTGTGTGTGTGTGTGTGTACTAGAGTTCAGTTCCCAGAACCCACATCAGGCAGCTCACGACCACCTATAACTCTAGCTCCAGGGAGGAATCGATGAGTCTGACCTCTGTGGGTGTCTGTTCTCACATGCACAGACACATACACATACACATAATTAAAAATAAAATTGCTGGGCATGGTGGTGCAAGCCTTTATTAAATCCAGCATTTGAGAGGCAGAGACAGGTGGATCTCTATGAGATTGAGGCCAGCCTGGCACACAAAGTGAGTCCCAGGCTAGTCAGAGCTACGTAGTGAAGCCCTGTCCCAACATCCTCCCTCAAATAATAATAAAAAAACAAAATAAAGCATTAAAAAAATAGTCTTGCCGGGCGTGGTGGCGCAGGCCTTTAATCCCAGCACTCAGGAGGCAGAGGCAGCCTGATCTACATAGTGAATCCAGGACAGCTGGGGCTACAGGAAGACCCTGTCTCAAAAAGACCAGAAAAAAAAAAAAAGTCTCTCATGAGTTTGGAACTCACAAAGTAGGCTAGGCTGACTGGCTAGTGAGCCCCAAGGATCTGCCTGTTTCCAACTCCCCAGCACCAGATAACAAGGTTTTTGCTGCTGTTGTCGTTTTACACGGTTGCTGGATCAAACTCTGGTTCTCATGCTCTAAGGGCAAGCATTTTACCAACTTAGCCACCTCCACGACCCATAGAGTTAATAATTACTCTTTTTCTTTGGTTTATTTCTTTTTATTTTATGTGTATGAGTGTTTTGCCCACATTTACATAAGTGCACTGGTGTCATGCAATGCCCATGGAGACCAGAGGGTGCCAGAGGCCCTGTAACTGGAGGTGTGGATGGTTGTTAGCTGCCATGTGGGTGCGTGGGTGCTGGGAAGCAAACCGGTGCTCTCTGCAGAAGCAGCCAGTGCTCTTAACCTGAGCCATCTCTCCAGCCCTCATAATCAATTATTAATCTTATCAGAATCCTATCAGGTCAATTTCCATCTATTGCTTTTGTTAAGAATAGATAATATTGTTTTTATATTGATTATTTTGAGGTTGTAGCCTGGACATTGAGACTGCTTGTATAAGTTTGGATTCTATAAATAGTGTTGAGTTTTCTGCTAGTTGGCAGTTGACTTGAGGGACTCAGATTGCAATCCCTGCCCATCCCTTGGACAGCTGTTCATATCTCCAATTGTTTTATTCTTAGCCAGGCTGCTTGGAGTCTGCCATGCATGTGGTTTGTGGAGGCAACGTTCAAGAGCCCAAGTCCAGTCTTCCCTTCTTAAATCTTCTTTTCTAGAATGCTTTGTGCCTTCCGGAGGGCATCACACCCAGCTTAAACATCTAGCCTTTTGGGCCAGGAACACTTCAGGCTCTTTCTAGAATTTTCTCTGCTCTCCTGGCCTGGACCCTGCCCTGACCTCAGCCCAGAGCTGTGAACACAGACTCACCTGGCAGTTCCTGCTTCCTGCTTTGACCCCTTTCTAGAACATGCCCATGAACTCACGCTCTGCAACTCCAGGCAACTATTGGGATTTTATTTCATGCAGAGTTTAAGGTGTGACCTAAGGAAGAGTTAGTTCTGTCACATGGAAACAAGCCCAGCTTGTTAACTTTTGTGTGCAATGATAAAAAACAATTGGGATTTAAAGTATCATTTTGATTTATTTTCTCTCTTTTTTGGTCTTTTTTGAGACAGGGTCTCCCTGTAGCCCTAGCTGGCCTGGAACTCCCAGAGATCTGCCTGCCTCTGCCTCCCCGTGCTGGGATAAAAGGTGTGCACCACCATGCCCAGCTACTTATTTTCATTTTATGTGTATGAGTGTCTTTTATGAGTGTTATTCCTGCATGCAAGTACGCCCATGTCATGCAATGCCTGCAGAGGCCAGAAGAGGATGGCGGAACCCCTGGAACTGGAGTTATATGTGGGTGCTGGGATTTCCACCCAGGTCCTCTGTAAGAGCAGCCAGTGTTCTTAACCACTGAGTCATCTCTTTAGTCCCTAAAATTTCATTTTGTACCAAGTCTATAGCTTATACTGGGGAGAAATGGCATTTTTGTTAGTTGTTTGTTTTGAGACAGGGTCACCCTGCAGTGCCAGCTGGCCTGGAACTCCCTATGCAGACCAGGCTGACCTCGATTTCACAGATTCTCCTGCCTCTTGAGTGCTGGGATTAAAAGTGTGTGCTGCCACACCTGGTAAGAAAAGACCTTGACACCTGCAGTGTTAAGACGTCTCATTCTTTAATTTGGTATTTCCATCTAGGTATCTACTCTGTGTGTGTGTGTGTGTGTGTGTGTGTGTACAGTGAATGTGTATGTGCGTGTCCTGTGCATGTATATTGTGAATGTGTGCGTATGTGTCTGTGTGTACTGTGAATGTGTGTGTGTGTCTGTGTGTGTGTACTGTGAATGTGTGTGGCCCAAAGAGGCCAAAGGGACACTGATTGCTTGGAGGTGGAGTTACAGGCTATTGTAAGCCACCGGACTTGGGTTCTGGGATCCAAACTCAGGTCCTCTGCAAGAGCATCAACTATTTTTAACTGCCAGGTCACCTCTCCAACCCCCTCTTTACACTCTTGACAAACAAAAGGAGATTTAAAAATGATCAATGCTGTGTTATCATAAGAAACACTAAACTTCTTCAAAGAACTCTTGCCAATTCATTCATAATTTTAAAAGCACTTTCATGCTAAAAAGGCTAAGTTCTAAAGGCCTGGTCCCCAGGATAGTGTTATTTGGAGGGACCCTCAGCTATGTGTGTGTGTGTGTGTGTGTGTGTGTGTACAGTGAATGTGTGTGTGCGTGTCCTGTGCATGTATATTGTGAATGTGTGCGTGTGTGTCTGTGTGTGTGTGTGTACTGTGAATGTGTGTGTGTGCATGTGTCCTGTGAATGTGTGTGTGCATGTCTGTGTATACTGTGAATGTGTATGTGACAGGGTCTTGCTATATAGCCCAGGCTGGCTTCAAACTCATCTTCTTGAATCAGTCTCTTGACTGCTGTGGTGAGAGTCACATGCCACCACACCCAAGGATCTTACTTTAAAAAGTTCTGTCCTAGGGAGATGGCTCAGTGGTAAAGGCACTGGCCATGCAAGCCCAGGGACCTAAGTTCAATCCCTAGAACTCATGTAAAGGTGGAAGGAGAGAACCAACTCCATAATGTTGTCCTCTGGCTGCCACACATACTGCAGCACATGCACCTCTTACATAGATCATACATGTAAAATAGTAATTTTTTAAAAGTTCTTTTCTTCCATTTTAGTTGACATTTGGTGGTGCCCAATACCTTACTTTGCATTTCACTCTAACAGCTAATACTATTAACTTTATCAATGACGACCTATGGACCTTTCAGAGTACTCAAGGCTTCCTTCCTGGAAGGAAGTGCTAGTTGGCTTTGTCACTGTAACAAAATGCCTGGGATGGTACCTTAAAAAATTATTTTTTATTTCCAAGACTGTGATTTTATCTCTAGAAGTTCACTTAGGAGGTTTGCATTCTCTGTAGGGCACAGGTGAGGCACACTGGGCTATAGAAGAGCAACAGAAAAATGATGGGAAACCTCTTGGCGCCTGTGAGTGGGAGAGGTCCAACATCAAGGCCTGGAGGCCCAGGACCACATGTGTGGAGTCAAGGCCATTGCTGGCCATCAAGGGAGGTGGGAAGTCCATTTATGAGTATCAATCCTCCCAATACCAGAATCTGCAAATGACAGAGACCTCCCCTGTCTCCAGAATAAGCCCATCACAGAGGCAAAGCCACTGCCATACACAGCCTGGGACCTTGGGGAGGGGTGTGGGGAATGTGGCCACTCAGAAAAGGTGGAAACTGCTGCCCAACATCAGGAAGTCCTCCAACCTCCAACCTGCTCCGCCATCAGTCCACCACCAGAGGAACGTGGAACCGTGGCTCACGGTTGGGGACCATAGCTCCAGGCTCCTGACTCATGGGAGAGGACCACAGCTCTAGGTCAGGGGAGGGGACCACAGCTTCATGTTCCTGGGAGGCGACCAGAGCTCCAGGCTTCCAGGAGGGGTCATAATTTTAATTGTATGTTGGTTCCTATTACTTTCCTGTCTCTATTACTCTGTCCATATGATTGTACTTGTGTTTAAGAAAGAGCATTTTGGGGGCTGGAGAGATGGCTTCGCGGTTAAGAGCACTGGCTGTTCTTATAGAAGACCCAGGTTTGAATCCTAGCACCCTGGAACCTGCAGTTCCAGGGGATCTGACAGGCAGGACATGGGTGTACTTATATGCGTGCAGGCAATACACTGATACATACACATAAAATAAAAATAATAAAATTTAAAAAAGAAAGAGCATTTGGCTCTGGGCAGCAGATGGGGCCCCCAGTTACTTGCCGGCTTGAATTTCTAGCTAGAGGAACGACAATGCCGGAAAACCTCTTTCCCAGTTTGCTCAAGGGGACGGATGGATAGTGTTCTCTGCTTCATCGTCAAGAATCTGGTTGGCTTTTTTGGGGTCTGCTGTCTTACATCTTCCTCCATGGTCTGGGGAACAGTGATGAGATGTTTTCTTACTGAAGTCAGGTTTTAAGTCCTTTGACTGAAACATGAAGATCATTTTATGCTTAGACCCTCACCTTCACCATGCCCCTGGCCGGGTACTTGAGGAGTGCACTGCTAGGCCTAAGGTGCCATCCTCTGTCACCTCATCCACCACCTCAGGCCATTCACCCTTCAGCCCACTGTGCCCGTGCCTCGTTGCCAAGAGCCACCACTGCCAACATTGCTTCACGCTGTGGCCACGCTACCGCCATCTTGGCTCCCCAGTTATTTTCATTCCTACTTGCCAAATCTTGAGTTCAGAATGTTGAGGTCAATATAAAAGCAACTTGGGGGTCGGTTTCTCTCTCCCTGCTTGGTACCGGAAGGAGGGTACGGGACCTTTCGGTTCCCCTCTATCTCCACCATGCACTTGCTGTTCAGTCCCAGTTCTTGTCAGTTCATGGGCTGCATCTGGATGGTAACTTTTACCTTGGTATCTGACATGTTGGCGGTGCCCTCCTTGGCCTGAAGTGGCCCCTTCATGTGTTGCACACACCCCTCTGAGCGCAGCCGCGACTCTGTTGAGCGCTCCAAGATGCCAACGGTAACTTTAAAATTCATTTTGGCTCCACAGTTGTACAGGTTTCAGTCCAGCACTGGTTGGCCCTCTGGCTTTGCATGTGGTGAACAAAACCACTCCTGGAGGCCAGTAAGCAAGAGAAAGAGCTGCTGGAGGGTGAATGTGAAATGTTCCCCACTGGGTCCAGTACTTGAACCCTTGGTTCCCAGCTGGTGTTGCACCTTTGGGAGGTTGTGGAACCTTCAGAGGGTAGCACATAGCTAGTGGAAGTGGGTTGCTGAGGGGGGTGGGGCTTAGAGTACACAGCCATCACCTGCTTCCTGTCTGATGTGCTTCCTAATGCCTGCAGATGTGAATAACCTTGAGCTCCTGCCACAGGCTTGGCTGCTCCTGCTGCAGTGTCTTTTCCACCGTGACAGCCCTCATTCCCTTGCTTATTTTGCTTTCTGTTTCTGGGATAAAGGCCATGATCAAAAAGCAACCTGGGAGGTAAAGGGTTCATTTCATGTCAACAGTCTATCACTGAAGCAGTAACTTGGAGCAGAATCCGAAGCAGGAGGAGCACTGCTCACTGACTCAGTCCCCTCTGCTCAGCTACCTTTCTTACAAAGCTCAGGCCCATCTGCCCAGGGATGGCACCGCCCACAGAGGGCTGGGCCCTCCCACATCAACTAACAAGTAAGTAAATGTTTCAGGGCTGGAGAGATGGCTCAGTGACTAAGAGCACTGACTTAACCAAGGGACCCAGGTTCAATTCCCAGCACCCATATGGCGGCTAACAACCATCTGTAACTCCAGTTCCAGGGATTCAATGCCCTCTTCTGACCTCCAGCAGGCATTGCATGAGACAGGTGCATTTACACACATGCAGGCAACACACCCATACACGTAAAATAAAAATAATAAAAGAAAATTCTAAAATAAAATGTTTCAAAAACATGATTACAGGTCAATCTGGTCTGGGAAATTCTTCAGTTGACATTTCCTCTTCCCAGGTGACTCTAGTTTGTCAAGAAGTTGGCAAAAACTAACCAGTGCAACTGACCCCTGGTCACCTTGACACAGGAACACACTGTGAGCCATACCCTTACATTTCTGGTCTCAGAATATAAAACACAGCCCAACTTTTTAAAGTTCCATACTCTTTAAAAAATTCCATCATTTAGCCAGGCGTGGTGGCGCACTTTAATCCCAGCACTTGAGAGGCTGAGGCAGGTGGATCTCTGTGAGTTCAAGGCCAGACTGGTCTACACAGTGAGTTTCAGGTTAGTTGGGGCTACAAAAAGACCAAGGATAGTGTATACTGAGAATGCCTCTATTCAAACAGATGAGTAATTTTTTTCTGTAGTTAGCTCTGAAATGAATAAGGAAAGTGGAAATGGCTCTTTAACAGGTTTTCTCATTATTTTGTAACAGGTAATTAGGACTTTAGATCTGTGTACGTAGGTCCCCACCTAAAAGTCCAACATCTCTTTAGAAAAACCTGGTCTCTTAACTGTGGGCTCCTGAAAAATCGAAAAAAAAAAAAAGTTTATTCACCTTCTCATTGTGAGAAGGAAGAAAGTTCACTGTCTCTTTATCTTTAACAGGTTTTCTCATTATTTTGTAACAGGTAATTAGGACTTTAGATCTGTGTACGTAGGTCCCCACCTAAAAGTCCAACATCTCTTTAGAAATCTGACGTCTCTTAACTGTGGGCTCCTGAAAAATCGAAAAAAAAAAAAAAAGTTTATTCACCTTCTCATTGTGAGAAGGAAGAACCAGGGCACAGTCACAGTCAGATCAAAGCAAAGCCCAAATACAACATCGAACACTCACACCTTCTGGGTTCCAAACAGCTAGGGCAGCATCACCACTTCTCCGGCTCTGCCACTGCAACACACACAGCTTGTCTCTACGGCTCAGGCCGGCTCTATTCTACACCTGCTGCTGTCCTTGGCAAATGACCCGCGGTCCTGGCATCTCCAATATGCTTGGGCCTCCACTGCTACTGAGACTGTACATTGACCAGTCACCTCTGCTGGCCTCGCTTCCAACCCTGGCACGCAGTACCAAGGCTCAGTCGCTCTCCAGGACGCCTTCAATGCTCCAGTGTCTATGCTGTTCAAACTAGGAATACATGGGGGACATTACTAAGTCCAGCTGTTAGCTTGACATGGAGCCTTGGCCTCCTCTGGATCACAGCTTCTGTGTGCTGACCCTGAATAAATACTTCCCTGAAGATTTCACCTTGATGGTGCAGGACTCTTATGACAGCTGATTCTTCAGCCCCTGCTAACCAGCATCTATTCTCAGTGAAACAAAGGTTTCACTTCTACAAATTAAAAAAGTTTCTTAGACTTTTTATTTTTATTTTGTGTGTGTGACTGTTTTGCCTGCATGAATGTAAGGGCACCGTGTACATGCTTGGCTCTCACAGGAGGCCAGAAGAGGGCTTCTGACCCCTGGAACTGGAGGTGGGGGTGGTATAAGGTAAAGATCTTCTGAAGAGCAGTACGTGCTCTTAGCCATCGAACCATCGCTCCAGCTCCACTTCCACAGTCTCCATAACAACCCTGAGAGAGTCTCTGAGGACTCCCAGACTTCCCGCTGAAAGTTCCCGACCTAGGATTCCATCGTCTGAAGTGCCCTCAGTGTCATCCTCCAGGTTCCCACAACAGCTTATTGAACTCTGAGCACTCAATGGCTTTTCCAACCCAAAGGTCCAAAATCCTCCATTTCCTCCCAATAAACAAGATGGTCAGCTCTATTACAGAAAGACCCCACTCTTGGTACCAATATATGTTCTAGTTTTCTGTTTGGTACTGTGATGAACACCATGACAAAAAGCAGTAAGACTGATTTCACCCCACATTTTGCAGTGAATCACTGCGGCAGGAATTTGATGCAGGAACCTGGCGCAGGAGCTGAAGCAGAGACCATGGAGGAACCCTGCTCACGGGCTCGCTTCCTCTGGCTCGCTCAGCTACCGTTGTTTCTTTTTTAAAAAATATTTTATTTTTATTATTTTTATTTTATGTGAACAAGTGCACTACCTGCATTCATGCATGTGAGTGCACCCGTGCCATGCAATGCTGTGGAGGTCAGAAGAGGGCTTCAGATTCCCCTGGAACTGGAGTCAAGGACAGTTCGCAGCTGCCATGTGGGTGCTGGGAATCAAACCCGGGTCCTCTGCAGGAGCAGTCAGTGCTCTTAACCGCTGAGCCACCTCCCCAACCCCTCAGCTACCTTTCTTATACAGCCCAGGCCACCTACCTAGGGATGGCACCACCCACAGTGAGCTGGGTCCTCCCACATCAATTAACAGTTAAGAAAGTGCCTTACAGACATGGCCACAGGCCAATCTGGCCTGGGAAATTCTTCAGTTGAGGCTCCCTTTCCCCGGGTGACTCTAGTTTGTGTCAAGTTGATAAAAAAACCATCCAGCACACCCTTTAAACTGCAAGCCAGAGTAGGCTTCTCCTTAAGTTGCTTCTACCAGGTATTCCCACGGTAATGAGAAAAGCCAAGGACCAGAAGAATTAGGGCCCACACTCCGCTTTGATGGTGTATTCCCAGTGACTAAGCATTCCCCTAGTTTCCCATTATCTGCCAATATTTCCATCCATGGCACTGAGCCTTTGACATGACCCTTCAGTGTGTAAAAGACAGCACTTAGTTTTCAGTGACCTGAGTCGAGGTTTTTTTTTTTTTTGTTTCTTTTTGAGACAGAGACTTAATATGGTGCAGGTTGCTCTCAAACTTTCTATGTAGCTGAGGCTGACCTTGAATTGCTCCTGCCTCCACCTCTCAAGTGCTGAGATTACAGATATGCATCACCACACCCTGCTCCAAATTTGATTTTATCAACTGGACATGTGAACTGAATGGGGGACAAGTTGTATTAGGAATTAACAAGGATGGACAAATTCTGAGGAGCCACCTGATGGAGCACAGGAGCACTGCACCTTCCAAGTGGGGGGCTGCCACTGGGTTTTCCCTGGGAAGTAAGGGTGATGCTGTGGCACTCTGGGGAGGCAGAGACTCTGGGGAAGGTTGGTACATGCATGCTGTCAGGCAGAGCTCTCTACCACACTGATTAAGCTCTCTGAGCTGAACTGTAAACCTGGCTAGCCACACAGCTATAGTTAGCCCTTTGTGGGAGTCAGTCAAGAGACTGCTGTCTGAGTCACTCTGGAGTTTGTAGACAGCCTGCTGGGGAGATCTGGGTCAGTCTCAGGGAAGAGGGCCAGAATAGGCATCAAACCCCTGGTGTCTGCCTGCACAAGACATGTAGACAGAGGGGCAGTCAACCCTGGCATCAGGAGCCCAGTACCTGACAGCTTTAGGGTCCAGGTCTTGGCTTTCTGCCCCTACCAAGAGCGAGACCCCAAGCCATGGACTTACTGTTCTCAAATGTCAGTTCTTTTCCTGCTATGTAGCGAGTGCTCAGTGCATTAGTCCTGAGATTTGTGGCCACCTGAGTCCAGTCTCCAGCAAAGGAGTCTTGTCTAGTCAGACTCAACCTGTTGCTTTCTTGGGAAAACAGGGCAGGGAGGACTCTGTTCTAGATGCTTCCACCCACACTTTGCTGGGTCCTACTTTAGTGGCCTCAGGCTCCTGTCCTGGGATGAGGGGACTGATCAAGCCCACAGGTGTCTTCTGACTTTAAAATTAAAAAAAAAATATTATTTTATGTGTATGAGTATATTGCCTGCATGTGTGTAAGTGCACCTGTGTCATGCAAAGCCCATGGAGGTCAGAAGAGGGTTTCAGATTCCCCTGGAACTGGAGTTACAGTTGTTAGCTGCTCTTTGGGTACTGGTATCCAAACCTGAGGGCTCTGCAAGCTCTTAACCCCTGAGCCATCTCTCAAGCCCTGACTTCTTCAAGGTCTTTTCTCCATAAGTGGACACACTGGTGTAGAGGGTAGTGGCTCCTCCTTCAATTCACATCCAGCCAAACACAAGTAATGTCACTTGGAGGAGAGACCTTTGCTATTGTAATGAGTTAAAGACCTTACAAAACCTTCCCAGATTTTGGTGGGGCCCAAGTCCAGGGACTGGGGTCGTTCTAATGCTGGTTATGAGAAAGGCTGCCAGGATTGCATGAGCCCAAGTGCAACGCACAGTGTAAGAGCCTATGTCAAAACAGAGGAGAGACCACAGCTAGGTGAGACCAGAGACGAGAGCCTGCCACAGGCAAGGCTGCCTTAGACCCAACCAAGCCGGAGGCAGGAAAGAAGGCCTCTCTTCTCCGGGTCCCAGCAATGCAACCCTACCCACGCCAAATGTCAGACTTCTGTCTTCCAGAAACAGGGGATACATCTGTTGTGGAGATGCACACTGCGACTGTGGCAACCCTGAGAGGTCCGTGGACCTGCATCTGCACAGCTGTTTGTGCTCAGGAGCCAGGTCCTTGGCTGTGGCTCTATCTGGCCAAGGGCCCATCGCTTTGAGTCTGCACAGCTGAGGAAGGGCTGTGTTGGTAAGGTCACCCAGCGAGCAGAACTAGCCCTGGGTGCCCAGCTGTGAGTGTGTTTGTGTAGCGACGTGCGCGGCTAGTCGGTCAGCTGTCTACTTCACTCTCTAGCTCATGTTTTGAGACAAGGTCTCTCATGTAATCTGAAATTTGCTGATTCAGCTAGACTGTCTGGCTGGCAAGCCCCAGGAATCCCGTAGTCACCTTCCCTGTAGGAGGTGTTGGGATTACAGAGGCCTGCTGTTGCATCCGGCTTTTCATGTGCACTGGGATTATATGCATACCTCCCTGCACTTTACCCTCTCCCCAACCCCGCACGGCCTATACTTTATTTTTTCCATGTCTTAAAAAATTTACTTATTTTTTAATGTGTATGTGTGTGAGCCTATGTGAGTGTATGTGCACCATGTGTGTACAGGAGTCTGTGGAGGCCAGAAGGGAGGCGGTTGGATCCCCCAGAACTGTACAGGCTGTCGTCAGCTGCCATGTATGTCCTGGGAACTGAACCGGGGTCCTCTGCAAGAAGCAACAGCAGTAAGTGTTCGTAACTACTGAGCCATGTTTTGCATTTTTTTTTTTTTTTTTTTTTTTTTAAAGATCTGTAGCCCTGGCAGGCCTGAAACTTGCTATGTAGATCAGGGTGGCTTTAAACTCAAAGAGCTCTGCCTGCCTCTGCCTCCCTCTTTATGTCTTTTAGGGAAAACATCTTATTGGGCTGGTGAGGCAGCTCAGCTGGCTCAATACTTGCCACGCAAGCCTGACGTGATCCCTGATACCCATGGTGGAGGGAACTGGATTCCCAAAAGTTGTCCCCTGTCCTCACGTGTGCCTCCACAGTCACACACACACACACACACACACACACACACACACACACACAGAAGCTCATGGCAGAGTTCAGGTACCCAGCAAGATGGGCAACAGTGCTGTGTTGTTCACAACTTGAACAGCACAGGCCTCCTAACTTTGTTTGTTCCCATATTTAAGTGAATCTACCTCTGATGGGAAAGACAATATACTGCTTCATAAACTTAAAAGGCCTCCCTAACAGCTGGCCTGGGAATCTGCCTTTTACACCCACAGCACTGCTCATCAGTAATGTGATGTGTTTTGTGGTCTGCCACTTTCTGGTCACCCTCCCTCCCTCCCTCCCTCCCCTTCCTTGCTCTCATCTCTCTCTGTATGTAGAGGCCAGAGGTTGACATTAGGTGTCTTCCTCAATTGCTTTTCAACCTTATTTTTATTTTATGTGTATGAGTGTATTGCCTGCATGTGTGTAAGTGCACCCATGTAGTACAATGCCTGTGAGGTAAGAAGAGGGTGTCAGATCCCCTGGAACCGGAGTTAAAGGTGGTTGTTAGCCACCATGTGGGTGCTGGGCACTGAACCCAGATTTTCTGCAAAAGCAGCCAGTGCTCTTAACCAGAGCCTTCTCTCTAGTCCCTTGACTTTTTTGAAACAAGGTCTCATGTAGTCCAGGCTGACCTTGAAGTTGTGATCCTTCTGCTTCCACCTCTCAAATGCTGATTACAGGCATGTACTTCCACACAAGGTTTAAGAGGTGCTGGGGATGGAACCCAGGGCTTTGTGTATTCTAGGCAAGCCCTCTGAGCCACACCTCAAACCAAAATGTGGTGTCTTATAATTTACACTTGCTTTAATAATTTCTCCTTTCCTCTTTTTAGGATAGTTCTAGGATTTTTAACTTCAAACTACAGAAGTCCTATTTGCTTATTAAAGAAAATTTGCCCGGGCCTCCAAGTGACAAAGTTTAAGTTAAAGACTGACAGTGTGGTGTGTCCCTTTGTATACACATTAGGAGGAGGTTAAGAAACACACAGCTTCTTCACCTCCACGCACTTCAGCCTCAAGGTGGGCAGTGTTCTGGCTGCGGCTCCCGCATCACTTCTTGGTGCACACGACCCTTCAAGTAAGGGCTGTTTGTGTGGGTGCGCGTAGACGCCTAAGTGTACAACTACTACTGGAGTAGGGTTCCAGGGGCAGGAAGTGGTATCAAAAGATGCAAGGGCACAGTAGGAGGCCGAGTCCAGCTCACAGAGGCTTGGGACCACACCAGAGAGTTCTGGTGGGTCTCCGGAGGATGCAGAAGCCACCACTCTGGGGCGATCGATGGCAGCACTCGCTGTCCATGAAGGATCTCAACAGTGTGGTGGCTAGCCAAACACTTTGCAAGTGGGCTTTCCCGGGCTCCAATGTGCACTACTCACTGGGTGTACTATTGGTACACAGATGTAGTTATCAGGAGTTACAGTTTACAAGGCTGGGACAGGATCAGCACACAGGGTCCAGTTATATCCTGCCTTTGGGAGAAAACAGACCCCTCAACCTTTTTTTTAAACAGGGTTTCCGTAGTCCCAGTGTTCCAACTTTTTTTTTTTTTCGAGACAAGGGCTGGCCTTGAACTCAGTATATAGCCGAGGTTGCCCTTGAAACTCTGATCCTCCAGCCACCACCTTCCAAGGGCTGGACTACAGACCGTGTACCACCACCCCTGGCTGCTGGGAAGAGCCCCTTTTAAGGTACTATATTAAAAAAAAGTCATTTATCGTGGCGACAACCTCACCCACAGTGCTGAGGGTGCAGCAAGTCTCCAGCAGGGACGCAGATCCCAGGAGGGTCGGTGCGTGGAGGTCCCGGGGCAAAGGGCCGGGTGAGGAGAGGACCCCGGCGTAGAGAACACTCGGAAAGACTAGGGCGCAAGGTCAGCGAGCAGGCCCGGTAGACACGGTGCTTGCGAACCTCAGTTTAGAGCATGCCCCCCCCCCCCCCCCCCCGCCACGAAAAAAGTAAATAGAGAACAAAACTGCTTCCGGATGTCCACCTCGGCTCCTGCATCTGGCTGGGCGCGGGGTGCGCCGGCTCGGGTTCCCACAGTCCCA